>NC_056523.1:31600114-31736339 GCF_019175285.1 Sceloporus undulatus | reverse complement strand
CATACTGTACATATTCAGGTGTATGTGCCTTGAAGTCGCCTGTCAACTTATGGGAGTCCCATAAATTTCTCAGGCAGAGAATCTGCAGAGGTGATTTTTAGCAGTTTCTTCCTTTGAAATCTAGCCTACAGTATAGTTCGCCCTCTCCATACGCAGGAATCCGTTCCAGATCTCTCCGCGTATGGGGAAAGATGCATTAGCTCAAACCCCATTGGCTGCAATGGGGGAGCGGTTCTGTGTTTGGCACAGTGTGCGCACCATGGGCGCTTGCACCATTAATCACCTGGTGGCTTAACCTTCTGCGTAAGGTTAAAGCCGTGTAAGGCATATTCGCATATGGCGCGGGTGCGCTGTACCTAATATTGATTGGTGGTAGGTGGTCTCTCATCTAAATACTAACTAGAGCTGACCCTGCATAGTTTCCAAGATTAGACAGGATGTGGCCCGTTTAGGGTATTTAAACCCTACATATACATAAACATATATGTATGAATATGGATATACATATACATTTATACAAAACTCATACCAATACTAGAGTTTTTTAAAAAAATTCTAAATGAGCAGACTAAAATATGTGTTTATTTAAAAGTTCTGTTATTGTTGTTATTGAACTAAAAGACAACAACAAAGGTAGTTTTTGAGCTACAAAAATGATGTCAGGTCTGGGATGATTGTTTTTTAATGCCACTGATGGCTCCAACTACAGTTCTACTGCCTTATTCTCCAAGATGCTAGAGAAGGATGGGGAGGGAAAGGACATTTCTAGCATACAAATCTGTGATGTAATGTATAATGAGATTCACCTCATTGTCGTTGTTTTGTCACTGACAGCAGTCCCTAAACTAAAACCAAAACCAACCCACCAACCCAACCCCCTAAAAAAATAAAACAAACAGCTGTTTTCAGGTCTTTTGGGATGCCCAGACAATTCTTTTCTTGACTTAGGAAATACTTTCTAGGACCTAAATCCAGTTTTTTTATTGTGTGTGTCATAAAGTTATTTCTGACTTGTGATAACCCTAAGTCAAATGTATCACAGTATTTTCTTGGCAAAATTTGTTCAGAGGGAGTTTGCTATCCCCTTCCTCTGAGGATGAGAGAGTGTGATTGGCATAAGGTCACTCACTGGGTTTTCATGCTGAGGGAGGATTCAAATCCTGGTCTCTTGGAATCCTAGTCCAGCACTTAAGCTGCTGTACCACACTAGGGGGTGAAACAGATGGTCAAAATAAGCAGGTTTTCTTTTCTTTTTCTTTTTTTTAATTTTCCGGCTTTATTTAATATTTCAAAATATTTCAAATTCCAAAATATTCCGAGTATGTATATCGAATAGACAGTATCATCTTCATTATACAAAACCAATCAGAGGTACAGACATATGATCAGTAGATATAATACAACCTTGCTCAGTCTTACAGTATGTATTTATCATGCTGTTCTCTGTTACATTTTGCTATGGTATGACTCTTTGTTTTCAAATATTAATATGTTCATACATTGGCAGCCTTTACGTTAACATAATTTCAAATTCAAAATGCTCTATTTCAACAAGTTATTATTTATGATCCCTGTCTTCTTGTTATCTTCATACAGCAAACACTTACTTAACTAACTTGTTACATTCTTTTATTCCATCTTTTGTAGACAAAATCTTCAAAAGGTTTCCATGAATCATTTTTGTATTCCTCATTTTTTAGTAGAGCAGTTAATTTGTCCATAGCTTTAATTTCTGTGATCTTCTGTATCCATTCTTCTATATTGGGTACATCTTTTAATTTCCAATATTTGTCCAACAGTATTCTGGCCGCAGTTATAAAGTACAAAACAATTTTCCAATATTTTTTCTCCGGCTCGTTCCCTAAATAACTAGTCATATTAAGCAAATATAATTCAGGAGCCCTGATATAGTTTACTCCTATTATTTTCTGTATGTTATCATGAATTTTCTCCCAAAAACACCTAACTTTGGAACACGACCACCATACATGATAACTACACTTCCAGCATTTGTCATTTTTACTGCTGTTAAACATCTTGGATAGCCTTGATAGTGTCAAGTACCATCTATTTGCAACTTTTAAGATATTTTCTTTAAGGTCCTGGGCAACAGTAAACTTAGCTGTTTTTTTCCAAGAATTTTCCCAGTTTTCTAGCGTAATCGGATGCCCCACATCCTGTGCCCACCTTATCATATTAGATGTTATTGTTTCAGATTCAAGCTCCCTTGTTGTTAGAAGTTTATAAAATTTCGAAATCTTCCCCTTATCCGTGTCCCAGAAGATTTTATCCAACTCAGTTGGTTGTGATTCTAGTCCTTCCTTTATTAGATCCTCTTTAAATTTAGATTTGATTTGATAATACATAAACCATTGAACCTTGATAACTTAGCTGCGATCTCTTCCGTGTTTGCCAGTTGTATTCTGTTTTTTAGAATTACATATTGATTTTTCAAATTATTACTATTCTTATGTACCTGTATTCTCATTTTCTCCTCTATTATCTTTAATTCCTGCAGATCTTTTTTAAGTTTTACATCTTTCTGTCTTTTAATTTCTGAACCCCTTTTAATTAACATCCCTCTTATCGCTGATTTGAAGGTGTCCCATACCACCTTACTTTTCATTCCATTTGTATTATTTTCCTTAAAGAATTGTTTCATTTCCTCTTTCATAGTTTCCACAAATTTAGAGTCTTTAATCAAGTTCTCATTTAATTTCCATGTTCCTACCATTTTTCTAAAACCAACATCTATTGTTAGTTCTATTAAATTATGATCAGATAGTAATCTGGGCGCTATTTCCATCCTTTTGAGTTTTGTTGTCAATTTTTTGGTTATGAAGAACATATCCAAACGGGAAAACGAGTTATGTGTCCCAGAATAAAACGTGTATCCTTTTTTCCCCTTATTAAGATGTGTCCATACGTCCATTAATTCATGTTCCTCTAACAGCTCAAAAAACGTGTTAGGGAGTTTTCCTTGGTTATTTTGAATTTTCTTATTAGATTCCCTATCCCTTTTGGGTTTCAAAACCCCATTAAAGTCTCCTGCTAAGACTAAGTTGTCAGTATTACATTCACACAGTTCCTTATTTAGATTGAGAAAAAATATGTCCTTTCTTTCAAGTGGTCCATAAATACATGCAATTTTGATTTTTTCGTTACCCACCACGACTTCAACTACTACAAATCTTCCTTCTTTATCCTTAACAATTAAATTTGAGTCATATTTTCTGCTTATATAAATAGCGACCCCTCTTCTTCACTTACAAAATAAGCAGGTTTTCAGCTGGCTTCAAGGCGAGGCATTTAGACGACTCATACCTTGAAGCCAGCCGAAAAATGCACTCAAGCAGCGCTACAGGAAGAAAAGCCCGACTAAAAAGGAGCTGGATTTTTCTTTTTCTTCCTGGAACATGTGCACCTCTGCAAGTACGTGTAAATGCACCAATGTCAAGGCGGCTCTAAAGGGGCACTCTTTCCCTAATTGTGTATGTAAATGCCCCATCACAGGAGCACATTTTAAAGTGACAGAACTGCCGTGCCCAAGTGGTGGGGGTGCCAATGCCCAAATGAGAAACCATGACACCTCTCATGGAGATGAATATGACATACACAAAGCAGACAGTGAAAGGGCATGGGGTGAAGAGAGAGGCATGATTGTACCTTGCCAGCATCTGCATGGGCACACCTTTACTCTGATTCCCTGTTGCAGTAAAATGCTACACATGCAAATGTGTGCAGGTTCACAGGGATGGCCATCCAATGGAATGGCAGTCACCAGTGGTTTGCTTCTATGAAGGCATGCAGGGATGGTGGGGGGGAATAGTAAAAAAAAAAAGTACCCAGCGGAATGGCTTGAAGCCACGCCGTGTGGTCATGATATGCACACTCCAGTCGGCTTGGGAGCAGGCAGTGTGGTTAGTGGGGTTTCAGTGCGGCTTTGGAAAAGGCAGCTTCAAGTTGCTTTTTCTTGCCCACCTGTTTTGCCCCTAGGTCTCACTTTTCCATTATAACCTCAAAACAAACTGCTGGGAACTAGTCACTGGATCAAGGTGTTCTTGTGGTGCTTTGATTAGTGAGGTTTGTTGACTCAAAATTCACCTGAAATACTTGGAAAATAAAGGGTGTCAGTGAAGATTCCCTAGTTAAATACTCCTTTGTATTATGGATGATAATGTCAATGGTGGTGGTGGTGACTGATCACAGAAGAGTTGATGTCAAAGAGAAAGCTAGAGTGGATCTGTTCTCCCTACCTTCTAGAAGGGGGAGGGAGTGCTGGTGGAATTATTTGGACAACCAGTCAGTCAAATTTGTGATGCTGATAAGATTCTAGGTTTACTTAGCCAGATCTGGGGCTCACATCAAGCTTTAGAACCCAGAAAATCCTGAAGCAGGGAGAGGAAATATATGTGTGAATAATGACCCACTGAGATGTTTCCTTTTTTAACCTTCAAGGTTACTATGTCCAGAGGTGCACACCAGTCCTTGCTTATCCACAATTTGATAGTGTTCAAAGCCAGCTAGGCAGCACTGTATAGTTGTTGCAGTTTTTGTTGGATGGGACTGAACAAAACATGCTTTTTCCCTGACATGATTGCTGTGTAGCCTCTGTAGGTTGTAGCACAAGAAGATGTAGACAAGTAGTAGATGTCTACCTGTTTCCAAATGTTTGTACACTGTGAACACTGTTAACTTCCTGTGGTTCTTTTACATATTTATTGTCCTGTACCGTACCAGTGGTTTCCAAACTTTTATGGACTATTGCTCCCTTTCCACTTGAGCAACAACACTAGTGTATCACAACACATACTGTATATACTGTACTCGATTATAAGTCAACCTCAATTATAAGTTGAGGGCAGGTTTAGGGGCCAAAATAGTGGATTTTGATATGATCCATACATAAGTTGAGGATCAAAGTTAGGGGTATGTAAGAAAGGATCTAAAGCAGTGGTTCCCAACCTTTCTAATGCCGCGACCCTTTAATACAGTTTCTCCTGTTGTGGTGACCCTCACCATAAAATTATTTTCATTCCTACTTCATAACTTTAATTTTGCTACTGTTATGAATTGTATTTTCATTGAACATAAGTAAAGCATAGTGATTAATCACAAAAAAAGCCTCAGAGGATGGCAAAGGCAAAACTCCTCTGAAGAAACCTGTCCAGAAAGCCCCAGGATAGGTGTGCCTTGAGCCTTGGACAAGGCGCCACACTCTCTCAGCCTCAGAGGTTGGCAATGGCCAGCCCCCTCTGAAGAAACCTGTCCAGAAAGCCCCAGGATAGGTATGCCTTGAGCCTTGGGCATGAAGCCACACTCTCTCAGCCTCAGAGGATGGCAATGGCCAGCCCCCTCTGAAGAAACCAGTCCAGAAAGCCCCAGGATAGCTTTGCCTTGAGCCTTGGAAAAGGAGCCACACTCTCTCAGCCTCAGAGGATGGCAGTGGCAAAGCTCCTCTGGAGAAACCTGACCATCATAGAAGGGCAGAGGGGTAGTGATTCAAAGTGAAACTGAAACTCTCTTTGGCTGTGCTGTCTCTCTTCCTTTTTGCAGAGCTGTATGTTCCTGAGAGAGGCAGGAAAGGGGACTCTGGACAGTTGCTAAGCAACTGAGGAGGGTCCTGGAGGTGGCTGCTGCTCTAATGGGCCTAGCTTGGGAGCCCTTTGTTTGGGAAATGGTGCTCTGAGGGGGGTCCCTGGCGACCCCTGGGAAATTGTAATTCGACCCCCAGGTTGGGAACCACTGATCTAAAGGATGAAGAAAAAGAAAACAATGCCAAAGAACTGACAAAATTCCAGTAGGCGTAAATGTTGGGGTTCACACTAAAGGCTGGCTGGATGAGAGAGTAGAGAAGGATCAGTGTTTCCAGGACAGATTACGCTCATGTCTTTCATCAGGAAATGGTTCTTTTTTAAAACAAGAGTTAAAGTACAGTACTTACATTAACGGCTGGATAAGTTGACTCAGGTTTTTAGGGTCAATTTGTAAACTAAAATTTATACACGTATACCTGAGTATATATAGTATTTCTTCATATTAGGTCTACTATTTATGAAGTAGCCAGCTGGCTGGCTGGTGTTTACATCCACTGTACACAGCTTGCTTCCTCCTACTCCTCTATTGTTGCTGTCTTTCATGTACAAATATGATAGCAGCTCAGACCTGCCCCCACCTCTTGCCTATTTTGGGTTTACAGTACAGCAAAAGGAAGTGATTCCACCTCAACATTATGAGCAACTTCCTGACAGTAAGAGCTTTTTGAGAGTGGAATACACTCTCTCAGAGTGTGGTGGAGTCTCCTTCTTTGGAGGCTTTTAAGCAAACAAAAACAAAACAGCTTCATTTATATACTGCTTCATACTGACATAGCAGTGTCTAAGCGGTTTACAACTGTAAGCTAAGCAGAACCTGGATGGCCATCTGTCAGGGATGCTTTGATTGTGAGCTGCTGCATGGCAGAGGGTTGGACTGGATGGCCCTTGTGGTCTCTTCCAACTCTATGATTCTATGATGGTTGGCTTAGGCCAGCGTGGGCTAGAGGCTTCTTGGTCATTGCTCACTCAGCTGCTTGGTTGCTGCTCCCTTTGCACCAAGTCACCCTGGGAGCAGTAATCAGCTGTCTGAATGGCGACTGAGAAGCCCTTTCCCATGCTTGCTTTGGGGCAAAGCCTGGCACACTGCTCAACTGGCCTTTCAGGTGCTGTTCCCAAAGTGACCAGGTGCAAAGGGAGAAGTTTCTCCCCAGCAAGGAAGGACTCTCGAGTCTTTTTTCACTGAACCAGACATGCCTTCCCTACACAGCTTCAAGTTACTCCCTGCCCCAAACGTTATTTCTTCTGCTACCTCTTCTCTTGGCTTGTCTTACAAAAGAATGCAGGAGCAACAGCGCAGCTCCAACCTGTCTGCCAAGTCCTGGCCTAAAGCTCACTAAGCCGAAGCAGGGTCCAAATGGGTAAATAAATAATAATTAATAAATAAAATATTTATTTATATCCCGCCTTTCTGCAGATCAAGGTGGTTTACAGTATAAAATGCAACAATACAATAAAACCAACAAGGAAATTACAGTTAAAATAACAAGCACAGATTAAAATAACAATGTCCAGCTAGCTCGAGATAACAAAACAATAACAGTGGGGGGGGGGGAGGGGAGGCAGCATCGAGGACAGTTAGGGGAAAGCAGGTTGGAATAAAAAGGTTTTAAACCCCTTTTTAAACTGGTCAAGGGAGGTGGCCGAGTGGAGCTCGCCGGGAAGCAAGTTCCAGAGCTGAGGGGCCGAGGTGGAAAAGGCCCTCTGCGTTGTTATAACATATTTCACATCTGGAACTCTCAATAATTGCTTCCCAGCCGACCTGAGTGTGCGGGGCGGATTGTATGGAGAGAGGCGGTCCTCCAAGTACCCTGGGCCCAAGCCATTTAGGGCTTTATAGGTAATAACCAACACCTTGTATTGGGCTCGGAAGCAAATAGGCAGCCAATGTAGATCTTTTAATACTGGTGTTATATGGCTGGCCCTGGAAGATCCAGTAACCAGTCTTGCTGCCATGTTCTGAACCAATTGTAGCTTCTGAGTGTGGTACAAGGGTTGCCCCATGTAGAGCACATTACAGAAATCCAACTGAGAGGTTACCAGAGCATGTACCACCGTTTCAAGGTTCCCACAGCTCAGGAAGGGTTGCAGCCGGTGTATCAGCCGAAGCTGATAACAGGTTCCTCTGACCGTTGCGCTCACCTGAGGTGTAAGGTGAAGCGACAAGTCCAGGAGCAACCCCAGACTGCAAACAGAGTCCTTCAAGGGGAGCGTGACCCCGTTCAGGACAGGTGGACAAACCTCCAATCCCGGACCGGGGGAACCTATCACGAGCACTTCCATTTTCTCTGGATTCAGTCTGAGTCTGTTTTCCCTCATCCAGCCCATTACTGAGTCCAGACAAGCATCTAGAGGAGAAATGCCATCCCTGGTCACTGGGTAAGCTGCTTTTTGCTGCTGCTTGTCCTCTGCTGCCACATGCTAATATCTTCTTGCTCCAGCTAGACAGCCCGTTCCAAAATGATGGTGTGGGAGTTAGTTCTCATAGGCAGGCAAAGAGCAGGAGACACAACCACAGAAAGTGATCGATGAGGCTGTAAGGTGGTTTTAAAGGACTCTGAAAAGAGAGGCTTCATGCAACCCCCCATCCCCACCATGGTTCTAAAGGCATTTTCCTTGCCTTTCTTGCATCCCAGTACTTTGACTGAAGGTCCTCCTGCCAGTCCCCTGAATGACTAAAGTTTGGGTCTATGGACCATAATAAATTGTGACTGACTGACTGACAGCCCCCTTTTCTTGCCATTCCATCTTTCCACTACCCCCAGTGGAGTGGTACAGAATACTTTGAGAATCACTGTAGTATACATTCTTCAAACTACTGTGTGTATATATATATGAAGAAAAGAGAAATCTCTGTTTCTGCTTGCCAACATTATTAAAGAACTGATCTTGCTTGAAATTGGCCTAAGATTAAAAGAAAACAACAAAGTCAAAGTGAAGCCTTTCTGCAGTTCAGCAGCTCATAAGCTTTTTCTATATCATTTGCCAAGAAGCTTCCCAATAAATAGCGTGGGAAGAAACTTGATGGTTTAGGCATTTTTGTTTCTTTATTAATTCGTAGTGCTCTTCACTTTGCTACCATAATGACTGAAATGCAAAGGGTTACAGTAAACCTCTTTGTCTCCTTCTTACAAGGAATCTGTAGTGCATGGGTTCCCGACCTGTGCTCTAAGGGGCCCTTAGGGCTCAGTGTGCACTTCCCAGGTGCTCCGCAGCCACTCCAGGAAAATGAAAGAAATAAAAATTGAATGAAATTTAAGAATAAGAATATATTTTTACAAATACTCCTAGACACCATTAACTTGTAAGACATAGGGTAGGCCTCTTTGGGGCTCCGCCATAGAAACAAGGGCTCCGTGAGTCAAAAAGTTTGGGAACCCCTGCTGTAGTGTGTGTTCAGGTGGTTCTGAAAAGTATTAAGAATGAAAGGCAGTAAGCAAGAGAGAAGAAATTGCAGCTTAATGCTGTGATTTATTAGAGCTCTTTACAATATAAAGTTTATTAAAGACCTGTGCAGGTTGTGTGTGTGTGTGTGTGTGTGTGTGTGAATGAATGGGGGGGGGTCTCCCCTTTAGGGAAAAATGAGTTCAAAGTGGCAGGAAATAATGGTAGCTTTCTCAAACAAAGTTTGACAATACAGGGCCATCAAGAGAATGTTGAAACACTGAATGTTTACTCTACTTTTTGTTTTGTTTTTACTCTGGATAGCTGACTGTGCAGGGCAAAGCTTTTACCTGAGCTAGAGCTCACCAGCAATTTAGAAATATAAGAGGGAATAATAAGACAGTAGCGACAGATGATAAATAGCATCCTCCTTTCTATGCAGCATGGTGCCCTGTTTATCAGCTATGTGCCTTTTGTGTGTTCCTCCCCAACCCCCTTGATATTATGTCCTTTTTCTTTTTTGTCTGTAGCTGTGTATTGGGGTAATTGGATTACACCTATTTTTTTGTTCATGCATTCAAAATCCCACCCCCAGTAAATACATGTATCGGAATTTTCACTTCTGTGGCTTATAGTGGCTTTGATGTTCATAATTTCAGTTACCCTTGGACAAGTCACACTCTCACAGCCTTGGAGGGTGGTAATGGCAAACCCCTTCTGAACAAATCTTGCGAAGAAAACCCACACAAAAAGTTCACCTTAGGGTCACTATAAGTCAGATATGATTTAAAGGCACACAGCAACAACAAGTTTCATAAGCACGGAATTTAATATGATTGTATATTAGATTGTAAGACCTATACTGTATATACTTATTCATTAATATGCTTTCCTTGTCTTTGTATTAATATTGTCTCCCTTGTTTCTGCAGTTTAGTAATTTGGTCATTAAAGTTTTCTTCATGGTCATGAGCCTTGGAAATCTACAAGCTCCTTAAGATGTGCATGCATTTACCTCCAGTGTTTCACGCAAATAAATTTCATGACTGAAATGGGGATTTAAACCCAGGTTTAATCTTTGATTGTGCGAGAGTGAGCCAGACAGAGAAAGAAAAGGAAGGGGGGGGGGGAGGAAGAGAGTGACGCAAGTGCTAAAAATCAATTATCACATAAAGCAAATATTTTCACTTCTGCTTCTGTAAAGGAGAAAATAAATCTCTCTGCTTAAGTCCTAGCACTCTGACTATATCCATAATCAAAGACTGTCCTTCTTGAATAATTGCAGCTTTGAGTTATGAAGTCAAGATTGCTGGGAAGTTGCCAGAGCAGATTTGTTTCAGAGTGTAATGGAGAAGGGGGGGGGTTCCTTACTCTGATAGCCTTTTAAAAGGCACCATAATGTCCCAGGCTGCACTTAATTAGTGATTTAAGAGCAGACACATCTGTTTAACTGAGAATTGTGAAAATTGTTATTATTTAAGTGGGAATGCGTCCTTGAAAGGCTAATGCATCTTGAAAATGAGACATATATTGTAAAATGATCAGGTGGATATTGGCTTGGTTTGCATGTAACACTATACTCAAGTATGTTTTAGTGTTTGGGTACACACACTCCCCATCACCTCTCCTTCTCCAACATGACTTTAAGAATGAGAGGAGATATTCTCACTTTCAGCATATGACAATTAATTGGTATGTCTAAATCTCAATCAGCTGTGGTTAATAGAAACTATCATGTAGGAAACAAGCCAGCTCAAAACCATAATTAATTATCCTAGTTTGTTCCATTAAACCAGGGATGGGGATTATTTTAGGAGAAAGGAGCCTATTTCTCCCATTTCCCCCCGCTCCTATAATGAATTAAATGCCCTGACTTGAGGTGGTTTGCCTAGTGACATACTTGGCTTCCTAGCCTGAAGTGTTATTTGGAGAGAGATGAGGACTTCAGTGTGTTACCAAGCTTTGCTCCTTCTTTATCGTTCCCATAGTGAGAAGAAGGAAGAAAGTGGAAAACTCTCAGCTAGCTATTTGGAGATTCAGGTGCATACCCTCCAATGTTTCATAGTTGAAATCTGGAAAAATGTGGCCAAGCAACATTGGAATGGGGTCAAGATTGCAAAAGTTATTAATAAGGAAGTACAGATAAGTTAGGAGATGGAGGAGATGGAGGAACAATTCACTTTTGCTTGAAACTACATGCAAGGTCAAGGTTCTGCCCTCTTTTCTCCTGCCTGCTGAATCAATTGAGTGGAAACTATTTTTGTTCTTTGAAATCAGTTAACAGCAATGAAACTAAGCTGGGGACAAAGGAGGAAGGTGAGAGGAAAAGTGGGGCATTTTGAAGACAGGTGAAAAGTGGGATAGTAGGGGAACAGTTTCTGCCAAATTAGGACTATTGAAGGGTTTGGTCTTTTGGTTGTGTTGTAGTAGTGTTAAACAGTTGTTCAGCCACACGATGTGGAAGGAGGCAGGAATACTTTGCAGACCTCTCATCATAATCATAGGTGGCGTTCCCACTGGCCTAAAACATGGATTAGGATGCAAATTAAGGGGGCATAGTTCCCATTTAACCCCGAATTTGATCCGCATTGACCCGGAATCGTTCCCATTCAGTTTAATCTGATTCGGGTTTTATTGTATAGTCCGATTATATGCCAATAAACTGGTTTAAAAACAGTAGGTTTTAAAGCAGATTATTTTGCTCCGGGTCCGAGTACGCGGTATCCGAATGGGAACGACAAGGGTGTCTGATTCGGAAACCTGGAGATGGGAGGAGCAGCGCTCAAGGGGCTGGCCTGGGGGTGTCACCCTCTTTGTTCTCTTTCTGCAGCGCCATGCCATTTTCTTCCCATTCGCAAGCCTTTACCCCAGTGGATGGCAACCTTTCCTCTGCTCCACATTCATAGACCGATGTGTGAAGAGAGCCATTGAACACCATTTTAAACAATTTTTTCTTTTTTTTGCTTCTGCCTGAGCACCTGAGCAGCAGTACATGCTGCTTGATCGCCCCTCAGACAGCCCAGGGAGCAAGGGGACAGGCAAAGGGATTTGGGGGAATGAGGCCCTCTCTCTTTCCCAGAGGAACTATGGAGACACAGGAGAGCCTGGATGCCCAGGTCTGAGGGGGATCGAGCCTTCTCTTCTCTCTTTCCCAAGGGAATCTGGGGAGACACAGGAGAGCCTGGAACCCAGGATCTGAGAGGGGGGATCGAGCCTTCTCTTCTCTCTTTCCCATAGGAATCTGGGGAGACACAGGAGAGCCTGGACGCCCGGATCTGTGAGGGGGACCGAGCCTTCTCTTCTCTCTTTCCCAGGGAATCTGGGAGACACAGGAGGCCTGGACACCCAGGGATCTGAGAGGGGGGATCGAGCCTTCTCTTCTCTCTTTCCATAGGGAATCTGGGGAGACACAGGAGCCTGGACACCCAGGGATCGAGAGGGGGGATCGAGCCTTCTCTTCTCTCTTCCCCAAAGAGTCTCTCCCCACTGAAGCCCGCTGCCTTTCCCCTGATTCGATGCCAAGCGGCTTTGGATGTAGAGTCTCTCTTGACTGAACACTAGGTTTTTATATTTTGTTGTATTTCTAAAGTAAATTATAAAGTAACAACTTTTTAATTTACAAAAAAACCCTCATCTGTAGTTCAAAACCCACTGTTGAAATAAACAGTTTGAGACCCTTAACCTGCCCTGGCTCAGTACTAAGGAATTATGGGAACTGTTGTGTTTGTGAGACATTTATCCCCTCTGCCAGAGAGTGCTGATGCCATAATAAATACCATTCCCAGGATTCCCTAGCACGTAGTTATGGCAGTTAATATGGGAGACACAGAAGAGGACGAAAAAGGCTCCTTCTAGTCTGGGGAGACACAACAGAAGAGTCTTTGGATCAGAGACGATTTCATTGGCTGCCCCCCCCAAAAAAAACCCAAGACTGTGACGTCTGAACCTAGCACTTGATTGCACTTGCAGACACAAATGGGAATGGGGAGCAAATTAATCCGCTTTAAAATAAAGCGATTTAAAATAAATGGGAACGAAAACAAGGTCTAAATGAATTGAGGTAATTTGCCCCTTTTTGTGATGGAAAAAATTGAATTATTCCAGGAACATAATCAGAATCGCACCATATAATTCATTTTATCTGCCAAGTGGGAACGCCCCCATAATGTTTAAAGGGTTGGAAAATGGTCTAAATCCACCAAAGGTACAGATCCTGTCTGTCTTGGAAGCTAAGCAGAATAAGCATTGCTTAGTACTGAATGGATGCTATAGTCTGTATTTCAGAGGAAGGAACTGGCAACACCACCTCTCAGTATCTATGCCCAGGGAAGCCATATGAAATGCATAGGGGTGCCTTAAATTAACGGTGACCTGAAGGTACATACGCATATAATGTCTTGGAAGATCATTGTAGTTTTTCCCTAGTGATTATTTCTCAAATATAGATTAGTTAGAAAAAAGGGCTTGTGATTATAAAATGTTATCCTAGAGAATGTAAAGTGACAGAAGAGGCAAAATACTGACCCTTTCATCTAAAGGGAACCATCTGTGTTTTATTCCACATCTTGCTGAGTTTTCATTAATGTGAATTCACAGTTTGTTTCTCTCCATTTGGTGCTTCCACATGCTAAGTGAATTGGTTCCAATATGTAATGATGCAGCCCTTTGCTTCTGCATAAGAACATTAATGTTAAAAGGAAGCTCCTGATTAGAGGGCACTAAATGTATGTATTAGGTAAGCTGTATATGAATTCAGTCTCCTTTTCTTTCCTCTATCTAGCCAGTGTACTAGAGAAACGTTTAAGTTCATTTCTATATATATCTTTCTATTGTATATCTCTGTATACATTACTTAATATTCTTGATTAATGATAAGCAACTGGTAAAGTCTTTTCAGTTTTTCTCAAGTTGGCATAGATAAATCACTCTCACACTGCTCCCTCCATCCACAGCTCGAAGCTTAAGGCATGGGTGGGAATTAAGTAGCCAACAGGCTGTTATGTAATCTGCCATGGCCTTTTGTATCCCCTTACCCAGAACTCTGCCAAAAACTATTTTTGCCTCCAAATGGAGGCTCATGCTTCCAAAGCCTACAGGAGAGGCATTCTTCAGAAATACTACCCACCAATACTGATTACTTTTTACAAGGTACAGACACATTGTAAGAAAACAGAAGTAACCTGCCAGTTTTGTAAAATAATATATTAATATATAATATATATATATATATATATATAGAGAGAGAGAGAGAGAGAGAGAGAGAGAGAGAGAGTAAGGGACAGGGTGGTGGGGAAAAGGAGATGCACAACCCCTGCAATTGTTGACCCCTGGGGTTTTTTTTTGGGGGGGGGGTATCCCATTGGGTTGGTTTGGATCTGGCTTCCCCTGGTATGATGCTTCTACACACTGGAGATATCACATGGGGGAAATGCGGGAGCACTTCCGTCCTTTTCGTGTCGTACTTATCCCATCTTTCTCCCATCAGTGAAGTGGAATGGCCCCATCACTTTCTATTATGGCTTAATCTTTCCCGTCTGTAATGTGCCATAGTCTTTATTCATTATTATTATTAAACCTTATTTATGAGCGCTGTAATATGTACCTAGTGTCTGTTATAATGACAAACGCAAGCAGGAAAACAAAGAATTGACCCTAAGTGTAACATGTAGTTTCACCTAATGCAACAGGCAGTGTTGGAAATTGGAGGCAGACATTCTGATAAAGCCAATAGGAAAGTGTTCAATCAGGAAAGGAACTTGCACATAAAATTTGGATTCTCTAAGCAATGTTATGTTGAATTTCCAGGACAATTTGCTTAAATGGTTCAAAAACATGCAACAAATAAATTAGGGTATAGGTGTTCATAAACAAGGCATCAGAACAGTCTTCCTAAGTTGGTGTTCTCTTGATGTGTTGGACCAGTTCTTGGGAATCTCTGTCTGGGAGCTATAGTCCCAACACATCTGGAGAACCCCAGTCAGGGGAAGGCTGTATTGCAAGAAGCAGGAACAGCAGTGGGCAAGCCCAGTAATCTTGTCATAGGAGCTATTATACTAAGTTAATAAATGAGCCATCTAGCCCAGTATTTTCCCCCTTTGACTAACATATTTCCTGTCACCAGCTGCCTTTAGCTGGCCTTAAAATCATTGGGATCATCTTGTGAAAAGTGTTCTAATTACTAATCCTTATAAGAAATGCATTTCTACTCATTTCTAATAAATGCAACAGGTTAGTTTTATACTCAGCACATGAGTGGCTCTCATAATACACAGAAAAATAAGTAGGTAATTTTTGCAAAGGGCCCTGTGATCAAGGTAGCTTGTAAAAAGGGGATGGTGTTTTGAGCATGGTTTTTTCCTCTGGGTTTTCTGAAACTTGAGCACTGAAACGTGTTCCAGGTGTAGGCGATGCAAGACATCAGTTGCAGAAGGGGAAGGCAAGCTTTTGTGGTATAAGCCTCATAGTTTCCCCGTTCCCTCTACAGTCATTATGAGAAGTCATTAAGACATGAATGTTGTTTTGGCATTAACCGATAATGGTGTTATTTAGTATTCCTGCAAATGCTGTGGAGAATCAAGTTTAGAGCAAAGCAGGACTACCCAAACTAGTGGTCCATCAGCTTTTGGCTTGCTCCGTCCCTGTACAGTTTCCCGCAAGAAATACTTGTAGCCAAATGGCAGAAATAGGCACATTGGGGAAATGTAAGGCGGACGCAAGGTAAGGGAAAAGTAACGAGTACTGATGTTAAAACAGGACACTGCATGGGAAGCGAAGAAAGTACTCAGTTGAGAGGGGTAAGTTTAAGAAGCAGTAGAGCTCATCTCCCATACATCAGATAGCTTAAGAAACACTGGGCTCAAGTATATGTAAGGGGTTGCAAACTCCTCATGGCTCCTGGGAGGAAGATTACCACAGCAACTGGATAACAGATAAGCAGTGCTCTGTGGATGTGAGAAGGAGAAAACTACTGGATCGTGTATGTATGTACACTCACTCTCTCTCACAAACACACTGTATTGGGCTCCACTTAGATCAGCAAGCTCAAGTGAGTATTCTTGAAATGAAAAAGGTGCCTCTTGAATTCAAAAAACAAGCACCATGTTTATAAATTACAAGATGTGCACATTTATGTCTTTATGAAGGGCTCATACCCCAAAATACCGAATTTTGGCATCTTTTTCAGTCTCTATAAAAGAAAGAGCTTTCTAGCTCTCAAACAGGGGACATCTCTTAAAGCAAGGGATGCCTACTGTTAGGATAAAAGACAAACTTTCCATACCTGAAATAAGGGTCTTCTCCTATAATGGCAACCCTAGTGAGAGGAAAAGTCTTGTGTTTTGGTTTGCTTTTTGTATTTCAATAGTCAGTATTGACAGCATGCTGAATGTTGGAATAGAACTCACTGGAAACCAGGGTTTGAAGTCCTGCCTGTCCATGGAAATCCACAGGTTGATTTTGGGCAAGTCATAGAATCATAGAGTTGGAAGACACCACAAGGGCCATCCAATCCAACCCCCTACCGTGCAGGAAATCACATTCAAAGCATCCCCTGACAGATGGCCATCCAGTCTCTGTTTAAAGACCTCCATGGAAGGAGACTCCACCACTCTCCAAGGGAGTGTGTTCCACTGTCAGACAGCTCTTACTGTCAGGAAGTTCCTCCTAATGTTGAGGTGGAATCTCTTTTCCTGTAGCTTGCTTCCATTGTTCCAGATCCTGTTCTCTGGAGCAGCAGAAAACAAGCTTGCTTCCCTTCTCAATATATGACATCCCTTCAAATATTTAAACAGGGCTATCATATCACCTCTATCTTGCTTTCTCCCAGCCTCAGAGTAAGGCAAAGACCAACTCGCTCTGAAGAAATTTTGCCAAGAAAACCCAATGCTTGGTTCACCTTAGGGTTGCCATAAGTTGGAGAAACCTTGAAAGGACCCAACAAGAACAAAGTCAGTATCTCTTATCCCAGAGTAGCATCTTACACTTAATTCTTCAGGCCATTCAAGCGGTCTAGTGAAGGGTCCTTTGAAATATGATAAATTTGCTCCCCTGCAAAAATACATCCTGCGCTATTTGCAGAGAAATGATTTTGGAGGGGAGCTGCATCTGTGCAAGTTCTCATGATTCACAAGAATCACTAGATCCCCTGACACACACATTCCTGGTTTTTCATTCGTATTATTTGTTTACAGTCTAACATTTATATAAGTTTTAATAAATGAGGAAGAAGAGCTTTGTTACAGATCCAAGGGAAGGAACGCTGGAAAAAACTGGGAGTGCCTGGTTTTATCTTAAAATAAATCTAGTGGGGAGAAAAAGAATTTCTTGAAATGCTGCATTTACTACCGACACACACACACACACACACACATTCATTCTCTCCTTCAGTTGCCTTGCATACGAGGGCAGTACCATTTCCACACTTCTCAGGGCATTCTCTCAGACAAAGGGAGGGAGCACATTGAAAGGGAGATGAGAGGGGCCCTCCTTCTAAAAGTCTGCTGGCATTTCACATTTCAGCATAACACAGGTGGCTTTTGAATCCCTCTGGCCTACATCCTTGGCACCTCGAGGAATAGAAGGAGCTGTGATGTAATGCTCTTTTCCCTCACACTCCCAGTTTTTAAACACAGATGGAAGTTGTTGTCATGTGTTAGAAATGTCACCAATAATATAAAAGGTAGGCTCTTACGTTTTCCCTTTTTGTGCTGTCGGCTGCCACCAGCCAGCCAGCCAGCCACCAGCTTCTTGTCCCCTTCTCACCCCCACCCTTGCCCATTTCTTTGGTGTCATGTGGCAGAAGCTCTGATGCAAAAAATAAAAAGCCCTGTCCACCCCCATCTGACACCCACCTCCACCTCTCTCCTGTTGTGAGCCTAGCACCTTTTTTTTTATTATTTAAACCTCTCCCCCCCTCCCCCCCCCCACTGCAGCTTTGAGGATCATTACATACCCACGACTTTAGAGACAAGACCTCACAAAGGAAGGATTAATCTTGTGGTTGTGCTTGAATTGCAAAGGACTCAGAGGCAAGTGGGAATGCAGGGTGGGTGGGTGAGTGGGTGTGGGTGTGTGATGATGCCTGGAAAGGTTGGGGAATTCTGATTTTTGCAATGCGGAGGCAATAAATGTTTGGGCAGCAAGTGGTGGGAGCCATGCCAGGGTTTCCTGAGCCAAAAAGACACAGGTTCCTCAGCATCAGGGAGAAGGAGAGAGACATAGACAGAGAGGCAGGCAGGCAGTGGGGGTAGTGCATGACTACTCTGTCTGAGTTCAGCCTGGGAGGACAGATGGCTAGTGGTGCTTTGGTTTTTTTTAAAAAATTCATCAAGCAAGCTTTACGTGAGGCCCATTGGTGAACGGGTGCACTGTGAAAAGAGGGGTCAATGGGCACGAATAGGTTGAGATCAGGAACAGATGCCTGCTGAACAATGGGGCTTTTGAGAGCCATGCAAGGGGAAGCGTGGCGCTTGCTTTGTCTTGCCTCTGCATTGCAGGTTGGAATTGGGCAGCTATATTTTAATGAAGTGCATTCCAAAATGTGGTCGTCAGTCTGTGGTGGTGCTTCTCCTCCCCACCCTCCTTACACAGCCCCCTTGGTCCCCGGGGAGGGGGGGAAGAACTTGTGAAAAGGGGCTTAGGGTATAAGGTAGGGGAGGAAGGCAGCAGCTGATGGGTTGTATAGTGGAAGAACAGTGCTGTCTCAGTGTATGAAGGGTGAGAGACCATGGGCTTGGGAGGGGGATCATCAGTACTCCCCCCATGCATATTAATAAGGCTACAGCAGGTGTTGCAAAAAGTACTGTGCATTGTGTCCTTCCTGCAGCTTTGCCTAAAACTAAGGGATAGCTTGGGGGTGGGTGAGTAGGAAAATCCTTGTGTGTGAAGCAATTCGGGGGGGGGGGATGCATTTGCTCTTTCAGCATCACTGCATGTTTTCCTGGGAAGGGGAGTGGGTAGCCACATTTCCAGTTCTTCGCTGGAGCCTGTGTAAAGCAAAAGGGTGTGTGTGTTTCCATGTAAGAGAGAGACTGGGGGAGTGTGCTTAGAGAAAGGAGCTTGGATCTGTGAGGTAGACAGCTGTGAGCTGCTACATTGATTGCCTGCCTTGGGTGCCTGATTCTGGCAAGCAAATGGCTGAAGCTGGAAGAGGCTGGGTTCTTCCTTAAAGGGACAGTTCATTGACATATCACAATAAAGATCAAAAGGGTAGGTATGTGATGGAGCCAGGGAGATATAATTTAGGAATGTTGGGTGGATTGCATTTGTTGGGCGAGATTGTGTATTTTGGGCGCAACTAGGCAGATGCCAACAGAACGTAGAGCAGCATCTCTTGTTGAGTATCTTTTACATCTGTTCTTTAAAAAAAGAAAGAATGAAAAACACTGTGTTTTTCACAAACTGATCATTGTATGAATATTCAAGAAGGTGATATTTTGTATTAAATCCCATTTTACATTTGGTTTTTCTATTGAGGATGTTTCTTTTTAGGGTGTTGGTCTTTGATTTCATTGTAAGTTGTTACACCATGTTAATCAGGCTTACAGTGGACAGTTGGAGAGCAAATATGGATTGAGGGGAAAGAGCAAGAAAGACAGAACCAGATTCGCTGTGTTGACATTCTGCTTTGACAAAAATTGGTGTTATTGCTGTAGGATGATTTATGTTTCCAGTTGCAGACCAGTATTGAGAGATGGACCAGAAATGGCAAAATGATGTTTTTGTCCTTTATCCATAAGCATAAACCATTGGCTTCTATATTTAAAAGAAGTGCCCATAAAAAGGAGGAAGGTAGGGGGAGGAAAAAAGAAATGTGGCAGCAACTTTAAGGCTAACTGCTTTTTATGTGAGCATGAGCTTTCTTGGATATAAACCCAATTCTTTGGATGCAGTACCAAGTGGTATTAAAGTGGTATTGGTATATTTAAAAAAAAAAAACGTAAAAGGTGAAATATCCCTTTTAGAAACCTACTTTACAGGCAATGCCTATGATTAGAATGTGTGTAGATGTATAGGTATTTACATTTCTTCTAGTAATGGTGTGGGGGTATGTACCTTCAAGTGCACTGTTGACTCATGATAACCTCATCAATTTCTTGGGTTTTCATAGACAAGAAATAATACTTAGGGGTGGTTTTGCCAGTTCCTTTGAAATATAGCCAAAGGTATCCATCTAAGTATTAACCAGGGCTTATCCTACTTAGCATCCAAGATCATACAGGATCTGATGCTTTTTGGTTTAGGTTGTTTCCAGGAATTACCATTTTGCATTTTTTAAATTTATTTTTTATGATAATACTTGAGAGTTTAGTGCTTTTATGAAAATGAAGGTAATAAATTTGTTCATGGCTATTTTTGTTCATGGCTATTTATTACCTTCATAGCCTTTGCACTCAATTTTTTGTGTCAATTCATAGAAAGGCCCATTCATTTGTGCCTCTTGTTGACTACCTCTTATGTTTCCACATGGATCATCACTGAAACTGGCAGTAATGATTGGGTGGGTGAGTGAGGGAGAGAATTGCTATCTATTTTGTACTTCAAGAGTCTTACTCAATGAGACCAAAGGTCTGCTTAGTCCCACATATTGTTTCCCCCATGGCCCAGCCTATGGGAAACTCATCAGCAGGTAATGCGTGCAGCTGCATTTTCCCACTTTGTGTTCCCTAGCAACTGGCATTTGGTGGCAGACTCCCTCTGATGCTGGAGGTGATCTGTATGTATCAGAACTAGCCATTTTAAAGCCATTCAAGCTGAAGACCATCACTGCATCTTGTGATAACAAATTCCAAACTTTAGATCAGGAGTGGGAGTTGTATGGATGTCTGAATGTTGTCCCATCAGTCCTAGACAACTTAGTCAGTGGTAAGGAATGCTGGGAGCTGTCCTACAACATCTGGAGGAATGCACAGTCTCCACCCATGCTTTACCATATGGAAGAGGATCAAGTGAAAAGGTTTTGTGATCCATAGAGAGGTCTGAGCAGCTGACTTAACTGAACTGGCAAGATTAGCCTCCATCACAGTCAAGCCAGTTGAATTCCTCTGCATTCAAATTCTGCACTTGTCACATCATCAACTACTACTTATTCACCATCCTGCTGATCTATTTAAATACCATTTTGTGTTTGCAAGCAGGCAGTATTTCCAAGAGTAATGTGTTTTTAATGCTGACATGAGTGGCAGCAGCTTCTCAAAATTAATAAACCCTTGCCTTTGCGCATACTCTGCTTAAATGTTTTGCTTTTAGAGTAGAGCCGTTTGAAAGTGGGTCATAAAATCCACACATGCAGGAAAAAGCTAGAATAGTGTATCACCAGCTGCTTGCATATGACCTCCAGTAGATGCTATTTTTGTTGGAGATGGACAGATAAATCTTTTTCCAGTCCATGTCATTTTCTCATATTTCATTCATAAGTCTGTCTTTTCCACATTAATTAGCAATTTCAATCAGCAGCAGCAGCAGCAGCAACACAAGCCTGTACAAAAACATGCATTTAAATAGTAGGGTTTTTTTTTTGGGGGGGGGGGATCTTAAAACATACAATTCTGACCTTCAAAGATATAGCCATGTTAGTCTGTAGTATAGTATATACAGAGATCTTGTAGCACATTTGAGACTAACTAAAGAAAGAATTAGGCAGCATGAGCTTCCGTAGACTTAAGTCTACTTGCCACCAAGTGCATCAAAGGAGGTAGACTTAATTCTGACCTTGTTTTCTTTCAACGTATGCTTTCTGAAAGTTATTTTGAAATATTTTTGACTGAAAATTTTACTACAAGTCTACAGATATGTGAAATCTATAGATACCTTTGTTCTCAAGGTTATGAAGTAACAACTCAGGTCAGTTCATATTGCATTTGAAAAGACTGATTCCAGAAGTCTCTCTCTTTTGTTGTTACATAAATTAAACAGCTATATCTTTCCATAATTCACTGATCTAACTACCCAATTAAATATATAGACCATCCAATCAGTTGTTCTGGGTATTTTTCTTGTTGTTGTGTGCCTTCACATTTTTCTGACTTATGGTGATCCTAAGGCAAACCTATCACTGGGTTTTCTTGGCAGACTTCTTCAGAGGGGTTGCCATTGCAATTCTCTGAGGCTGAAAGAGTGTGGCCTGTCCAAAATCACCCAGTGGGTTTACATGGCCAAGTTGGTATTCAAACCCTGGTCGTGTGTGTGTGTGTGTGTGTGTGTGTGTGTGTGTGTGTGTGTGTGTGAGAGAGAGAGAGAGAGAGAGATTTCATGAAGGATAGTCATTCTATTAGCTGCAATAGGTCTATGGAATCTTCATGATATGTATGTCACATAATATCAGCTGCTGTAAACCAACAATTGAACTGGCCTCCTCCTTTAGACTTGGCTAGTGGGCTTTTTGGAGGCTTTCTCTTTCTCTTATAATACTAGACAGGCCATCCAAGTGAAGCCTACAGATAGAAGATTCAGGATAGATAAAAGGAAGTATTCTATAACACAGGTTATAGCTAAACTGTGGAATTCACTGCTACAAGATGTTGTGGTGGCTTCCAGTTTTAAAAGGGGACTGAAAAAAATCATTTGTATCATCAGTTACTAATAGTCAAGATAGCTACAGTATGTATCATCTCCAGTACCAGATGCAATTTGACTATATATTATGTGTGGGGAAACATTAGAGTGACAGTGCAATTTATTTATAAATAAAGGTTAATAATAATAATTTAGTATCTGGTTGTTAGGCTTCTCATAGGGCACTGGGTGATCACGTAATGTGTACAAACAGCCCTCCAGCTGCCCCATCTTCAAACGGATCGGGGCCATGGCAACCTCATGCTGCATCCCTGATCTGGCCTTCTGAGGGTGCAAAAAAGAGCCACAAAAAGTGGGTTCTTTTTGTGCCCTCAAAAGTGCACCATAGCCACGGCGGTGCAGCTATATGGTGCCCCTTCAGCGCTGCATCATCCAGACAGGGCCTTCATAGTCTTCATAGCCCTTTGTGCTGATCCAACTGGATTCTTTTTATGTCCTTACTGTTTTGTAGAAAAAAGGATGTTGGACTAGATAGACTTAATTGTGGCTTTACCTTTATTGCTTAATTAAGCCTGGCAAAATATGAGTATGCTTTTCTTTTACTGAAAGTATTTTATGGTCGCTCATTGAAACTACCCACTGTTGTAATTGAAGTGACTTTATTTGCCAGTGGTATCTAAAATGGGAGAATAGATTCAGGATGGATTACCTGTAGTCTGAAGCCAGGCAAAATGGCATGTGCTTTTTATTCAAAATTCTTTATGACCAGCTTTTGAAGAAAGCACGTGCTGTAGTAGTCTAGTTGTCTGGGATATCTCTAGTTGGAAATAGATTGTTAAGTCAGGATGGCATTCTCTATCAGTCTTACAGATCTCGACAAGATAATAGTGAAGGGGAGGTAATTACTGAGAATGGCAAGCCCAAGGCCAACGTTAACAATGGGTTATAATATGCACCTTTAATCATGCACCAAATCCTGGAGTTAGATTTACAGGCTGTTAGTGTAATATGCTTCTACTGATACATACCTGTCAAGGGGTAGCCCGTGATTTTCTACATGATGAGTTGTAGTCAAGTGGAACAATATTCCAGTAGTCTATCCCTGTTGACAGAGGCATCACAAGTATTTTCAATTCAGTTCTTAACTGACAGAGTCAAATGCAGAAGCACTGATGTCTATAAACCAGCAGGTGAAACATTTGGTGCTCTCATCTCTCCCTCATTGGGAGCCTATAGGACATAAGAGACTGGTGCCATGGCCTTGAGCTTCCAGTCCCCCTTCCACTAACCTGTGTCCTTCCATCTCACCACCCAAAACAGTGAGCTCTGTACAACTATGTAGATTCACATGCTGGTGAGGAAAGGAAATAAAGAACATGGAAATCCCTGTTCCAGCTTGTATATGCTCAGGCAGGCCACACATGTCCCACTGTCAGGTAGCTCAGCAGCTAAAGAAGCCCAATTTCTCTCCTCTGCTGTCCTTCTGACTTTGCAGAACCAGCACTGGCCACATGAAAGAGCCACCAGCAACATTAATCTACCAACTTCTAGGGCAGAACATTGAATGCAGCAAAAGTTTCTGGCCCTTCCAACAGCTGAGTATTCGAATGTGATGCCGTTGCTGACCCATCCTTGACATTACTAATTGGCTGAAGCCACCTTCTTCATAGTGAGAGTTAGACCCAAATGCATAGGGGGACACTCTGTGAGCTGAATGAGTTCTAACCTTGGGAATCAGCCAGTTTCTTAAGCACAGTTCTAGCATGCTTTGCTCCCCTACTTGCCTCCATTGAGTAAATAAGCTGGCTGTCCTCAGCCACTGAGGTCCCTTGCTTTACTTCATCTTTCCCTTTCTCTATCTGTCCCCCATTATCCTCTTGAGCAGATGGGCCTATGTGGAAATGACAAGAGTTCTTCTTCCTTTTTATTGTTTGCCTTTAAGTAATTTCTGAGTTGTATTGTCTTTAGGATGTCCTTATTATGAATGTTCTTGGCAATATTTATTCAGAGAGGGTTTGCCATTGCCTTCCTCTGAGACTGAAAGAGTGTGTCTTGCACATGGCTGAGCAGGGATTTGAAGTGTATTCTCTCATAGTCCACAGTCTCTCATAGTCTCACAGCCCAGTGTTCCAACCACTACACCATGTTCATTCTTTCCACTTCTCTGCCTGACTGCCATCTTATACACACATTTTTTGCAGTAAGCTCTGTTGAACACATTGGGAGGAATGCTTCTTAAGAGAGAGAGAGAGAGAAAACCTGTGTTAGATCCACTTGTGCAACACATGCTCTGTGGTACTGGGATGAGAGAAGCTTTGAGTTTATGGGTTGTTGGGAGACTATGACCTGGGCAAGGGAGATGAGAAGTATTTGTGCAGATGGAGATGTGACCTATTCCAAGTCTGAGATCTGCTTCTTAGATGTTTGTTTTACAGACCTGTTTGCTTTCTCTCTTTCAGGTTTTTGTTTGGCAAGTAGAGCCCTAGCCTTTTTTTTCACAGATCTCACCATTGTTGTGGGAAGCCAGTGTTGTTGGTGGTACTTGATTAGGATGTTTTGTTTTGTTTTGTTTTTGCATTTGAAATAAAATTTTGGACAAAAATAAGTGAAGGCCATGATACATTCAAGAGAGCGGTGAGGGAGTTAAAGAGGGAAATAGAAGATGAGCCTGTCTGCAAATGAGAAAGGCAGACAAGTTGACCAGGTAAATAGTAGATGTGACACATTCTTCTGTCCCTTGGAAGATTTGTTGTGTGCCTTCTAGTCATTTATGACTTATGGCAACTCTAAGGCCATATCATGGGGTTTTTTTGCCATAATTCATAATTTTGCCAGCATTTTATTCAGAATTTATTATTCCCTCCCTCTGAGGCTGAGAGAGTAGGACTTGCTCAAAGTCACCCAGTAGGTTTTCATGGTTAAGTGGGGTTCAAACCCTAGTCTCTCAATGTCCTAGTCCAGTGCTCACACCACTATACAGTACTTATTGGCTCTCTGTCTTCTATTTATCGGTTCATATGCATTTTTGCTGGCTTTTTGGGATTCTAATCCAATCTGGCTATCTCTACCTGGACTCCTCATCAAGATCTGTATCCTGCAGCCACTTATCTATATCACTGAAGCTCATTCTGCAGCTATTTTTAAGGGTGCACTGGCCATTTTCTTCATGTATTAACCATTAACGTTAGGATAAATATACATCCTCCTGCCTGAGAAGCTCTGAGTGTGATTGAGAGGCCATCCAAGCAATAGCGATGGGTGAGTTTGGGGGTTTGATGTACTTCTTCCCATGGAAGAATATGGCCTCCACAACACCCATCTATAGGAAAATCTGTTTATGTGGTTACTATGTTTTTTGTATTGACACAGTATAACATTCAGATTAGCCAACTGTTTTGTGACTGTTGGTTTTTTTTTATAAGGAGTGCAGCAGCTATTAATGCATGAAATGTGCATGAAGTTATGTGCTCCAGTAGTGAAGGAATCCACATGATCTTCCAAAGCTCTTACCTCTCCCACAACACCATTAGTTCCAGTATCTAAAATTACTTTGCTGCATGACTAACCAGGTGGATTCAGGTTGACTTCAAAGCTACGAAGCTGACTGGCCAGATAAAAGTTAATGTGGAATACTGTTTTTACTGTAATACAGTTTGTAATATAAAAAACATCTTTACAAATATCATGCTTACATCTCAATACTAAATGTCTCACCTGCATCTTGGGTTCTAAAACACATTTCAAGGAGGAGGTTGTGGAAGCTGTTCATCTGGATACTTTCCCTTTTTGCCTAAAGGCCTCTTTTAAAAGAGACTGTTATTACCAAGAGCTGCAACAGGTAATCCCAGAAGGAGACTTGCTAGATGAAAATTTCAAAGAGTAATGCAATACCTTTTCATGGAGTTGCAGAGTCTAAAGGGCATGGATTGTGTACTGTGGAGCTGGGAATTGAGAGAGCATTTCAAATGGGTGTGTGCATGAATGAGTGTGAGAGCAAGAGCATTATAGACTCTAGATTTCATGAATGTTTATCCCTCTGAGGGGCTGGAGGCACTGAATATTTTCCAACAAAACCAGGAACAGGTGGTGCTTTTCAGCTTGGTGTACATACACACCTCTGCACAACTTCCAGTGAACTCCACATAGATAGTCTTGTGAAAAAGGTGTGTTAATTTTAGAGGAAAAGGGACAGTTTACAGAGAAGGGTGGATTTTAATGGTTCTGTTTCTGGAGCGCAGCTAGGAAAACATTATCAAATTGGTACAGGTTGTGAGTAGAGAACATAATCGAGGATGGTTTTAGACTTTTAATCTTTAGAATTTATTAGTAGAATAACAACTGGTTGGATGAATATCTCTTTATACACAATAAATAAATAAATATAAATGTAAGCTTGTGTCTAGGTTTGGCTTGATCTTGATTAAAGGCTGTGTTCTGAAGGTTGTTCTGTGGCTACAAGTTGACTCTGACATAGGGCAGGTATCACCCTATCAGAGTTTTCTTGGCAAGATTTATTCAGAGAAGGTTTGGTATTGCTTTTCTCTAAGGCTGAGAGAGTATGACTTACTGAAGCGTACCAAGTGAATTTCCACTGCTGATTATGGCTTCAAACCCTTATCTCTTGGCACCCAACACTCAAACTACTACACCATGCTGGCTCTCATGGAAACCAGTTATGGGTTTATTTAAATTGAAGTTATTTTTTATGCCTGTGTTTTGGAGACTATATTATTATTATTAGTTTTATTTATACCCTGCCTTTCCACAGGGTGTGATCAAGGCGGCTTACAACAAAATCTCAAAATACAAGGCAAACAATGCACAGAGGAAAACAGTACACAATACCATACAATGCCAACAATGTAAAATTACAGTACATAATATAATGCCGAAAAAAACAATATAATACAATACAAAAACAAAAAACAAAAACAATCCCCTAACAGTAAAACCTGCACCCCCCCTCTCAAATTCCCACCCTCCAAAAAGGCCGCAACGGCGGCGCCAGGCAATTGTCCTTGGCGCTCCTCCCCGATGGTATAGGGGTAAAGGAGAGTCCCTTGGGCCACAGCCCAGATGGAAGCGGGCGGGCGGCGTCCTCTCCGGGGAGGCCGGTGAGCCGGCTTATGAGGGGCCGCTCTCACCTGGCCCCTCCCCTTTCAAAAACGCTGCCGCGGCAGCAACAAAGAACCCTCACCGGGCCGCTGCCAGGTGGAAAAAGGCAGCGGCGTCCTCCGGGACAGCAGGGAGTCCCTTGGGCCGCAGCCCAGATGGAAGCGGGCGGGCGGGCGGCGTCCTATGTATATAATTTACATCTTCTAAACTTGGTAAAATTCTGGAACCAGAATTCCAGAGAATTAGGAGCATACACAATAAAAATGACAGGACTGTACTAAGAATATGCTTTCTGCTAGTGCTCTTCTCCACTCCCCATGTCCACCCACTTTTTATGTTCCAAGGTCTGCTAGAACTGCAGTCTACAATCACACTGATTGATTTAAACGTGCATACTACTTAGAAGAATATTCAGATTCTGAAATCAGCTTTAACATACAGTTTTCTAAAGTGTGCTATGTTAAAAGCAGATTTATAGTAGTTTTTCCACTGTTGAAGAATGGGGATAAAGAGGTGACTTCAGAATGCGTTAATTTAGCAGTGCAAAGTATCCAGGGTTCCAACTTCTTAGATTGGATTTCAGTAATTCATGGTGGGAGGGAATTTACCAATAGTATAGGTAAGACTCATGTCTTCACTTTGAAGATCTTACAGCGGTGTCCTCCTGACAGCCTTCAATCGATTCTGAGCCAATGAAATGATTCATGCTTAAATGCCGGGGGGGGGGGGGGGCATTTATAAAAATCTGTCCTGTTGACAAAGACATTTGGATGTGTGATTGTGTCAAGAAATTGTCATTTCTTTGTCACTCAAATCTTCTCTGAAAAATCCTCTGCATATATATGCTGCTCTTGAATATTCTAGTAAGCATGATGGTTGGTTCACTATGCTAATCCCACATAGACTTGCTATCTGCAGCTAATCCGGAGGTGCTCTTACTTGCATTTAGGAATGAGTCAACCCCCTCCTATTTGTAATATCCATTAGAATTTCAGCTCACTGTCATTTTCTGCATGTATAATGTTCTGTTTTGCCCATAAATTTGACTTTCAGCCTCCATCATGGTACTACAAGTGCTACATGGTACTACTACCGCAAGTGGAAGCTTTTGATCTGAAAAGTGAGGAAGAAAGGGCATGGAGGCTTATTTGTTTTGTTGGGGAGATCTAGGTTGAGTTTTGGATTGCAAAAGAGCGTCAGTGGTTGATTTTGCTGCATGTAACAACACATGCTAATGTTACTCATAGTTACATTGGAAAAGGGTTAACTTTTTGTGAAAATTAAGTTGATTCTAACGGATGAATGAATAGTATTGTGAAAATATCAATCAGTACAGTTGGCAGGCTGCAAATGCCATGCAATATCCTGTCTCGGCCATGTAAACCCACTCGGCCATGTAAACCCACTGCAGTATCCTGCCTCGGCCATGTAAACCCACAAACATCTGCGAGGAATGGAAGGAGGTTGCAGAGAAGCCGGGGAAGCTGGCAGTGGGAAATTTTAAAAAAGGGTGCAAGAAGCCAGTCAGCATCCAAAGAAGCTGCTAAGGAGGCCAGGCCGGGGACTTCGGGGCCAGGAGAGGCCAGTGATGGGCTGGGCCATGCCAACTGCCCCTGTCAGGAGCAGAAGCCAGGCTGACAGTGGAAACCAGGGCAGATTTGAAATCCGCTCTGGCGGATTCAAATCCATCCTGGTTTCCACTTGGGCTGAATTGATTCAGCCCAAAAAAACCTCCATTTTACCAGCGTCTTTGGGACGCGGGTTAAATGGGCCAAAATGGGCAAAATGTACGCTCCTTCCTTTCTGAATCACTGTCTCACATCAGATTCAGTGGGAACCATGCCCATTTAACCCGGATCACAATCCGGATTTAAATGTAGTGGAAACAACTTCTTAGAGGAACTACATGATAAATGTATATTCTAAACTCTGGATTTGACATTATCGAGCAAAAAATAAATTTATACCACTGAGCTGTGGCTCTACTGTAGACATGCTCTTCTATGTCTTTATTGGTATAATGCATGACCAGCCCCAGCAATGACATGTTCTATGGAGAAGTGAACTATATCACAAGTGTCAAATTATATCAAGAAAAAGAATTATAAAAAGCATTTAAGTTCTGATCCTGTTACCACAATTTCAAGATTACATCCTCTGTCTTTTCAGTGAATTTGAGTTTTATGTATGTAAGTATAAAGTATGACATCTTCAAGACTGACAGTGTAAATTCAGTGGACTTAGTCTACTTTATCGGATGTGCAGGATAAGTCTGATGGGTTTTTAAGATATCACAATACTTAATATAACTACCTATGAAACTGGTGTAGTTCCCTTCCCTCATCCCCAGTCCTAAAAGATTCTAATGGGGTTACATCCATAAATTAGGCCTTTTTGAATACACATTTCTGTATCTCCTGAGGGAAATTGCTTATGCTTCTAGGTGGAGTTTAGGTTTTGTTTACACGATTAAAATACTCCTCATTGTATTTGAATAGAATGTGATCCTGCCACTGGTGATTCACAGGAGTTCATGCATTTGGGACAAGTGGTGGGGATAAGGAAAGAAAAATCCACAAACTCCACAGAAAAAGGCTTTGCAGTTTTTACCAGAGTATCCAGTAATATGCAAAGATGCACATTATTGAAAGTGTGGTCACCTGTCTGTGTCATATGGATTCAAATGGTTGTGCAGTTTCAGCAGGATGAATAGATGCAAATAGATGTGAATTTGGGCAGGAAAGTGAAGAAAATGAAACGTTGATGCAAATGTATGAACATCCACATAATTTGCATAATACACTTACATGTAGACTAGCCCTCTATTGTAAGCGGGGTACAGACCACCCAAAAAAGGCGGTCTGCCTTGCCTTGTTTTGCTGCGCGAGGAAGCTGCAGCAGACAAACCTCATGGCTCCCTCGCGTAGCAAAAAGAACCCGCAAAAAGCGGGTTCTTTTTGTGGTGCCATTGTGATGCCACAGTGCGCCAATGGTGCACCCGCGACATCACAATGGGGGCTCGACGTGTGGACGCTAAGCATCCGTCGCGTCAAAATGGCAGTGCCCGTGTGTACATTTTGATGCCCTTGTCACATGCTAGGGGTGAGGCATGTATGGGCGGTGCGCCCTTGGACAACCCCTAGCACATGATGAGGGCGCACTATAGGCCCGTCTGGAGAGGGCAGTAGTTTTCTTTCTGGAGATCTTTTATTTTATAATGGTATAATGAAAAATGCTAGTGGTTACTTGCATTTGTTTAGGGGAACTTCAGTACCTGTAGATGTCTGATATAACTGTAAAAAATAAGAATGTCATCTGGTGTTTAACCCCTTATTGGCTGATGAAATTGGTTTTGAAAGAGCTGGTTCTTCCTTATCGCAAGAAATAGACTTGATTTTTTCTGGATTTACTGTATATGGTAAGAGTAGGCCAATATAAAAGACTTATGGAAGAGCTATTATCAGTGGTTTTGTTGCCTTGGCCATCTTTTGGTCATATAATCTTTAATAACATAATCCTATACACTGAGAAATTTAAAGAATTTATAACTTAATGCTTTACTGTGACTGCCTAGATTTAAGGTTGTTGTTGTGGTGGTAGTGATGTACCTTCAAGTCATTTCTCACTTATGGTGGCCCTAAGGGTTTTTCTTGGCAAAATTTGTTCAAAGGAGGTTTGACATTGCCTTTTCCTGAGGCTGAGAGAATGTGACTTTCCCAAAGTCATCCAGTGGTTTTCATGGTTGAACTGTGAATCAAACCCTGGTCTCTAGAATCATAAATCCAACACTCAAACCACTACACCATGGTAGATTTGAGGTAGATTTTACCAAAGGAGTGGGAAAAGAAGACAGTAAGAAACTCTCAGCCCCAGAAAATCCCCAGATAGGTTCACCTTAGCATCACCATTAGTCAGAAATGACTTGAATGTACACAACAACAAGAAAGGGAAACGGGAAATGTGTGTGTGTGTGTGTGAGAGAGAGAGAGAGAGAGAGAGAGAGAGACCTGCTTTGTAGCCTGGGTGTCTAAGGATATGGTCTTAAAATTAGCTTTAGGCTGAAGTCTGTTTTTCCCAATTAGGTAGAGCATGGGCTGGGTTTTGTGCAATCTATAGATGACTATCAGAAGAGCCAAGGCTCACCTGCCCCTTCCAACTTGTGTTTGATCTCTTGCTTGGCAGGAAATTCCTCAACATCCCTGAGGCACTGTGCTCATGACTGAAAAAAGTAGTTCCACAATGGAAAGTTTTATCTGTCATTTATCCTGGAGCAAACTTCTTATCTAATCTGCAGTAAAAACAAATATGTTTCCCCTCTCCTCCCATTTGTTGTTGCTGTTAACTTCCCTGAGTTGAAGTTGACTCATGGTGACCCTGTGGATGGGACATCTCCCCGCTTCCTACTTCTAAATATTTCAGAACTGTCTGCATTTCCTCCAAATTAAATCTTTTCCCCCTCACCTTCCAATGGGTACCTATAGCTGTAACCCTATATTAGGTTGTTCTCTGGATTGAGATGTGATGGTTCACTGGATCATCTTTAGTTTTCTGATTCTTCTGTTCATCAATATTCTAAGTCAAAACAGCAATTATGGTGATTATTCAGTAATTCTTACACCAGAATTTAATGGTAGGCCTGTAATATTATCACCAGATTCAGGCCCAGACATATTTATGCCTGGAGAATTTTCTTATGTTGTGCAAGGAGATATGCAAAACCTTCTTCACTGGAAACTTTTAAACAGACCTCTCAGGAGTCCTTTCGCAGTGGAATCCTGTATTGGCAGGGCTCCCTCCTACTGCTGTCCATCTTGCAGACATGGCTCTCCTGAAACCCTTGCATAAGTCTCCTGGAAGGACATGATAGCATAAAATAAAGTTTCAGCCAGGGAGCAGAGTGAATCCATAGTTTTTCCAGAGGAACATCAGCGGTGTTCCTAGTTAACATGAGATTTCCATCAAGGATTTCCAGGATCACAGTGCATTCTTATTACTGATTCTTCTTTATCTGTAATGGTCCCTAGTTTGGTAGTGCAGTTCTAAAAGAGAAGAAGTTGCTCCCTTGTCTTTTAGTACATAAGAGTCCTTGCCACGTATCTGATTGTGAAGAAACAAAGAAGAAAGCTACTAAACTGCCACCTGCCCACTTCCTGTAGTCCCCTGCATTTGACAGACTGGGTGCTTTACAAAATGCAAAGGTGGCATCCTTGCCTACTAGGAGGCCAAGAAGTTGAAAAGGTTGCTAGCATTTACAAGTTGGTCTCCTTAACATATTGTTAATTGACTGTCTTATAAAAGTTTTACCTTGTGCCTCATTTACCTTCTGTGCTACAACACAATTTTAAATGATTATTTTTCTGAAACGGGTGAGATATTATTAAATGTCTAATGTGCTTTTCTTGTGCAGTTTATAGGTTTAATTAGTTTTTAACTTTTTAAATCCATTATTCTAAAATGTAGCATTGTTATAAATGGATACTAGGCCAAAGATTGTGTTTAGGAACATTTCCAAGGCAATAAAAAGTAGTGCCAATGCCATTTATTGCCTGCTCAAAGTCTTTAGGATTTTGTGTTTTTTTTGTATATTGCCAAGATTTCAAGTCACCCATACGTGCAGATCTACTACACTTATGACTGTAAATGGATATTAGGCTGTGTAATAGTAATTCACTATGGTACTACTGAGAGGCCATGCAGTTTTATCTTAACTGAAGTAGGGTGGTTGGAATTGGTTAACCAACAGTTTCAGTGGTGCTGTTTCATTAGAAAATTTGTATCTGGAATTCCTAATGAGACAGAATTATGCATTAGTTGTTACATAGCAGAAACAACCCAGTTGTGACCAAAATTTACCTTCCACCACCCATAAGATGTGTTGTTTCCTCTGTATGAAAACCCATAGTGTCATACATGGCTTCTTCCTTTTTTGCCTTGCCTTGCTCTTTTTGATTCCCAGGACCAAGGATTTTTCTGTGCATACTGCTTCAGATTAATTATCTTCATGTATCTGCACAAAAATAAGAATTCTTACAGCATTAGCTTAAGCAACAATGATGTACTCTTCTCTCCACCTCAATTCCTTATAGATTTGTTGCAAAGATTTGGCCCTAAAGAAAAGTATTTAAAGTGAACCATGGTGCAGGTGATCAGTTGTGGCAAGGAATTCCCTCTCCCACTATGTTTTGCCATATAACATCCTTACATTTGGGTGTGTCATTCACATGTGTTTACAAGACATGTTTTAAAGGTTGCTTGGTACTGACTGCTGATCTTTTATACAGAATATGCTCTAAACACTACTGTCCGGGAAAGCAGCCAAAGGGCTGATAAGACAGCTAGTTTTCAAACAAACAACCCTCTCCCAGCACAGCAAAGTCAGCGTAAGCTACACAGTCCTAGAGAGTTGCAGTAGCTTTTCCAAAAGGGATTACCAAGAGAATTGTCAGACGGTCTGAGGTTCAGGGTAACAGATAGGCAGGTAGATAAAGCAGTCCAAGGTCAAGGTTTCCGGGTATTCAAGACAAGAAGCCAAGGAGCCAGAGACAGAGTCTTTCCCCTAAAAGAGTCAGTTATCCACTGGCAAAGAACCACACATGCTCCAGGTGCTTAAGAAGGCAAGGAGCTGGCCTTCAGCTGTGCCTGATTACGAAGACGCTTCTGATAAAGCCTCCTAGATCTTCGAAGGCCCTCTCTTTTTGCTCGACGCTCATTGAAGGTAGGCACACTGCCCAGATCCTCCTCCATGTCCACAGCCTCGGCACCAGGCAAACTTGACTGCTGAACCTCTGGAGGGGCCATAGACTCTGCTCCAGCAGAACTAGGGCCAGCCTCTGGCTCCTCCATTACAGGTTCAAGCCCCTGGGGCTCTGGCTCCTCCATTATAGGTTCAGATCCCAGAGGCTCTAGCTCATCCTCTGAGTCCTCCAAGCCATCTTCCAGGCTGGGCATGACAACTACTGATTCCACATTAACTGAAGTCCTCCTACACGGATTGACTTCTTCCAAGATGGCAACTTGTTACTTAGTTTCTATGCTTTTTAAAGCAATCATGGTATACACCTGTTGTTTTCACACATCAACACTAATTGACTGTTGTAAAGATCTGAAAGACCTGTATCACCTTATGCAACCCTTTGAACAGTTAGGGCAAGTGTCATGATTTGCATCTTTCTGGATCCTACTCCAGTCCATCCCACGCCCACAACTTGTAAATATGTTTTCTATCCTGGAGCCTGGATAATACACTGTACTGCATCTGAAGAAGTGGGTTTATATCCACGAAAGCTCAAGCTAAAATAATAAAAAACAGTTAGTCTTAAAGGTGTTGACAGATTCCTTCCTTTTTAACCCCCCCTTCCTCTTTTTTATCTGCAATAGAAAGGAAATTAAAAGGTCAGGAAGGAAAATCCAAGGAATGTCAGAAATTTAGTCCTTAAATGTTTCCCAATGGAAATCCTAGGCTGAGGTCCACAGATTCTGACTTTATTTACCAGCAATCTGAAGTACATCCCAAACCATACTCTTGACTTTTCTTCCCCACATTGGCCTGTTCCAGAGGTGTAAGAATGTTCAGAGAGAGCAGTAGCACACAATACAGGTAGATTTGAGACTTTGGTCCAAAACACATCGCAGAAATAATCCAGTTTGAGACCTCTGTGGCACCAGAGCTGTTGCACAGAGAAGGCGAGAAGGCAAAACTACATTTCCCAGAATTCCCTGACATTGAGCCAGGGCAGCTAAAGTGGTATCAAACTGGATTATTTCTGTAGTGTGTTTTGGACCCCAGAGCCTTTTTGCGATGTTTGCAATGTTCAGGATTAGGGTTTTGTTGATTAATAATACTGTGGTTCCTTCACATTCACTGGGGTTAAGGGTGAAGGATCTCGTGAATGTGAAATAACCACAACCAAAAATAAATAAATAAATAAATAAAAAAAAAAATAAAAAAACCACACACACACACAAAAAAAACCCACAACTATTATTTTGATCTAAGAAAATACCACTCTAGGACTCTCTAGGTCCTCCAGTGCAACTCTGTGGTCAACATCTGCCAGAGGCTGGTCATAGAATCAAGCTGGAGGACCTACAAATGCCTAGAGAAGTATTTTCTTTAGGAACTTCTTGTTTCTCCAGCATAACTTTGTGGGCAACCTCTGGCAAAATTATGCCAGAAGGCCTAGAGATTCCTAGAGAGAACTTATTAATCAAAACCGCAAATAATGAAGTCTACAAAAGTCAAAGCCACAATTGTGGAGGACTGACTGTAATGCTAATAATATTTAAGTGGGCCAGTGAGTTTACTGGCAAACTGGAATAAAAGCACTGAGCCACAGCTGTGCATAAGCCATCAGTTCATAAACCTCTTGAGGCCCTTGAGTCATCCAGTTACCCAATTAGAAAAAGCAGGTTCCTGATTGAAACTTCCTAGGGTAATTGAACATGAAGCTTGAGTGCTGCCATTCTAATTGCTCTGAAGGTTTTTTTTTTTTTAGAAAAAGGTTTTTAAATTATTATTATTGTGTCATGGCAAAGAACTTTTAATCCCATTTTATCTTTAGTCTTTGTAGTAGCTATTTGATTGGGAGACGCTTTATCAGAATTTCTCCCATTTATCTCTCTAATAATTCCTTGTGTTTTAACGGTTTTATTAGCTCTGCAACTTTGATGTCTTCAAAGCCCAAGCATCCCAGTCTTTTAACAAGGTCTTGGTGAGAAACTGTCATTGATGGCAAGATTTCTTTCCCTTGTCTGTCCCTCTTCCCCTCTCCCTCCCTTTGCCTTTATATCTGTTTGCATATTCTAAGGCATACTGGTTCAGATAATAACTTCTGAATCTCTGTTCTGCTTATTCTCTTTTGTTGTGCTGCAGTATGTGTCTTTTGTCTAACTAATCAAACACAGATTTTATTTTTATTTTATTTTTTAGAAAAGATGGATTTTTGCACTCACCACTTTGACACAGTTCACTGCTTCAGTGTTTGGGCAGGGGAAAGCATTGGCTAAACCTTGTCCAACTAATCAGTTGCAGAGTCTGTTAACATTATGGATCATTGCATTCAGTTTGCTATTTCAGTGTTTGGGTGAGTCAGAGGAAGAGGAATAGATTTCCTATCCCATGTCTTCCACACCCCATTAATTTTGCCACTCCTCTCTGCCAGCAAAACTGATATGAGCAAATGTCAAAGACTCCAATTAAATATTTTTAAAAATGCTGACAGACCCAGGGTGCTATGGAAGACTAACAGACTAGTATGTTTGCCCTACTTCCAGTGGTTTTCTGAACTGACCTTCTGTATTAGATTTAGTGGAAATATTACCAATGAGTTCAGTGAAAGGGAAAAGAGACAAAATTTCTTCCCCGAGACAGTTTGGAAAGCTGCATTGGCAAACCATGGGATTTGCACCTGTAGCTAACAAAGAAATAATCACTTTCTACAGTCTTTTGTGAATTATATTTCTATCCCACCACCCTCATTATACCTCTGAAGTACCTTATATGACCAGCACTGCTGGCAAAGGTGTATTTTTGTTGGCATGGCTATATAACCAAGCCAAAAATGAAGTACTGATAGGGTATGATGTGCTTTCCATTCGTACACCTTATGGATGTCCGGATTTCTCGTTATAGAAGTGTAGCACATAGAATAACTGTGACCAAATGTAGCTTAAAGGCTACATACTTCTTTTTCAGAGTATCAGAGGTTCACAAAATGTAGAGGGTTAATCTTGAACAGTGTGCTTTGGTGGTTGGAGCATAGGATTACGACCCTGGAAACTAGGGTTTGAAACCCTGCTCAGTTATGGAACCCACTGGGTGAGCTTGGACAAGTCATGTTCTTTCATCTTAAGAAGAAGGCAAGGGCATATACCTTTTGAACAAATCATGCCACAAAACCCCCATAGTAGGTTTGCCTGAGGGCAACCATAAGTTGGAAACAACTTGAAGGCACACAAGAACAGCAAGGCTTCTCTGGAGACAATCAGGATGGACTGTAAGCAGGCCTACAGCTGAAGATGTTAACACAAAATGCATGCTTACAACCAATTAGTAACCAAAGGGATTGGGAGGTGCCTAAGCACCATCTGGCTATAGTTGGGCAGCCAGGAGAAGACACTCCCCCAGACCACTAGCATTATGTGATAGGAGTTATACTCATAATGTTATACTCATAGTGGGATTTGTCTTTTGATGAGATATCCTTTCTGATCTGTCAGAAAGATCTGGTGCCTTGCCAAACAACAAATTCCAGGATTCTGCAGTATAGAGTCATGACAATTAAAGTGTGTCAAACCTCTGCACCCCCAATATTGAGAAAAAAGGAGGATTCAACTGAACAACAAAAACAACAATCTTTGAATGTAACTAATAATTCCTTTTTACATCAGTAAAGTAGCACCATTTCCAATTTATAACAAAGTTATATAACCTCAAGAATTATTATTATTATTATTATTATTATTATTATTATTATTATTATTTATATAACGCTGTAGATTTGCACAGCGCTGTACATAAAAAGAATTAGTCATTACAGGGAACTACACTGCATTCATAACCCATTGCCACTGCCCATTCTGATTCCAAGATATGCTGCCCCAGTTCATATAGATTTCATTTATGAATTATGCAGGGTGAAAGACCTTTGAAAGGATGAAACTGGGTGCACATGTAGCTTGGCAGGGTGAAGCTGGCATGTAGATCCCTATTGTTCTTGAGCAAAAAGCTGCCATTGCTAAATATAGAGTATTTTAATGGCCTTCCTTACTTACTGAGATAACAATGTCAGCCCTTTTGAACAAGAAAGCTGTGTGTTGACAGACAGATGATTTCTCTACCAGTCAAATACTAAGGGCCTTGGAATTTTCAACAGCATTTTGTTAATTGGTTCCTGCCTAAGAACCAAAATTACAGGCTCTCTATTTATTTATTTATTTATCTTTTACAATCCAAGTGAAACTTTCAGTAATACAATATTTGAAATTTTCCCAATCACATTTTGAGAGCAAATTTGACATTTACATGTTGAGCCATATTTTATTTTAGCATTCAGTTGCTTTGAATTTGTTGGCATCTCTTGACTGTTTTGATTCTGGCAAGTGTCAAACATGAAATATTATAAACTGTCAACTGTAAAACAATAGCTGTAACTGCATGTCAGCTATAAAATACTGTCAAATGCAGAAACCAACTGTCAGGGAAATATTGAAATATCAGTTGCTAAAATACTGATCAGATATTTAGTAGAGATTTTGAATTTTCAGAAAAAACTAATGAACAGTCAGTAGCAAAGAGGAGGACTTCCCTTGCACTATTCTTGTAATGTGATAGGATTCTTTGGGTTCTGTTCAGCTGCATCCACTGAAATAGTTTTTTCAGCTGATTATAAGTTGTTTTGCATGTTGGATGGAATTTCCATCATTTGAGCAGCTAACCTCCATGGCTCATCATAAATTGTTTTTGAAGCTCTTCTCCACTTCAACAGCTACATGATGAGGAGCATGGGAATGGGTGGGTGTTGTTGAACTGTTGTCTTTGGTTGCTGTCCATTATTTATCCTTGGCACTGTGCAAGATTGTATTTGAATATGCCTTGACTTGAACAATTTAGCTAATAAAATAAACATCAGAGTTTTAAATATTAAACATTTACATGATTTCCTAATATAATGATGCATTGTGGCATGCCATAGTTCAGGATTCTGGCAACCATATACTTTTTAGGCTACACTATAGTTATCCCTAACTATAATAGATCCATAGAATCAGTTGGATTTACTTTTGTGTTGATTCCCTGTTCCACTATTGATTCAATGGGTCTACTTCAGTCAGGATTAACCAACAGAATTCCAACCTTCATTCTCACGCAATACTCAGCTTTTTCTGTTTTGATAGTCAGCATTTTGCTTTTCTCCATGCTCTCCAACCTTTGCACATCTTCCCCATCTCTTACTTTTTTCTCCTTCCCACCTCTGCCTCCACCTTCTGTTGCTTCCATCTGCTGGCACCATCTTCTTCTTCTGTATGGAATGACTCCAGCTGAATTTGGGGAACTTAACCTTCTGTATTCAGTCTCTGCTGCTTCTTCTTTGTCTCTATCCTTTCCTCTATAATATATGAATGTACAGTCTTGCTATTTTTTTTTAATTCTGTCCCTTAAATACTTATGTAACATCTGCAAACCTCTGCAAGCCTTTGCAAATGCCTACAAAATATCAGCACTTGCCTAAGTATACTTTTTTTCCTTTTTGGGTGGTTCTTTTCGAGCTTCATTAGAATTAGAATCTTCCCCCACCCACCCCTGATCCAACATGGTTTTAATACGAATGATGTAGACATAGTAGATGTTTTAGAACAGGAGTCACCTCTTGCAGTAACATCTTTAGGCATTGTCTCAAAACAAAGTTAATTGGCTTTGTTTAGAATTATTTTCAACTGGAGGTATTCTGGCACTTGGAGTCCAAAAAGAAACTTACTAATAAAAATTGTTTGAGATGTCAGAAAGAAAAAGGCACATATGTGCACATGTGGCGGGATTGCCCAATAATAAGGAATTTCTGGATAAAGATCCACATGGAAATGAAAAAAAAATTAAACTTAGAATATGATATGGACCCTGAACTTTACGTTTTAAATATAACTTCAGTTTTTGGTGTGGAAGGAGAAAGGAAGTTTTGGAGGATAGGTATATATAACAGTAGCCAGAATGATTGTGGCAAAACACTGGAAATCTCCAGAAACACCATGCATGGAGGATTGCGAATTTAAAATTTTGGAAATGAAAGAATTAGATAGGTTAACAGTAATATTAAACAACAAAGATTTAATGAAATGGGAAAAAGAATGGTCAGCACTGACGTATAATGTTGAAAACGAATAAGATTTATAATATAATTTTCTGCTTATTCCTGACATCGTCTGTAATGTCATCGTGCCAATTTCCCTTAGTTTGGGATTATCATCTGTTATAACCTGTTTTAGATCAGGAGACAAATAGATTATCTACTTAACTCTGAAAAGGAGCGAACTAGGAGAAAGTTAGGTAAAGAATTTGAATTGATCACTGCATATTGGATTGGATTTCATGGCTTTATATGTATACAATTCAAACGATGATATGTGGTTGTATTAAATAATAATAATAATAATAATAATAATAATAATAATAATAATAATTGCAAAAGGCTTGAAAACTGCTCTGCAGAGGCTCTGGGAGGAGTAATAAAGAGCTAGTCTGCTAGCTCCGCCCCTAGTGACTCACTCCTGCTCACTAGTCCTAAATAGGCTTGTTTTCTCTTCCTAATATCTCTGCTCCCACCACTCATTGCATTATCATATTTGCTAAAAAGAGAAATAAACATAAAAATAATGAAGGGCATGCTGGGCAGAGCAGTAGGGCAGGGAGGTGGGGTTAAGGAGATGCCTGAGAAAGAGAGTATGGGACAATTGATGGGTGCAACAGCCACAGTCCTGTGACTGAAGACATGCACAGTAAGGACTTCTCCCAAATCAGTATGTATCCAGTCTTCTTCAATAATGTGATCGCAGTGAGAATGGGGCTCATGTGATAATCTCCAATCTTTCAAAATAGAGAACCTGTGATATAGGCAATAGGACACACAGACAAACAGGGGAAGCAATCTGAGTCTTGCACACTGCTTATTTTTCATATCCTTGCTGCAGATGCTAAGGTCTTGTCAGACCATTTAAATAACTTCATTTTTCTTCACCAGCACCTTGACATCGAAATTAAATAGAGATACACACATGTAGCACTTGGCAATTAATATGCTAATATGAATTTTAGTTATTATAAAGCTTTCTCCCAGTTTAATTCATAATCCAACTCAAATAAATTTTTAAAATGTGATTTTAAAGGAAAATTAAGAGCCAGACAGAATTTTTGATGCTCTTTACACCCTCTCTCTAGCAGCAAATGTCACATTAGTGTTTCTATTAATGGTTTTTTTTAATTAATAAAGTTCCCTTTTTAAAGTATTAATAAAGTTCCCTCCCTTAAAAAAAACCCACTATTGATTTTGAAGGACATGTTAGAAAATGAGAATGTCATTATCTCACTGGGGTTACTTAGTATAAAATATTTAAAAGTAACTTACTCCCATTGAATTACCTGCTGACCTGTTCCTTTAGTAGCTGCATGATTTCCCCTTATTAAATAGCTGCCTGTTGTTGAATTTCCTGAAGTTTTAAAAATGTCTGACTGCACTAAGGCCCAAACCAGATATCCCCATTATGACAAAAACTCTTTATACGGGAACACTTTGATCTGATGATTCCCATGGGTGCTTTCATAATGAGGGATAGGGACTGACTTAGCAATGACTGTTCTCTGATCTACTTTTCTGCTCAGCCTTATTCCTCCATTTTCAGAAATGGAAAATGCTGAGGTGATGCACTGTAATAGCATTTGGGTTACTTCAGACATAAAGAATTTCTGCAGAGGCACACAATGAGCGTGTTTTGAAAAAATGGATATAATAATATCAGAACATAAAAATCTCTACCCCAGAATATAATTGGGGTCAACTGCTAAAAACAGGAGCAGCTGGTATTTTCTAGGGATGATGGGTCAGAGATTAGGGTTCACCAGAGAGGGAACGAAGAGGCCAGTCAGTCTTCTGAATCTGCAGCAGCCCATTTCACTGAAAGTCAAATGGCCAGTAGCAGTACTAGCAAGGAGAGACAAATACACTCCGGGGGGAAAAAACCTAATTTTGCCCGGATTCCTACTCCCCCCAAAAAATCTGGTCCCATCTTGGGGCCCTTTCACATGCTCAGTTATAGCTAGCTGATTCTTCTTTAACTGTCATGGTAACATCCTGTAGAATCCTGGGATTGATGGTTAAGAGAGTGAGCTATTTAGCATTTTCAGTCAGAGAGCTCTTGTGGTTCACCAAACTACAACTCTCTGGATTCAATAGGATACAGCCAAGGCAGTTAAAGTGGAATCATAGCACTATAACTGTGTAGTGTACAAGGGCCAGAGTTCTCCAGGCCTGTGTACAAAGATTTCCCTTAATGAAAAATCCACTGTCTCTGCAGGAAACATAATAAAGGAGGGCGACTAAAATGGTGAAGGGCCTGGAAACCATGCCCTATGAGGAACGACTTGGGGAGCTGGGGATATTTAGCCTGGAAAAAAGAAGGTTAAGAGGTGATATGATAGCCCTGTTTAAATATTTGAAGGGCTGTCATATTGAGGAGGGAGCAAGCTTGTTTTCTGCTGCTCCAGAGACTAGGACCCGGAGCAATGGATGCAAGCTGCAGGAAAAGAGATTCCACCTCAACATTAGGAGGAACTTCCTGACAGTAAGGGCTGTTCGACAGTGGAACACACTTCCTCGGAGTGTAATGGCGTCTCCTTCCTTGGAGGTCTTTAAAGAGAGGCTGGATGGCCATCTGTCAGGGGATGCTTTGATTTGGATTTCCTGCATGGCAGGGGGTTGGACTCAATGGCCCTTGTGGTCTCTTCCAACTCTACGATTCTATGATTCTAATTTTGTAAAGGATGGAGCCAATTTCACTTTTTTTGTAGTTTTGCTATGAATCTACTTACCAACTGTGAAATTAGTCCCCAACAGTCCCCTGGTTTCACGTGGCTTCAGTGAAAACTGCAATTTTTGGCATGTTGGAATGCCTTCTGATATTTGGCCATGATGATGATACTATGAGGACTGTACTGTTTCAGTATGGCAACCAGGAAAGGATCAGATGTTGGAGAAGGAACACTATGTGTTCATTTTATGCTAGATATAACTGATAGGTTGCTTTTGTATTTTAGTGTATGTCACTTACAAGCCACTCTGGGAACTATGGTTTAAACAGTGACTAATAAAGTCTTCAAAAGAAATCTACTGGGCAGTGGTAGGCTTTGCTCTGTGCTGATTTTAAATGGATTGTTGTGCTGACTTAAGTATTGGCATGATGTATGCAAATATTTTTGTTTTTTAATTTGTATTTTGTCTGCACTTAGGTGACTTACCCTACGGTTTATTGCATGCTGACTAATAACACTTAATAGTTGAATAAATAAGTAAATATATACATTTTCCCTTGGGCCAAATTTGAGGTTGTACTTTGGATGTGGATGAAAGTAGAGAATCAACATTATTTGAGTGGGAAGTCTGCATGTACAACAGGATTTTTGTTCTCTTTCTTCCCGCTATCCATGGATAGCAGGCTTCAGCATTTTATTTTAAAAAATATAATAAGGAAATTCCACAGTTGTTGTGTGCATCAGATCCTATCTGATCTTAGGAGCTAAGCAGTGTGAGCCTTGGTTAGTACTTGAATGGGAGACCACCCATGAATAACAGGTGCTGTAGGCTAAATGTGAGAGAAAGTAACTGGCAAAATCATCTTTCATTATCCCTTGACTAAGAAAACTCTATGAAATATATGTGGTTGCCATAATTCAAGAGGTGACTTAAAGGCACATATACACACATGGCAACCTTTTCATGGGGGTTTCTTGGCAAGATGTGTTCAGAGTGGGTTTGCCATTGCCGCCTTCTGAGGCTGAGAAAATATGACTTGCCTGGCATCACCCAGTGGGTTTCCATGGGGCTTTGAACTCAGGTCTCCCAGATTCCTAGTCTAACACTCAAACCACTATAGTGCACTGGTTTTCATTGATAATTTTGAAACATCTTCTTGGGCAATAAAAAGCTTTATTTTTAAAAAGAATACATGACTGCATTGATTTGTGACTTGGAAACCAGTCTTCTTTGGTAACAGCGGAAATATGGAGTAAAAGACCGATAAGGAACTTTAAGAAATATGAGCATTATTAGGGTTGATGGAGCTCTGATTTTGGTGGAAAAAAATGACTGACATTAAGCTGCAGAGATGTTTGTCAAAGTGTTGAGATTTGGAAGAATTAACTCACTGAATAAGTTTATTGTTGTAATAATAATGGTAAAATAGAACTTCAAAGGAATAAATGCAGTAAAACCAGTGAGGCTTGTCAGAGCTGCTTGCCTGTTTGGGGGATTTGGAGGTGTTTAGGTAATGTAATTGCCAAGCTCTTAGCAATTCTGTTTCTGGCCTCATCATTTTCATAGCCATTAAGTTTGAATGCTCCCCCCATCCCCTTAAGGCAAAACCATCATGAACTTGTGCTAAGAGAAATGCCCACAGATTACAAAGAAGATTCATTTTCTGCAATTTCCCTCCTCAAATGTCTAGTTTTAACTGCTTTTCATCAATTGGCAGCTGTTCAATTATGTCTCTCCAATATTCTTGCTATAGGAAACAGGTTTCAGAATCTTTGGCTGTTAGGTGCGTACAAACAATTATGTAGCCTGATTCATTAATGTTTTTCTGTTTTACCATGATACTGTTTTAGTATATGAACTGGCATAAACATAAAAAAGTCTCTATAGTTTTGTGAGAAGTAATCAGGACTTTAGGTCCTTCTGAGTTCATTTCTTAACAGCAGGAATCTGTATTTATTTATTTGTTTTTGTGGTGATTACACATCAATTGTGGGAATTCCTTGAAAAGACGTAGATGTCCTGACAACAAGCCATTTCCCAAGCCATTGTACTGGTATCAAATCTCATCTCCTTTTGGACCAAAACATCAACTTATCCATACTTGTTGGACCTTTAATGACACTTTTCTCTTCTTGTAATGGCTCCTCTTGGCATAATATATCAGGCACGTTGATACAGGGTTTCCAACTTTGTGAAGGATGAATATGTAAGTTATTTAGTGCTTTGGTTGCAACTTCCTCCACATCGGATGGATTGGATGTAATGTGCAGATATCGCAGCCTTTATCCTACGGAACTTTGAAAGAAGTTGTGCCAAGCAGCTTTCTAACCTTCATGTGGTCTAACTGTCCCCCAGCCTTACCATCTGGAATCTACCCGAGATGTAGGAATGGAGCCACTGGTGCGCAGTGCCCCCAATACCCAACTCCCTCAGGCATTCCAGAAGGATACCATGGTTGATGGTACTGAATGCCGCTGAGATGTCCAAGAGCACCAACAGGTTCACACTTCCCCTGCTGATGCCCAGACGTAGATCATCGTCTAAGGCGACCGTAGCCGTCTCAACTCCGTATCCCGCCCTGAAACCAGTTTGAAATGGGTCCACATAATTAGTTTCATCCAAGACTGCTTGGAGTTGGAAGGCAACTGCTCTCTCGATCACTTTGCCCAAGAATGCTAATAAGGAGACCAGTTTGTAGTTGTTTCTCACCAGGTGGTCCAGGGAGGGTTTTTTAAGAGTGGTTTAACCACTGCTAATTTTAATTTTGATGGAAATTTACCCTCCCTAAAGGATGCATTGATTATAGATTTTAATAATACAATCAGATGACAGCCCAGAGTCTGTCATGCATTCCTCCATACCACATTCCAGCTTCCTTTTCTCCAAGCAATATACAGTTGGCCCTTCTTATACACGGATTTTTTATACACGGATTCAAGCATACATGGTTTGAAAATGTTCAAAAAAAGTATAAATTTCAAATATCAAACCTTGATTTTACATTTTTAATAAGGGACACCATTTTGCTATGTCATTATATTTCATGAGACTTGAGCATACACGGATTTTGTTATACACGGGGGATCTTGGAACCAAACCCCAGCGTATAACAAGGGTCCACTGTGTGTGTATGTGTGTGTGTATATAGACACACACACACACACACCCATTGCTGTACCATTTCAGCCATTTTTCTACCTTGTCTGTATTCTTTTTAATATACCCAGTACACCAGATGAGTGGTGGTGTAAAATAAAGTGGAACACGTTCTCCTCATAGCAATTAATGTTAACTAAGGCCTTAGATTGCTTATCCTTTTTTGGACTGACCTTGAAGCCAAGGGTGGGATTGGTAAATACATTTTAGATAATTCTTCCACCAGTCAAGTCAGCTAACATTTTCTCAGTGACATCAGTGGGTGAGGTCCTGGCAGGTCTCTGACTGATTTCAGCTAATCTGCGCCTTCACCCCTAGGAATATAGTGTTGGCAACGTAACTACATACGGTGGAGATGATTTCAATAAACACTACATCAGCATATCCCTTTGCTCAGATTTGTTAAACAGAAATATTCTTTGTATTTTCCCTTTAGTATTATATCCTGTAAAACTGGAGTTTTCCTTCATTGTATGTTTAAAGGTCCATGGTTTGGGTCCAGGTTGTTTAAAGGACCGTATCTCCCTGCACGAACCCATTATGGTTCTATGACCATCTGGAGAGGCCAATCTCTCTGTCCCACCACCTTCCAAGGCCTATTTTGTGGGAACAAGAAATAGAGTGTTTTTGGTGGCTTATCCCAGAGTTTGGAACTCCCACTCTAGAGAGACCAGGATGGCCTTGTTCTTGCTCTCCTTTCTGCCAGCGGGTCAAAACATGTTTATGCCAACACAGACAAGTGTTGGGCTTTTAATGCAGCAGAGTGCTGTTTTTAAGGTTTTAAAGGGGTTGTATACAGTTTTTAATGCATTTCAATATTTTTAAGGTTTCGTGTTTTAAACCATAAATTGTATAATTGTTTTTAAAATCACATATTTATACTTTTATTTTGATATTTGCATGGTTTTTAACTGGTCTTACATATGTTATTAGCTGTTGAGCCTCATTAACAGGAGAAAGGTGAGATATAAATGTTATGAATAAATACATGAATAGAAGGTAATGCAAAAATACATAGGGGAAAATAGAGCTCCTTCTGACTGAACAGCATTTGGCACAATAAATATTATGGTAAATTGTAAGTCAAGCACCAAATATAGGACTGCACACTGGAGTTTATTCCCCACTTTCACCATGGACACAATACTTCATACAGGAATTTGGGTTTGTTCATCAGTTGGCTGAAATCTTTTATTATAAAGTGTAGTGACTTGTAACTTTTGAATCATTACCTGTGGCCTGTACTTACTTCTGTCCAAACATCAGCTTGTGACTGGTTCTGTTACATAACTCTTTTCTTCTCTGTACCAACAATAATCAGTGGCTGAAATCTGATTTATGGGAGATTTAGTACAGTGAGAAGCTTCAGTGGTGTTCCTCTGCCTAGGTTTTGACTATCACTAAATGGAATTTTCCATAGTTAATGAAAAAGGGATTGTATTCTTAAGACTTGGAAGAGAATGACTTATTTAGCAACATGGAGATGGCATTTTTATGGTATACATTGCATACACTTATCAATTGAAGTGTACATGAAGTATGATGCAACCAAGACGAGAATTAAAAATAATTAAAAATAGTATGTATCATGTAATATGCAGTATGTAACAGGTTCTTCCTGTGGCTGAACTTGCTCAAAATACATAACCAACCTTTTGATGTTCTCTTACCATTCTTGTACTATTTTCTTCTAGTTGCTTCAGTACAAGCAGCAGAATGTCTAGGAGACTTCTTCCCATGAGTATTGCTGTATGAGTGCCATTAGCATTTGCACACATGGATCCTAGAGCCCATTAAAATTTTACTATCCATATTGCTTTGGCTGTTATAATCAACTGCAAATAAATAGATTGCCTGCTTTGTTGTGGTCCTTCTGGTTTGAGCACAAAAGGCCAGAGGTCAGAATGACTTTTTTGTAGGGAATGCTGCACCATACTGCATGGAGAAAAATGATCCCCAGCTAGTCCACTTTGTTTTACAATGAGCACTAATCATGTTGCAGGATGCTTACCACCATTTTGCACTGGCTGAATACACATGGCAATTAAATCGTCTCTGAGACATCCAAGATTTTGAATAAAGGCATCTGACCAAAATGATTTTTTTTTTACTCCTAGGCATCCATTTATTTATTTTTATACTCTTTGCCTAATTAAATAGGCTAGAAACAAGTTGAGATGTGTGGGGAGCTCTCTTCATTTTCTTTGCATGATTGATCTATTTGTTGACATCTGTATAAAAAGCTCTTGGGAGGGGGAAGGAAAATGTGTGGCATGGCAAAACTGCGAGGAAAATTGAAACAACTAATTTGGAGGTTACTGGGTTGAATGCTCAGCTCTGAATGCCATAACCCTGTAATAAAAGCTGTACCACAGAATTGCTTGCACACAGTTTAATAGGAACACACACCCAAGGATTCCATCTCTATGCTCTGATTATCTTCAGATTTTGACACTTGGGTCAAAAGGGCTCTCATGCATACTTGTTTAGTAACTTTCCTACAAATAATTAATTCTCTGAATGGGTTCCCATGAGGATTTTTTTAAAATTTATTTTCCTGGCAGCAACATCTGATGATACCTTTATTGCAGAGTGCATATGCTAGATGGAAGCGAAAGCAGCAAAGTATCACTCTACAGGTTGAGTATCCCTTAACCAAAACCCCAAATGCTCCAAAATCCAAAACCTGTTTCCTGTGGCTGAGATAGTGACACCTTTTCTTCAGTGGTTCAGTGCATACAAACTCATTTTTAAAATATTGTACAAACTCACCCTCAGACTACATGTGTTAGTTGTATATCAAACATGCATGAATTTTGCGTTGGGTCCTATCTCCCAGATATCTCATTATATGTATGTATACAATCCCCCCCCCCCCAAGTCTAAAATGCTTCTAGTCCCAAGTGTTTTGAATAAGGGATTCTCTACTGGTATAAATTATTGGATAGGATGTCACAAGTTGATCCATTGATTATTCTAGCAAAGTTTAATATTTTGCATGTTTGAATATTTTAGGTTAGATAATTGTGGAAGAGATACATAATGAGTTGTCTTTTGTTCAGTCGACTACCTTAAACAAAACAAGATGGGGCTTATCAAAATTTTATTTGTAGGTTTTTGTAAAATCAAAATCCAAAGCCACAAAAGTAACCAACAAGAAGAAGATAGTAAGAAGATAGCATGGTAGTTTAAGGATAGTCTGATAGTTTAGTTTGATAGTTTAACTGCTTTTATGTTTTGCTTGGAGTTGGAGCTCCAAAACATTTGGAAGGATGTGCTTTTCCATCCCTCTTCTAAACTGGGGGTTAACCGGTATGAAATCCATGTTGCTAGCAAGCTTAGCCTATATTTAGGTTATCTATAAATAATACTCAGAGATGCAGTGGGAGCTGACTTTGCTGAATTTGATTTTTTTTTCTTTTCTTTTGCTGTAGAGTTCAAGCTCTGTTGTGCTAATCTTATTAAGAAACCCCTCTCTTAAAGGTAGCATCTCAAGGTCTCCTAATACACTTTACCTTGATTTGTTAAGCTTGATGTATTTTATCAGAATGGTGCAGTCTGTGGTTGATGTTGAAGATACTATCTTTAGTGGTATCATAAGGGGCGTCCCTTGGTATCATCAGCTTTGTTAACAATATGAGAGTCTGCTCCTCTATGACATCATAAGATGTCCCTGAGTTTCAGATTTGGGCCATGAAATCTCATAGCCTTGGATAGTTCTGACCTGGCAGACCTACTAGGTAACATCTTAGTGGTTTTACTTTGAATTGTTTTGGCATGTACATACATGTACATGTGTATCACACATGCGTAAGTCAAAACAAACATAGGATTGTACGGATCATTTTTAGAGAGGTTACAAAACGTACCGTTAATCATGCACTGCAACAAATGAGGGGAAAAATTGCTTGCTCAAGTTGGAGAAGCTAACTCAATAACAACTACTAAGAATGAATGGTACTAGCTTTCTTTTACCAAAAATATTTTAGAATTGAGGAAGACTTGGTTAGTATACTTATTCCCTATCACTTATGGTAAAAGTTTATTTCAAATAACAATAAGACAGAGAGAGAGAGAGAAAGATGGAGGGTTTAGTATTTGTCAAATAATGAGCAGGAAGAATGTGAAGAAAATGCCAAAAAGTCAAAGTTTGGGGTTCTGTACCCATAAAACCTCAGGTGTAAACAGGACGAGAGCTGTTTTGAGGGAGAATGGATAGATCTAGAGAACTATCAGGATAAGGAGGAGAATATAGAGCCAAAGAGGTTATATTTAGCATATTCCACCCAGATTAAGGCTTGGGTGAAAAGGAACCTTATTTTCCTGTTGGACACAGATACTTGGAAGAAAATACAGGGTACAGGCTAGCGTCTGATCTGAAGATTTTGGGTTACAAATTCAAAATTATAGATAACAGGATGTCATCTATCAACATCCAGAAGAAAAGGCATGGTTAGTGTGTTGATGAAGAGGCCGAATGTATGGCTAAACTGTTATTAGGGACCTCAGAATGGGAGCAATCTGATCGTCAAAAATATTTCACTTACTTAACTTTATATCTCATATTCCTACCAATATGGCATGCAGGGCAGCTTACAAAAATATTAAAGCAAGAATAGAATTTAGAACATGAAACCTAAACATAGATCCTCTCCTTGGAACCCAACTTCTTCGAGCAAACTGGCAAACAGGGAGAGAGGCAACTGAACTAAAAAATGAAACAAGGAGCATGTTAGCTAAGAGTATGGCTATGTGGGTGGTTTATCTTGTCTAAAGAGTATCTTCAGCCCAGTGTTCAAAACTTCTCATTTGTCTATTGCATGAATTGACTTCTGGGATTAAGGGTTTAAGGTCAGCAAATGAGAGAAAACAGCACAATCTCAAGAAAGGAAGGGCTCTCTAAAAAGAGGTGTTGAGCCCACAGTGCGGAGTATTGCAGTGTCATGTGTGGAAGCTGACTCAGTAGGTGTTTAGAGGGAAAAGCTAGCTCTATCAAGGAATGCCACACAACACATCTGAGCAAACAAGGCAGTGACATGGTTAAAATAGAAGGGAGACCATGGAGAGATATAGGAAGAGGATTAGGCGATGGAGCAGGAAATTAGGAAGAAGATTAGGAGTGGAAGGGGGCTAAGAAGAATCACAAGAGCCAGAAAACCCCTGGGCAGCTTTTAGAGCCTTGCAGCAAAATGTCTTTGGAGGCTGAGTCCCGTGATTAAATAATGCTGGAAGAATGTGCTGATTCTCTGAACTCAAGGGCAGTTACAAACTTTAAAACAAAATACAAAAGGGCCAGTGGTTCAGGAGATGGTTGTAAAGGGTCAATAACTTGGGGGATGAAAGGGTTTCCTGACTACTCTGAGTTAAACTCATTTGATGAAATATTACAAAAGCGATGCATGTGAGAAAGTTAGAGGTATATAGAATGAAAGAGTCCCCACCAACTGTCAGTGTTGCTTCAGATGTTGGAGAAATTATCCTTTGCAAAAGACGGGTAATCTTTGCACTGTGTGCACCAGTTTATACCAGTAGTAAAAGAAGCGGACTCCAGGTCTTGGGTGAATTAAGAAGGTTTTATTTAGAAAAATGCAGAGTGCAGTCACATACACAAGATAGTACAGACAGACAGAGCTTACAAAGCTAACAGAAATGGAAATATGGAAAGGAAATAGTGGAGATTTTAGGAGTTTGCAGTGGTATTATAATTACCTGCCCAATGAGAAGACTATGGAAAGCTGGAGTGGGTCAGACTGGGAGGTCTGAGGTGACACAGAATATACACAGAGTGAGGGGGTGTATGCTGTCTGTGTACACAGAGGCTAGATTTTGAAACCATGTTTACACTTTAAAACTAGCTGCAAGTGATGGGCTATCTGGTCAGTTAACAAAGGCTCAATGTATTTTCCCAGGAATTGACAGTGGGATTCTGGACTGGTTGATGGCTTTAATTTTAGTGTGACAAAAACAGTGAATGGATCGGGATGTCTCTGAGATCGATGGATGGGGAGGTTTGGCTGGGGACATAACAGGGGATAGGCAGAGAGATTGGCTTACTCTGAGAGGAAATGCAGATTACTTGGGGGAAGAAGGAGCACTTTAGATTTGATGGTCTTGTTTATCTGGATATCTACATGCCTCGGAGACACATTCATTTTTTCCTGGGAACCTGATATAGTGTTCCTGAAAGGTCATCTAAATCTCTAAAACTAGCTATCTCCAGATATGACATGAAAATATGAGGACCCCAAAATACATCACAGAGTATGCAGCAATGCTGAACACTTGTTCCCCAGACATTATGTCTAGGGGGGATCTTTGAGCCCTGGCCACCTTCAAAACTTGCAGCCTTTTTCAGAATAAAATACTTGAGCCAATGTGCCAACCAGACACATAAAACATAAGCTATATGGCAATTTTTACAGATTGGTAATCTAAAGATTTTTTAAACAAATCCATCTCTCAGTGGATTTATTTAATTAATTTATTTTAAAATGTTTGTGTATTACTGTTTGCAAAGATTTCACAACAGATTTCAAAATTAAAAGAAAACACTGAAACAGTATACAGTGAACAATCAAAAAACAAGTTCATGCGAGAAAGTGAATATGAAGCATGGTGTAAAGCTACTAGTTTCCAAAAGCTGCTCCCCATATATATAAATATATATACCACACTTGTTTCTTCAGAATGACTGTTTATTCATTAGCAAATGTATGCAGACATAATTGGTTCAATCACCAAAAAATTCTTTAGTTTTCAGACAGTATTAATTTTGACTTAAGGAGAGCTGGGAAATATTGGACAGACATTCCCCTGCTTTTATTTCACTTCTGTGACTAACTTTGTCTTTTTCTTTCTAGTTCAACATTTAGAAGAGTTACACTTTGTAAATGGCTCACTTTACAGTAGCCTCCAGCTTTTCTTGTACTATAAATGGTATCTCATGTTAAAAGTCATTATACTGGACATGAACCAGTTTACCAGGCTTCTTTGTTGTTATTTATAGTAACATAAACCTGAGTTAAATGGAAAAGGTGGATGGCTCTTATACCTTAGTTTTAAAAGATTTTAAAGACCTAATTTGCACTTGTAATTCAGTTCCATACATATTATTGTATTTAAATTATTTATACAGTACTCTTTAAGCCCAAGCTCAGAGTTAGCTACATTTAAAAAGCACATATTGAATCAGTTAAAGTGCAGTAAAATGGGGGTCTGGGTGAATAAAAATGTTTTAATCTGGCATCTGTCTAGGAAGGTTGTTTTGTATTTGCACAGCCTCCTCCCCCTCCAATAGTTGTATTGGTCATAGGAGAAAAATATGAAGATCCATCTTAGAGCAGTTAATTTATTAGGCGAATTCAAAATAATCAAAATAATAATCAAAATAATCTGGCAATTTTTCAGTTCTCCAGAACTATGCAGCTGGTTAGATTATGTAAAACCATGAATCCTGTTTTTCCAGAGTCCTAGGGCACCACTCAGACCACTACACTACACTGATCCTATTAAAAATATTATCCAGCATTAAATTACTTTAATTTAAGCAATGTTATTTCCTTACAAAATGTTAAAACATGAGTATATATAAATATGTGGATGAAAATACACATACTAAAAAAAGTTATTTTAACTTATATACTGTGTTAAGTGAGAGAGAGTGTGTGACCTATGCATGTAGATGTAAAGAGGAGCCCAGGTGGAAAAAGTTTGATAACCCTGCTCTACACCACCATATACCCATAATTCCAAAGTATATCCTGTTCTATCTCAAGGGTTCAATTAATACAAAAGCTATGTTGCCCTGTTCCACCTGTCCAGTAAAAGTCAGCTTAAATAAAAGCCTCTAGAATGATCTAGATTTGATCTGTAGTGAGCTTTCCTGAGTTAAATAACTTACCATCAAGCATGCCTTTATGCCTATATTTCAAGGTTATGATAGTAAGAATCCTTGCTGAACTCCTCTTGATACAGTGGTTTTCAAACTGTGGGATGGGACCGCCTGGAGTCAAGTGGGAGCACAAGACTTGGGGGCCCCAATTCCTCCTCCATTTCCCAAACTTACTCTGCCCTGGAGGAGTAGAGAGAGTAGCTGCCTCTGTTTTAGGGAGGAGGAGGAAGAGGACAAGAACATGGAAGCTTGCTGGATCTTGATCTCTGGTGGGGCCCATCCCAAGCCACGGCTGTTTCTTCTACCATGTGCCCAATCACTTCCTCAGTTCTTAGGGCAAGATGCTGCTACATGAATAAATTAATGTATATTCATCAATACACACGAATGTGTGAAAGCAAGTGCACATACTAAACCAGAAAAATATTGTATACATATACTACTTAAGCAGGAGGGGTTAGAATGTCTGCATGTAGATGTGATAAAAACTTTGAGAACCACTGTCTTAGCATAAACAAATTGTACAACCTATTTACATCTGCTCCTTTCTTACTGCTCAGAGAAGTATCTAAATTAACCATAAACGTTTAGCTGTGAACCTGGACTTGCCAAGACTTTTAGGCTGACAGCAAACCCTAGGTTATTGTTGGTTTGTAATCTGGGGCCTCATTCCCACTTACAAATAAATCAGTTTGCAATCCAAATTGATGGATCAATTCGACAGTGGAGCATGGTTCACACTACATTTGGCCTGATTGCATTTTTCCCTGTAAAATAACCCACTTGTGGTTCACATTCATGAATTAATTTATTCAAAATGGAACCGCTCCAGCCGGTCAAAGGGCAAATTTAAATCAATTTCTATCTGCATCTGGTTCACACTTGCACAGAATCAATTTATTCAATAAGACGTAGAAATCCATGTCAAAAAGTGAGCACCAGGGTCATTTGAACCGGTTCAAACCAACTTGTGATCCAGTTTAAAAGATAGTGGGACTCAGGTCCAGAATTCCATGTTTAGACATGATTCAGATCTAAATGACTCTAGTTTGTTTATCCATTTGCAAGCTCAAGAAGAGTAAACCGGACCAGTTTATTTATCTAAACTGTCTATTTTATTTCTACCAGGATTCAACTCAGCAGGTTTACTGCTGGTTGGTGGCATCCAGGTTTGTTGCTGATGTGCACATCTGGCCAATGTATGTCCATGAAGTCCTAGTTTGCATGGAGATGAGAGTAAAAGGCATTCTGAATCTTTAAAGTTCAATGTGGGGTGAGAGTAGTAATTGATTTTTTGGCTGGGGAAAATTGGCTATGCATTCGCTTTTTAAAACTTTAAAAACAGAGAACTGAGTTAATCATGACTGATACAAGACATATGACTGACCCTGAATGTGTTTGGGAGCCTCTAGAAGTGTTCATAATCACATAACAGTAAAGTGACAGTGGGAATGGCTGCATTGTTTCCCTTGACGCTTGCAAATGTTACCAGCTTTTTTAATAATGCTGTGACAGGCAGGATTTGGAAAATGTCTTACGGCATTATAAAAACAAGAGAAACCAGAACGTATGTGGTATTACTGTAGTTATCAGAATATCTGTTCTTCAGACTGCTCAGTGATGCATGTCGCTTTAAAATAACTGTTTGAGGTTTTGATTTTCATGATGATTTAGAGTCATCTCCCTGTGCAATAAAGCCACCTTGCTCATTTTGTTTAATGAATTAAAAATCCCCCCGTAAATGGTATCTCATTTACAATTGCATACCACCTGCTCTGACTTTCACCTGCAGGAAAGACCTTGATGGTTTAAAATGTGTGATGGTTTTTCTGCTGAAGGAGTCTAATATAATTACCCTTCATGGGTGAAATATCTTGCACATCTCCTGGGAAACCCATATTTCTGAAAGATCTGACAAGAATTCATTGTAGTCTGGGGTGACTAGAATCAGATGTTACTTTATTATTGTTAATTGAGCCCTGTGAGGATGTGGACTCTGCCTTTATCTTACCTTCATGTGTCTCTGAGCTGATTGAAATGCTTGGAAAAATCATGTGTTACAATTCTGCAGGGATTGTACTCGTTCAGCATGCACCTGGGGGACACTTTAGGTTTGAAGGCTTTCCCTGCTGTACATAGAAAACTGGGACATCAAGGAAAAGACAAGGCTTGGGACTCTCTTGGTGAATGTTCTGGTATTCTATTTCCAGAAGAAGATTTTTTTATTTTATTTTTTACATACTATATTATACATACTCATGTATAAGTCTAGAAATTTAGGTTAAAAATTGATCCCCAAAAACTGAGTCGACTTATCCACAGTACTGTAAGTACTGTTTTTTAACTCATATTACACACACACACACACGGAGAAAGGCAAGAGTTTAATCTGCCCTGGAAGCACTGACCCCTCTCTACTCTCTCATCTATCCAGCCTTTAGTATGAGCACTTGTAGTTATGCCTGCTGGAATTTTGTAAGTTCTTTGGCATTGTTTTCCTTTGCTTTATCCTTTACATCCTTTGTTCCATTCCCCCAAGTTTTACCCTCAACTTATCCATGGGTCATATCAAAATCCATAATTTTGGCCCCCAAACCTGCCCCCAACCTATATATGAGGTTGACTTATAGTCGAGTATATACAATACTACTTCTGTATGATTGGATCTGCTCTTGGTCAGATAGAATCACACCAATTGAATAGATGTAATGACTGAATATTTAAACACTGCCTATATGGAGATCTCTCAAAATTAGCAATTATGACTTCATTATACTAAACTGTTATTAGTGAAGTCAGAAGATTATCAGGAAAGAAGGTTAATAAATAGTTCTTGCAAGTGGAAAAGATGAGTCCTGAATGTTTAAATTATGGTCTCATGGAGTATAGAAAAGAAGTAATATCAGTCTGTTTCTAAAGATATCATCTTGGACATTAATAGGTATCAGTTTATTTGTGTGTGTGTGTGTGTTTAAAAAAACATAGTTTACTCTAGAAGGGGAAAAGCAATCAAAGGTAATAGTTTCCCTTTTAAGATTCTCCATTTGTCTTTCTCAAAAACATAACAGCAGCAGCCTGATGTTTAGACATCTCTTTCTGAACTGTAATTCTGGTTGCCATAATATTAGAAGAAGAACAGTTTATTCATGACAACCAATTATAGCCATCAAATTACAAAAATAATTAAAACCCTTTAAAACTTCCACAATCAATTAGTTCTATAACATATAGAGTAATATGTTTACACTAAAATTATAAAAATATTTCATACAAAAATATATCACAATTTTCCATATTCCATTCAAATGTTTACTGCAGATTCCCATGCAGGCCTTGCAGATTGCCAGAATATAGTAAAACAGTGATACATTTAACTGTATAAAATAGGGTTTGTATATTGCATTAACTAAAATGTCAGGTTCATTATGTGATACTAATCCTTTCATTTCCTTTGCTTGAGAATTTTGTGCTTTAATTTCTGGCTTTAAACTTTAATTTTCTCTACACTTTCATGTTTAGATGGCATATATTTTATTTGTAGCTCTCTTGCCTATTACTTGTACATTGATGGATTTAATGAGAAGAGAAACACCTCTGCTATTCATTTGTTTCAAGTACCCTCCTGCACATGTGATATATGTATCAGCATCTAAATATCTTAGAGTTAAAGATGGACCTGTTTGTTAGTTATTGAATGGGACGTAAGATTCCATTTCAGCCTTACAACAATCCTATTAAGAGGTAATGGTTTGGCTAAAGTAATCAAATTAAATCACCAGGATCAATAAATCAAATAAATCACCAGGAACAGATGATATTTCAATTGAATTGCTTCAGTCCACACTAACAGAATCAGCACCAGTGCTAACCAACATATGTCAACAGATATGGAAAACAAAGCAATGGCCAACAGATTGGAAATGATCAATATACATTCCCATCCACAAAAAAAGGACATACAAAAGACTGCAGCAACTATAGGACCATAGCTCTAATCTCTCATGCAAGCAAAATCATGCTCAAAATTCAGCAACATAGACTCCAACCATACATGGAGAGAGAACTCCCAGAAGTGCAAGCAGGATTCAGCAAAGGAAGAGACACTAGGGACCACATTGCAAACATATGGTGGCTAATGGAGCACACCAAGGAATTTCAAAAGAAAATCAGGATGAGCTTTATAGACTATAGCAATGCCTTTGACTGCATAGATCACGAAAGACTATGGAATGCCCTTAAAGACATGGAAGTGCCAACACATCTGATAGTCCTAATGAGGAATCTTTACTCAGGACAGGAGGCCACTGTCAGGACAGAATATGGAGAAACAGAATGGATCCCAATTGGCAAAGGGGTCAGACAAGGCCTTATCCTCTCACCCTATATGTTCAACTTGTATGCATATACATATACAAAAAGCAGGATTGGACACAGAAGGAGGAAGAGTGAAAATTCTAGGAAAAGTGGAGCGAATTAGAAAGAGAGGAAGGCCACATGCTAGGTAGATGGACTCTATTAGGGAGGTCATGGGTATGAACTTGCAGGACCTAAGCAGAGCAGTGGACCATAGGGAGTCTTGGAGATGTCTCATCTACAGGGTCACCATGGGTCGAGATCAACTCGAGGGTGGATAACAAGAACAAAAGGAATCTAGAGAGCTATGTAATTAAGCCTAGATTAGGACTTGGATTTTATACACCACACTGGTGTTGCAAAGGAAAACATGCGGGAATCTTGTAAAGCAAACCCAGTGTCTCAGACACTGTGCCATACATATCTTTTCCCCCCAAAACCAGTCTGGAACTAGGAATGTGAGTATGTTTGCTTCCATCTTGAAAAACGACTTTCCATCCTTAAAGCTATCCAAGCAAGACATTAGGAATGAATATACCTTCCAAATCTATGCTTATTAACCATTTATTCTGAACTGCTAGGATGTCTCGAGTGCCCTAAAGCTTTGCAAAACAGAATTAAACCATAAATGAATAAATATTGTTAACATCTGCATGTGACTGATACAGAGGAAACAAGACTCTCTCTCTTTCTCTCTCTCTCTCTCTCTCTCTCTCTCTATCTATCTATATATATATATATATATGTATAATATATATAATATAATATAATATAATATATATCCATCCTTCTCCAGGGGTGTTCATGCTCGGCTGTTTGTTTATTTTTGTTTTGTTCTGGTTTTGTTTTTATGAAGGGCACAGAATCGATCAGTTTTATTATCTGCGGTTGATCAGTGATAGTAGCATAGCTATCAGTTCCGATTTTGAGTTATTTTGATATTTGTATCTCCTCCTTTAACTTGTATTAGATCTTTCTTGCTCTGCCTACATATAATATAATAATAAAATATTTATTTATAAAATGAGCAAAAGAAAATGGTACTGTATAGGAGATGACCCTTTAAATAATTCTAGTGCTCCTCATGCTGGTATCACACAGACAGCAACAGTTACATCTGTATAACACTGAAGCTGCTGAAGCTCTTCTTCTCCTTCTCTTACTGCAGTCCTAGTGGTTGAGTATAGGTTACTTTTCTTTAAAAGCTAAAGAAAATACATAATATGACACATAGCCTTACGTACCGTGTATCTGAGGCTTATTCCAGCCAATCAAGAACCAAGCTAAATATGTTGTACATTATTTATAGAACTGTATATCCCTCCTTGCAAATAGTTTGCTATCCATGGGGATCCTGGAACCAAACCCCAGCAGATACCAAGAGCCTACTGTAAAATAAATTAAGAATGTACACACATATCCCCACACACACATTATAACCAGAAGAATGTAAGTACCTTACATTAAAAAAGAAGAATGTAAGTACTTTACACCAATAATTTCTTCCATTTATTTCCTTGCATCATTTTCCATTCTTAAGTAAAGATGCCCAAGTCTAGCCAGGGTAATCTTTTTGAAGGAATGTTTTTTATGCATTCTTCTTCTACTCCTCCATTTATTAAAGATTGGGAGACTATGGTCCAAAACAGACTGCAGTAATAATCCAGTTTGAGACTGTTTTAACTGCCCTGACTCAGTGCTAGGGAATAGTTTTGTAAGACATTTAGCCTTCTCTCTCAGAGCGCTTTGGTGCCACGATAAACTACACTTCCTAGGATTCCCTAGCACTGAGCTAAGGCAATTAAAGCGGTCTCAAATTGGATTATTTTTGCAATGTGTTTTGGACCTATATGGTAAGTTTTCTGTGCCTCTGTTGCTCCATCTTCCTGACTGAGACTGCACATACTTATAGACAGCTCCTCTGACTTTGGTCACATCTGCTGTATAGCTTCACTCTGTTGAAATTCTCCTTGGTAGACCTATTCTATTAATCAATTTTGGCCATCCAAAGTGTTGGATGCAAGGGTTTCTTTGTTGCTTAGGAATGTTATAAAGATGTAAGTGGTGTTTTTGACAGGGAAAATTTTTTTAGTAGTCCAGTCCTGCAACAACTGATTTAAAACAGCAAATATCATACCTGAGGCAGAATTTTTTTGTTTAGAATGATTTATTTGTTCATCACTGCCAGTTCTCATTATTTCAGTTGTTATGTTATGAGATGCTATATAAACTAGCATACCATCTTGACTGTAATCTAGTTTAATAACAATAATAATAATAAACTTTATTGTTACCCCGCCTCTCCATCAGGATTGAGGTGACTTACAATAAAATCCATACAATACAGCATAACCCCAATTATTCCTTCCCCCCTTAAAACATCAATTAAACACATTTAAACATTAAAATAATCCAGTAAAATAACCAGAGACCAGTGAACAGAGTTGCAGGATATTCAGTGTGATGGTTGGTTCGATGGTGGCTGAGTTTGCTATTCAGCTGTAGACCAAGATATGGAGTTTAGAGAGGTTTTTTTCACCCAGTGACGTATTTCAAAATCAATCCAGATCAGTAATAATTTGGGTATGAAAAACAAGCTGTACTGGATATTTTTCTTTCTAAAATAATAGCCCAGTGGTCAGAAATAGGACACCTATGAACCAGATACTTTGGTGCTTTCTAAGTGCCACGTATATGAATTTCAGGGTGGATAATTTCAAAATGTTTGTCTAAATATTGAGTACTTAACTGTGTAGACTTATCAATGGTCTAACTGGAGATGCTGTTCTAGCTCTCTTTCATATTACACAATTAGAGCAATTTTAACTACCATGACTGTATCCTCCAGAAACACAATTTGTAGTTGAAAGGTATTTAAAATTCTAAACTGGAGAGGTCTAGTACCTTACTGTATTATAAATCCCAAGATTCCATAGGACAGAACCATAGCAATGAAAGTGGTATCAAAGTGCTATGATAGTGCTGTGTGACAGAGACCATAGAGTATAATAGTGATTTATATAAGGTAGTCAATATAGTGAGAGGAAGAACAATAAAAAGCTAGTGCAAGAGATTTTTAGTGAATTATATGAGCTGAAGAGTTGAAGTGGTGGTCAGAATATGTCTCCCTGGCTCTGTAAGGTGTTGTCTTTGAAGATCAGAGGAATCTCGTATTAAAAATAGCAAAGATGAACAGGTTCACTTGTTATCTGTTACATGTAGAAGAAATGGGAGTCAGAGGCTTGACCTAAATCTGTCCAGGTACAATCCCAGAAGCAAACTGAACAATTTGAAAAATGGTAGTTAGACAGCCAAGACAGGCATTGGCTTTGCATTTGGGTACAACATTGATAGAACACTGGCGGTGGTTGGGCTTGAGCCAAGCTGAATTACACCAAGACACATTTATTTCAGTGTCCTACTTCTGATGTTTGCTAATCAGATACACACAGGAAGCCAAGAACAAGGCACTTCTCTGTAAGTACACCCCCTAAAACTGATATTCTATGTGATATACAGATTGTAAATGCAGCATAGGTGTCTTTGTTGATCCTTTTAAAATAGCAAATTTTAATCTAGATTTACAATGTAGTCTTCTTCAACTCAGTGCTGTGAATATGGGTTCCAGGGTAGGTTCCCATAAAAAAACTGACCAGACTCTGATCTGCTTGACATCATCAATCCTCCTGCCTTATCCCGAGATGGTCTAGTGGCTATAATCATTCCTTGTGATGGTGAATTCCACAAACTAAGTTTGTGTTGACTTAGGTTCAACATCTCTTTCTGCCACATTGTATGAACTCTTGAGCAAGCCACTGTCACATGGTTCAATTTCTTTAGGAAATGAGGAATTGTTCATTAGATATACCACACCACTTACAGAACAATTCTATAAAACAAGAAAAACCAGTAAAGGCACAGTAATACAGTATGGAAAACAGTTAACAACTGGGGGAAAGATCTAAGGAAAAGTAAATTCCTAAAACATAACAGTGTCAGTCTGTTGTACGGTAGTGGGAGACCATTCCGTAAGATGGACAACATCACAGAGAAGGACCATCTCTGTGTTCCCCCCCCCCCCCCAAAAAAAAAGGAACTCCATGGGTTATAATATAGGCAATAAGGTCATAGTAGTCTGGAAGATTGGTATGTTCCTTGAAGTAACCTGATTTTGAGCTGTATAGAACTTTGCATACAATTGTTTGTGTATGTCCCTTCAAGTTGCCTGTTGACTTATTGCAGCCACATTAGGCAAGCAATACTCAGAGGGAGTTGTGCCAGTTCCTTCCTCTGATATATAGCCTACGGACCTAGTATTTGTTGACAGTCTCCCATCCAAGTACTAGCCAGAGCTTGATCCTACTCAGATTCCAGGATCAGACAGGATGTATTGCCTTAGAGTATTTAGGTCCCCTTGCATGCTGTTAATAACACTTTAAATCTTGCTGGGCAGATGACTGGCAGCCACTGCAGAATCTCCCCCCCCCGCCCCCCCGGTATAACATGAATGCAGTAAGGCATCCCAGTCACTAACCTTGCCATTGCATTCTGCCATTACTATAAATTCCAAACCAAGCATAAAGACAGTCCCACACAGAAGACATTAGAGAATCTAGTCTTAAGGTTATCATTGTGTGGATAATAGTGATTTCCCTCAGACAAATATTGTTTTTCCAATACCAAACTGTAGAACATTTTGGAAATGAATAGACGTGATACATAAATAGCCATCATTTTGACTCCTGATGCTGAGTAACTGCTAGTGAGGAAATATTTAATATGTACTCAGAGAGTGTTTAAATATGCAAATGCAAAAGCATCTTAATCAATCTGCTGTTGATCAGCATGTCTAATAGGTGCATATTGAACAGAGTTGGCACGCACACTCTCGACATGTGATAGAGGTTTCAATGAGAGAGATTTAATTATAAATTTGTTATTGTTTGAGCAGTAATGTTGCTATTCAGCTAAAGAAGAGCATAGCAACAGATTTCCTTTCCTGATGGGAGTTGACTGGTGATAACATACTGTGAAGTGCAAATGTAGACAACAAATGGCATGTTGTTGTTTTCAATAAAGATGAGTGGAAAACTTAGGGCTTGATAACGTTTCTTTTGTTTCCCCAGTCTAACATGGATATTCATCTGGAAATTATTCCATTGAAAGCTCTTCATCACCCCTCCATTAGATATTCAAGGCCATCTTGTGTATAGTGGAATGATGGGTTGCCATAATTGTCCACTATTACCAGGGACAAAATGTGGAACAAATTCGAGACCAAACTGTAGGACAACTGCAGGACAAAACTCAGCCCAAAATGTAGGCCATTTAAGAAAAATGGAGGACCTTAAATGTCTTACATTTTGGGCTGAGTTTTGTCCTGCAGTTGTCCTACAGTTTGGTCTCGAATTTGTTGCACATTTTGTCCCTGGTAATAGTGGACAACTCATGTGGCCCTCCAGATATTATTGGGCTACCAAGTCTCAGCATTCCTAATCAGCATAATCAAAGTTAATGGGTTATAATCCAACAACATCTGGAGTGCTGCATGATTTCCATTCCTAGACAAAGGACATGTTTGATGGACGCATAACAGAGAATTGTCCCTCCCCCCTCCATGAGTGAAGAGAATCCAAATCTATCTGCATGAGGTTTCCAAAAAGTTGAGTTTGGTATGAGAACATTCAAATTTTTATTTTAATTGAGAAAAGTCATGCCACAAGTATTTTTCTTTGCATGTTTGATACTGAGACAAAGCTATCAATACTAATATTAATTTCTGAGATGTTACCAAAATGGTTCCTGTGTTGTGTGTAATTGTCCTAATTCTGTAACACATAATCTCTAACACAGATGGATGGGAGACTTTCTACACGTGTTACTAAGTGGGGATTTCTCTGTAGACTCCAGTGTTTTGATTGGAACGTCTCATGGTTGTTTTTCCTCTCTTTTTTTGTATTATTCATCCAAAAGCTTTCTTTCATGGGTAAGTAAATTTTGTATAAGGATAGTATGTAATCAAGATCAATCTAGGAGTTGTGCACATATCTGTTTGTGTTATATTGTAGGCATATAGCAAGAGGCATTCTAACATTTCTTAGTCTTTCAGATCATAGAATAATAGAGTTGGAAGAGACCACAAGGGCCATCCAGTCCAACCCCCTGCAATGCAGGAAATCTAAATCAAAGCATCCCCAACAGATGGCCATCCAGCCTCTGTTTAAAGGCCTCCAAGGAAGGAGACTCCACCACATTCCAAGGGAGTGTGTTCCACTGACAAACAGCCCTTACTGTCAGGAAGTTCCTCCTAATGTTGAGATGGAATCTCTTTTCCTGAAGTTTGCATCCATTGCTCCAGGTCCTAATCTCTGGAGCAGCAGAAAACAAGCTTGCTCTCTCCTCAATATGACATCCCTTCAAATATTTAAACAGGGCTAGAATATCACCTCTTAACCTTCTCTTTTCCAGGCTGAACATCCCCAGCTCCCTAAGTTGTTCCTCGTAGGGCATGGCTTCCAGACCCTTCACCATTTTAGTCGCTCTCCTTTGGACATGCTCCAGTTTCTCAACATCCTTATTAAATTGTGGTGCCCAGAACTGGACACAATATTTCAGGTGGGGCCTGACCAAAGCAGAATATAGTGACACTATGACTTCCCTTGATCTAGACACTATACTTTTATTGATGCAGCCTAAAATTTCATTGGCCTTTTTAGCTGCCATGTCGCACTGTTGACTCATGTTCAGCTTGTGGTCTACTTGGACTCCCAGATCCCTTTCACATGTAATTTCATTCAGCCAGGTGTCACCCATCCTATACCTGTACATTTTATTTTTCTGCCCTAAGTGCAGTACCTTACATAGTGAGAGGTGGCTCTCCCTCCCACCCACTCCTCTCTCTGGGGAGTCATGTGATTTTTGCTCTCTGGTTAACGTGAAAGTCTTGTTTACCCAAAGGCCATGTGGAGGTGGGCGGGTGCTTACCAAGGGGACAGAGAGGGACAGGAGGGACTGGCTTCACACAAGGGCTTGGTGTGTGACTAGCTCACACAGACTGAACTGGATAGCTGGCCAGGGGGACTAATTTGCTCTGCCTGTGGGCTTAATAAAAGGCAGCAGCTGCGGGGATCTGCTTGCTCTGATGAATGTAGATGAGACTGTGGACTGCAATATAGAAAACCAGGAGTGGGGGAAGATGCCTAATGAGATTTTTTCTCTCTCTCTCCACGGCACCACCTTCAGAATCTCTGCTTCTCACTCATGCATGAAGTTACGTTGAATCAGGTAAAAGGATTTCCCTTCTCTCCTGGGTTCTATACTTGTGGGTTGCTTTGACTGAATGACAGATGAAAGATGGAATGAACGAACAGACGAATGAATGAATGAATGAATGAATGAATAAGGTTGTGATGAATAAGATTCCAACGATAGCAGCCCGACCTTTCTAGTAGGCTCCAGCTGCCTCTCAGTGGCAAACTTAGATGAAATGAAATGAAAAGAAATGAAATCTCTGGTGTGTTAAGAAACAATGCTGGTGATGGTGGTGTGTGTGATTGAGGGGGGAATATGCTGTGCTCTAAATAAGCCTCAGTCAGTAAGTTCTTGTTTGCATCTGTCGATGCACCAGCCAGCCATGTTTTTCATGTGATTATCTACTGTCTTGGCTCTTGCTGAGAAAGCAAGGATGCTCAGTATCCTTTGCCGGAGAGGACTGTTGCAGCTTTGTCCAAGCACATAAATATAATATGCTGCTGGTGTCAGATAAATAGACAGATAGAATTTATTTCTGGGGGAATGAGGAGTAGAAATGTGTACATTATTTACTTATGCACAGCAAAATAACATAATCCTTCCTTCCCATTACCAACATTCAATTTCTTGTTCCTGATAAATTTCCTCCATGCGCTTTGCTGATTTTTAAAGTGTCCTTGGAATAAAGCTGCTTCTCAGCTGGCAAAAATGGAGTGGCAGGCAGGATGAAATGGATGGCCTTTTGTGTTACCCGCTATTGTGCTGTCCTCCCCCCCCCCCATCCCTTCTGCTTCAGTGGAGAGCACTAGCTGTTGTTAGTTAACTGTCTGTTGTCTGAAGAAATAGGTTTGCCAGACTTTGTGGTTGGGGTAGAAAACTAAAATATATTCAGACCACAAGCTGAAGAATGTTAAACATGTGTATTGGAGAAGGTTGTATAACTTAGCCTAGTATGTCTTATGTGGACCCCCCCCCCCCCCCCTTCCCCACACATTCCTGGTTTATTGACAAGCTGTTTTCCCACCATCCTTTTTGGCTTGATGAGTAATTGGTATGTCTATCAAGATCCTCTCAACAACAGACGGCCACATTTTCTAGGCCGGATTTAGGTATGGCCTTAATAAACCATTTCAGAAACATTTTGTAGCTGTATTAAAAGAAACAATATTTCCCCATATATTTTAATTCAATATTTGAAAACGTTACATCAGCACACTACCCTTTGAAATGTGTGATATAATTAGATGAATGATATACTTGGGAAGCTATGAGTGAAATGACCCCATATTAAACCTAAGTGGAGAATTCCAAAACAAGAGTGAGCTGACCCCTGCCAACCTTCTTGTTTTGCATGATTTTGTTGCTCCAGGCTATCATTGAATTCTAAGCAATCACCAATAGTTTGCTTCTATTTCTGGCATGCTAAATCTTTGTTCCTGAACTTGCAATAAATATGTTCAAAGGCAAATGGGTGAAGTGTAAATGGTTTAAGTGAATAGAATTTTGAGTAAATTACCATTTGTGTTCTCTCTCTCTCTCTCTCTCTCTCTCTCTCTCTTTCTTTCTTTCTGTAAAAAGAAATCATATTTTCATTATAAGAAATGTTTTACCCGTATTGTGAAACCTTCCAGAAGAGTGACTTTTTAGGGTTAGCTCTCTTTCTCAATCTCTGCCTTTCTCTCTGTTCAGTAATCCTAAAAATTTTTTAATCTGAAATCTGTCACCAGTGCATCCCGCAGTTTAACTTTACACAAAAGTAACTGTGGTGCAGTACAGACCGCCAAAAAACGGTGGCCTGCTGGCACCTGTTTTTCCTCTGGAGGGAAGCCACAGCCACCAAATCAGAAGAAAAAGAACCCGAGAAAAGCAGGTTCTTTTTAAGCTGCAGGTGTGGCGTAACAAGTGTGCCACTGACACACTCGTTATGTCAGCGTGGCGTGGCAATGTGCAGATGCCACATGGCACTTATGTAATAATGGCGACACCTGTGTACACAGGGCGCCACCATTGTTACGCCATATGTACATATTAGGGTTGCCGCACGGTCCCTAACCCTAATATCAGCCCTGGTACTCCATTTATTGGCATCATGCACTGGGCCTATGTATCAGTTTTGAAATCTGAAGCATTGATATTTCACTTTTGAAGGAGGCAGAGGGTCACAATGATAAATCTAACTATTTTGCACTGCAGGATAGCTGAAAGCCAGAGTATAGTGGTTTGAGTGCTAATCTATGACTCTGGAGGCCAGGATTCAGCCATGTAAACCCCACTGGATGACCCCATGTGTGTCACACTCTCGGCCTCAGAGGCTGAGGCAAACTCTGTCTGAAGACAAACCCCTTCTGAAGACACTTTCCAAAACAACAACATAGTAGGTCCATCTTAGGGTCACCATATGTCAGAAACTTCTTGAAAGCACACAACAACAATAATAGGCGAGGCACTGATTATACTGCCAACATATAGTCTCCCATCAACTTCTCAACTGAAATGTAAGATACTCTTCTCTTTTTATATTTGTTAGTATATAGTGTGGAGTGGTTGTGACTTAACTGCTATTCAAAAGGGAGGTTATTGCATGATGCAGACATTTTTATCCCATGTAGACATCCCCCCTTCTTTTTCTCTCTGCTTGCCTCTGGGCTGGAGACAGTTGTGAAAACCCTCTGACAGTTGTGAAAACTGTCCCATAAACCATCTGTCTGTCTGTTAATTACACTTGGAAAAAGCTTAAACAGTTTTTCTGACTTAGCATTCAGCTTCTCAAAGTGTGATATAGGGCTTCTTTGGATTTTATAGCAGCATTCATAAATTCATAGAGTTGAATAAGCATAACCAATTCCATGGCATCTGTCTTTTCTTACCCTTAAAGTATCCCATTTGTATGTATTTCTTATCTGGGTCCAAAAGCAGCAGTGATCAGTTTGGGGGTTGTAATCGAGCAGTTGTGTTGGCTATATAGCAAAGTAGAATAACATCCAAAGTGCGTGAAACATTGATAACTGTATTTGGTCACCAAAATGCACAAAATACATGATGCAAGCTTTCCAAGCTCACTGGCTTCTTCATCAGGGAAAAAATGTTCAAAAGATCATAGAGGATTAAAAAATTATAAAATGACAATGTTAGTCAGGGCCTACATTTTATCAAGGTGTTGTGTTGTTCAGATTTGGGGTTTGGTTCAATTCCTGGCACAGCACAAGAGTGCTGAAATTTAACAGGGTAATCTACCATTTTTACTTAATAGGGAGTTACTCTTTGGGAGCTCCTAGAGTACATTGTGATCTAATGTTCTGTTTCTGATGTCATTTACTACTGAACATTATGCTTGCAATATTAGTGTCTAATAATAGTGTCTCTTATGGAGACTTAGAAGCAAACTCATTTTGGAAAGTCTTCTTTTGATATCCAACTTATGATCATATCCAAGGGCTCCTGGTGAATGAATGATGGGTACAGTTGCTTTCTGATGGCAAATAATTGTGCCAGATGAACCAGTAATTTCTGCTCATGTAGGGGGCAAAATACTGTTACTTTTTTGTTTGTTTGATTTTTGTTGGAGTCTCCTTCTTTGGAGGTCTTTAAACAGAAGCTGGATGGCCATCTATCAGGGATGCTTTGATGGTGATTTCTTGCATGGCAGAAGGCTGGACTGGATGGCTCTTGTGGTCTTTTCCAACTCTATGATCCTGTGATTCAATAAATTAGCCATAATGATTGATCCATGCATTTCAGTTTAAATTCAAAGTGCTGGTTATTACGTATAAAGTACCAGATATCATTATTGTTGTTATTATTTATTTGTTTGTTGTTATTGTTATTGTGTGCCTTTCAGTCATTTCCAACTTATGGTGACCGCTAAGGCCAACCTGTGGAATGCCTTCCCTTGGAATCCCAATTAATACTGATGTTGGTTTCATTCTGGAACCAAGTTGAATCTTGGCTTTTTGTTAAAGTCAGGGAGACGGAGCAATGATTTTAGTAATAATTACAATAAAATAAGCATTCTGAAACATATTAAACAATTGATTAATTTAAAAATTAAATTAAAGCAATCTAAAACTAAGTATGTGCTGTGTATAGAGAAAAGTGGATTCAGATTACTTTGACCTTTAACTTCTTAAATTATTTAGTTGTATAATATGCTTTTAGTATGCTTATTTTATTGTAGTTGGTTTTGTTCTAATTTTAAACATCAACAATTAATACTTCTATTTATTTATATCGGGCCTTTTCCCTGCTTTGAGACACAATGCGGCTTACAGCAGTTATGACGAATAGAGCTAAACATTGACAACACAGTTGTTGTGTTCTTTAAAGTCATTTCCAACCCATGGTGACCCTAAGATGAAGCCATTATCGAATTTTCTTGGCAAGATTTGTTAAGTGAGGGTTTGTCTTTGCCTTCGTCAGAGGCCAAGAGAGTGTGACTTGTCCAAGGTAACCCAGTGAGTTTTCATTGCCGAGTGGGGATCTGAGTCCTACTATCCAGAGTCATAGTCCAAACCTCAAACCACTACACCACACTGGCTCTCTCATATAGCTTAGGTCATGACTATCTGTATCTCCTCATGAGTCTTACGATCTTCAGGGGAGGGCTTTCTTTCTATCCCTCCACCATTACAGGCACATTTGATGAGGACATGGGAGAGAGCCTTCTTGGTGGCTGCTCCTAAGCTATAGAAAGCTCAATTGGCCCCCTGCTCTCTTTTTGTTGGCAGGGAAAGACTATCCTATTCAAGCATCCTTAAGCCTTTAACTGGTTGAAACAGAAAGATGTGAAATCAGTGTTCTGTTTTGTTTTTTTTTTATTATAAAACAGTTGTCATCCTGTTTGTCACATACTGTATGCAGGGTAGATTATTTGCTATAATGCAGCAGACATATTCCACTGGCAGTGGCTAAAGCAGAGTTGCACATATAGCAATATTGTGCATTGCAGTTTCACATTGCTCATGGCTCATTGTGCATTATACAATGGTACCCAGTCATTGACATGTCTTACACAATGTTGCTATTCTGCATTGGGTTGCATAGTTTTAGTAAACGCTGAGGGGATGTAGGATTGCAACCAATATGTATTCTATGTTTTTTTTTAAATGGTTTTAAATTAATAACTTTTTAGTTGGAATGATTGGTTACCTTTTAAAATGTTTGTACCACATACGGTTCTAGCTATTTTGTTTTAAGTTGTCAGCTGCTTTGAGTTACATTTTGAGAGAAAGGTGGGATACAAATCATATAAATGATTACTGGTTGAGTCAGCCTCATCCAAAATGTTTGGGACCAGAACTATTTTTGATTCCCAAGTTTTGTTTTGGCTTTTTGGCTTTTTTTATACTTTGGAATATTTGTATATGCATAATGAGATATCTTGAAAATGGGACCAAAGTCCAAATATGAATTTCATTTGTTTCATATATACCTTATACACACAGCTGGAAGGTAATTTTATACACATTTTGGGAGAAAGGTGGGATATAAATAGAATAATATTTGTGCATTGAAACAAAGTTTTTGTACATTGAACCAGCAGGAAGCAAAGGTGTTGCTATCGCAGCCACCCATGTGGACGATTTTGATTTTGAGAATATTTTGGAATTCTGGATAAAGGAGACTCAGTTAATAAATACATAAGTATAGATCTGTCCAAATGACACAGAAATCAGGACTGGCGATAGAGTCCAATCTTTCTGCCATCCACATTCACTTGCCCCCTACACACCTGATTTATAAATTGAAAAGGGGCCCATTTGGAAGACATGGTTAGAGAAGGACTGTAGGGCCATGGTTAAGTGGTGAAAAAAGAACAGGGCTATCCACTCTTCACCACAATGCCCCTTTCTTTTAAATACTGAATCATAGCCATTGCTTTATACACAACTGATATTTGATCCAGATTAATACCCCCTTCCCCCCTAGTTTGACTCCTCTGTACAGTTGAGCTATTGTGCCAAACATTTTCCAACCGAGCTCTCAGGTCCTTATATGAGAATGGTGCCCAGAGTTGCTAAGAGGACACATAACATGAAAATGGAAAGAAAACATACACTGTAGACTAGAGTTGTAACAGGCATTAAGTGGCAAAAGATAAAGTAGTTGAGTGTTTGATTAATGCCCTTATTTGCCTATGTGAAGCTGAAATGAGGAGCATGGGGCATTTAAGTCAGACACTTCAGAATTTGAGTCAGCGATATTCTGTGGCCTGCAATCTGTCATCCCTGCCAATTTAAACAAGTATGACTTGTTTTAACCTTATGAAATCTCATCCATTTATGCACCATAGTCTTTCTTCTGTTGAGTCTATAATACTGTCTAAAGGGGAAAACACACACACACACACACACACACACACACAGAGAGAGAGAGAGAGAGAGAGAGAGAGAGGGTACGTATATTACTGAGTTTGGAATATGTTCAGCCTCTGTAGGGACCATTTAAACACAGCATTAAAACCAGAGCGACTTGAATGGAAATGAATGTTCTTATCTACCTGCATACAGATTATAGTTTGGGGGTTAGGTTGGGTGTGATGGTGTTTAGAACTTCTAAAATGAAAGGATATCATTAATCACCAGAGCTCTCTGACAGTGAAAACTAAATGTCTCACAAAACTACAGTTTCCAGAATTTCATAGCATAGTCAGGGCAGTTAAAGTGGTGTCAAACTGAATTATTTCTGCAGTGTGGATGCAGCCATCTTTGAGTTAGTTACAGAATAGCAGTGGTTTCCCTAGTTTTTGACCTTGTTGCATATCATAATATTTGTTTCATTCCATGTTAACTTGTCTCATTGGGTTAAATGGGGATGTGAAGCATTTCTGGGATAAAACAGACTTGTAAAGCAAAATGCATAAGGGAAAAGGCCCACACCCATTGTGCATTTTACTCCAACATATAATTCCTCCATCATCCAAGTGAGCAAATGTCCCTGTGTCCTTTGTTCCATTTTCCTTTAATTGTAGCTGCAAATAGTGAAAAACAGATTTTGAGATAAAGCAGTATTTCTTCTGTACAATTTCCCCCTTAACATATACTCCATCCGTCTGTGTTTCTGGTTCTTTGGAGATCTTGCACTATTTCTTTAAGGTTAGCTGTAACTAGTTGAAATTAGTCTTTGAGAGAAGGAAATATTTTTCAGGTACTATTTCTTTCCTATCATGTATTTTCCTTCCTTCCCTGAATCTTTGGCGATATTGTACATCTAATGTTCCATACTGTCATTATGTGTTCTGACCCATATTGTAGCACCACTGTTGCTAGGTGAGGGAGTTTTCAAAAATTCCACCACTGCCCAGAATTACAGTACCTTACTGCTTGAAAAATGTCCTACCATTCCAGCTGCAATTTTATTCAGAAACAGCCTGCAATGCAGGTTGTTAAATTTCAAAATGTAAATTACCATGTGACTCATGATACTGTCCATTACATTGCATTACAAAAAATATTCCCCTTTTTAAAGTAGGTTCTAGAACTTTATAATGGTCCCTTCTTCCCACAGACCCACTTGTTCATACATATAAGTGCCTTTTCTTCTCCATTTCCTTGCAAGTCTTCAAAGAAACATATATACTTTCTTTCTGACTACTTTAAGGATGCATATGTCCCCAAAAGCTAGCTCTCAGGATTATTTTTTGTGTAATTAGTTTCGAAACATCTCCTCTTCCGCATCGTTCAAATTTTGCATTTGACTACAGTATAGCTGAGGTGCTATATTAGATTTTGTATTGAAGGTGGCTCTTTATACTCATAGAGATTGGTATACTTGGCAAACCCGCCATCCTCATATGATGTACTGTATCTTCACCTTAATGCCAGTTGATCCTTTTTGCTGTAGTTTTTGCAACATTGCAGTGTTGCATAGTGGTTTGAGCATTGAATTATGACTCTGGAGAATAGGGTTTGAATCCCCAATCAGCCATAGAAACCCACTTGGGCAACCATTGAAGAAACCCCTGTGATAGGGTTTCCATAAGTTGAAAAATGACTTGAAGGGACACATCAAAAACAACAACAGCACAACAGTAAATTTGCATATTTGCTATGAAGACACTAATTTGACTTCTGTGATGAGGCACCCATATAATACACCAGCTCAATTTCAGACATTGTATTCCTGGTTCAACAAACCATGGTTTATTAGAGTGGAAATGTTGCCTTTGACCATAAATTTACCCTATCTATTCTCCCTTTATCTCTCTGTATTGAATAGAAGACTCCCTGACTTGTTAAACTTCAGCTGGTTGTGACAACCTAAAATGCAGTGTTACAAACAATAGTGGATGTTAGTTTGCTTTCTTCATGAGTGCTCTGCACAGGCCTAGCACACTGTGGTTTATTAAGCCAGGAAGTCATCTATTAAGCCTATGGATTTTATCACACACTTTCAGTTCTGGTATGCTCCCATCGCCCCAGCATCACCAATCTGCGATGGGAGCCTCCTGGTGGGATCATGCCTGGTGCTATTAAACTGAAATGCTTCTGTTTTCATCATTTAAGTGTTCTCGTAATTGTTAGGAAAAGGGCCCCCTTTTAATAATGGACCAAATAACGGACCATTGGTGACATTGGGGTGACGGGAGCATAGCGGAACTGAAGGTGTGTGATAAACTCGTACGAAAGGAGAATGGAACACATGGGCACGTGGCACCCAAGTCAACACCCCCCTCCTGTTTGGGGACTGAGAATATGACATCTGAACTGAACCACTAATGTTTGCACCGATTTGTTGTAGTTATTTGAAGATTAATATTTAGTGGGATCGTCTCGATCCCATTTGATTTTGGAAATTAAGCAGGGTCAGCCCTGGTTAGTACTTGGATGGGAGACTACCAATGCTATAGGCTATATATTTCAGAGGAAGGAACTGGCAAAACCACCTCTGAGGATTCCTTATCTAGGAAAACCCTACAGAGTTCGCCATAAGTTGACAGGCCATATGATGAAGGCACATATACATACCTTTAGTGGATTCTTTAATCTCTGGTTTGGTGTAAATGGCTACCACAAAATATCTGGATAGCAAGCATGGAAAAAGAGACTGACACCTCCCTCCCTCCCCCCCCCTCTCTCACACACAATTTTGTCAATCTTTCTTAAAAGAAAAACACAATCCCTCCTTCTATTTCTAACGGATGCTAGATTTGGGCAAGCAGTAACAAGCCAATTCATTTCTGCTGTAACTAGCCCTTTTTATTTATTTTTTGGTCCCCTGTGAAGCAGTTGCAAACAGCACTGATGGTACAGGCAACACAGAGGAATGTAAGCTCTCAGAATTACATTGCATACCCTGTGGATTGCGGTCATAAAATATTCAACCAAGCACTGCAGTTCACAGCTTTCTGTTCACATTGAACCAGCACATCCCTCTGTTGATCCCTCCTTTATTTTAACCCTCCATTTTTAAAAAAGAACTTTTAAAAATAATTTTGGAATTAAAATAACTGGAGACACTTATTACTAAAGACAACACCTTGTGTTTTGCTGTAGTTGCCATGTCATTCTTACATTTTTGGATCATGTTTGCTGGAAAAACTACCCCACCTTAAATGAACAATTGATACTCTTGGGAGTGTGGTTTTTCAGATGGCTTTCAGCGCACTCCTTTAAAACAGAACACCACAAAACAAAAGTCTACAACAGCAGAAGAGAATTACTTTTGTAGCTAGTTTCACTGTGTTGTTATCATACCAGATGATGTGGATCATGTATTTCTCCACATTTCTGTGCTGTTGGTATCACAGTAGCTGGGGGATATTTGTACTATACTGTAAAGAATTTAGGCAGGTTGCAATAGCTTAAAAATTTAAGTCTGCTAACACCCTGGGTTTCAAGCCAGCTTGTTATAACACCAGCTATTTTCCACTAAGTTTGGCAGCTGTGATGAATGACTTGTCAGGGTATAGAAACTTATACTGTGATGCAATGGTATGAGACAATTTATTTTGCAATATAAGCAATCCCTTTGGGTTTTGCACTGTCATTCTGTCGCTTATTTACAGTTTTCTCATCAAATTGTAGACTTGCACATTCCAGATAGTTTGTTCCACATTTGTCTCTTGGAGGTATGTGTGTATGTGTATGAGTGAGTTTCAGAAATATATGTGTTTAGAGTTATCAGTTTTTGAAAATGACATATACTGGCTGACTGCTTCAAACCACTAATCACTATGATGACCCTTTAAATGCCCCTACTGTATAACCTGGACTACTAGAAATGCTTTTAACCTTCATTGTATTTAAATGTCAACAATTTTAATTGATTATTTCATGATATTTAATAATACCAACAGTTTTTCTGGTTACCTTAGCAGTATCCCAACACAACCTGAGATTAGAAACCCATCCCTCGCACCTGTAGCTGCAAGAAAATGTATTGCCATTCTCCTTCTCACCTCCCACCTCTCTGCATGAGTCCCATTAGTGTGGAGTGATATTAAATTCACAAGCTATAATCTTGGCTATTTTGGATGTTATTGTACTTTGCTGTATGGCTAACACAGCTATCCTTGGATATGTTTTCCTGGCCATCCTTGTTGTTGCTGTGTGCCTTTAAGTCATTTCTGACTTATGGCAACCCAAGGTTTTCTGAGGCTGAGCGTGTGTCACTTGCCCTAGGTCACCTAGAAACTTGAAAGCGAGAAGTCTTTGTAAGTCTAATTACAAATTATTGTTAATCTATGGGACAAAACAAAGCATCAACAGAGACTATCCTATCACTAAGGGCGGCAGGTAAGGAGCCAGCATGATGTAGTGGTTTGAGCACTGGACTAGAACTCAGTAAACCAAGGTCCGAATCCCTGCTTGGCTATGGAAAGCTAACTAGGCTATGGAAGCTAACTATAAGCAAATGTTTCTATGGTCATTCAAGGGTTACAACATATTTTTCCTAGTACCTGAAGATATCACCTTTTAAAAATGTTCTGCCTGATAGCTAACTCCAGGTGCAGTAAAGGTAGGAAAGGTTGCTTTGCTACCTTTACATCTACATCATAGGCAAAAAAGTGTGCTCTTACTTGTGCCCAGTGGTGTTTGCTGCCACACCTGCACAATATGTGTTTTAGCTGTAATCTTGCTTGTTTCATCATCAAAAGGTCTTGAATAAGCTAGCAAACTAGTTGGACTTTAAAGTGCAAGATGGTGGGTAGTCTAGAGCTCTTTCTTTCTTTTCCACAACAACAGTAGGATTCTGATATAAGCACCACACATGTCAACTAGAAAATAGTCCAGAAGTGTTAAGGAATACACAAGTTTAAGTTAGATTCCATAAATCTGTATAGCTGACCAGTTCAATGAGCCTGTCAGTCCTCTGAAAAGGAAAACCTAATCAGGAATACCCTTTTTACTTTATGTTGAACCAATTGCCTACCCTTCAGGTGATGGAAATGGTTATCGGGTCTGCTTTCTGTAAGAAAAAAGATATATAGCAGCACACTTGAAAAGTATAGGGGAAAGCTATGGAAGAAACTGGCACAACCATTTCTGAGTATTCTTGCCTAAGAAAAGTAATTGAAATCCATGGGGTCGCCATAAGTTGATAGACAAGCACATATACAAGGGAAGTTGATGAGAACATAGAAAAATGTATTTTTAAAATGTTGTGGAATGTATGAGAAAGATAAACTCCTTTAACAGATGCTAGAATTGTGACTTCAACATGTTCTACCAGCAACCATGTGGCATCAGCTCATTTTTAACTTTTTCCATACAGGATAAGAATTTATCTGGGACTGTGCTTTCAAGTTCTTTTTACTCAGAATTTCCTAAGAGAAAGTAATCCTGCCCCAGAAGAACTAGAGATTTTGACTTGAAATTTTAAGACACACAGTTAGAACATACTCTTGCTCTTGTTTCCAAGAGTATGAATGGGATTCAGGCTTGGCTACTGGCAGAGTAATGAATGCCTATAAATAACTCAACATAACTCTGCCAAACTAACGTTGGGATGAGCTGAAGTCACAATTGAGCCACAGTGCCAACCCTATAGGCCAACCAGTTGCTTCCATTAACAGTAAAAACTCTTGGCAGCAGTCGAACTTAAATAGAGCTTTAAGTGGCATGCATAACTTGCTCTGGCAATTTTGTAAAGAGACAAGAGGAAGCATACCAAACAGATATAGATAACAGTAGTTTCATATTGAAATGAGCTGTTGAAAGGGTATCTCAAATAACTGTGCCCAAATGTAGCTTAAAGTATCAGTGGTTCACAAAGTATAGAGGAGTAACCATGAACATAAAGCACCAGTGTTGGACTACAACTCTGGAGATATTTGTTGGAAACCAATGTACTTTAAAAGTAAATAAAAGATTTTTAAAAAACTTAGTAGAGCCAGTATAATGTAGTGGTTGAGTATTGGGTTAGGACACTGTGAGTTCAGGGTTCAAATCCCCATTTAGCCACGGTAAACTGGTGATCTTGGGCAAGTCCCACTCTCTCAGCCTCAAAGGAAGGCAAGGACAAACTACCTCTGAAAAAATTCTGCTGAGTAAACCCTGTGATAGGGTCACCTTAGGACTGCCCTAAGTCAGAAGTGACTTGAAAGCGAACAACACCAAGAAGTCTTGAACATAAAACTGAATGCATTTGCCATTTCTATTTCTTTTAATTTTATTCTGGTTTTTTTTTTTTTTTTAGTTTTTTCATGATTTCACTTGTTCTGAATAAATAGTTCATAATGGGCTGCAAATGATCCCCCTCCCTCCACTGAGGTTTCTGGATCAATATTATATGTGTTTTATAATAAGGATAGTCAGACTTCTCAAAGATGAGATTCATTAAGGATTACAGTTTAAATGAGTGACTGAAAAAATAGGATTTTCCTAGACTGAACCATGGTTATATATTAAAATTGGTTACCTGAAATCTACCCCAGATTCAGATTTTGCACATGATTCACCAACAGAAACAACCTATAAACCTCTAGGGGTAGCCATGTTACTTTTATTGAAACGCCATTTCCAAATGATCACACAGTTAAAAAGCAAAATATAGGTTGTTTCTCCAGTAACATCAAAAATCCACCAAACAATGATACCCTACAAAGGTATCACTGTTTGGTGGATTTTTAATGTTACTGGAGAAACAACCTATATTTTGCTTTTTAACTGTGTGATAATTTGGAAATGACGTTTCAATAAAAGTAACAGATCGAGTTATTTTGTCTGACTTTGCTGTCAGTATCTCCTTCTTTGGAAGTCTTTAAACAGAGGCTGGATGGCCATGTGTTGGGGTGCTTTGATTTTGAGTTCCTGGATGGCAGGGAGTTGGACTGGATGGCTCTTGTGGTCTCTTCTAACTCTATGATTCTATGAATACAATGAGCCTTAGTATCTGCTGGAGTTTGGTTCCAGGACACCCCAGGGATAATAAAATCTCTAGATGTTCAAGTCCCAGTAAATACAATGGATAGTAAAATGGCAAATGGCAAAATCAAGGTTTGCTTTTTGGAATGTATATATTTTTGAATAGTTTCAAGCCATGAAAGGTTGAATCTGTGGATAAGGAGTCAACTGTATGTACTGAAGAAGAGTAGACAAGATTAATTTTGACATTCAAGTAGTGACAATATCATACTACACTGTCATAGCACTATTATTCCACCTTAACTGCCATGGCTGCCTCCTGTGAACTCCTGGGATTCACAGTTTAGGGAGGGTTACTTAGAATTTTCAGCCAAAGAGCTCTTAGGCCTTCCAAAAAACAAACAAACAAACAAAAAAAAAAACCCTAGAATTTCACAGGAGGCAACCATAGCAGTTAAAATGGAATAGTAGCACTTTAACAGTGTAGTGTGATATTGCCCTATATCATGTCTGGAACTGATATGCAAGGCATGTTCTGAGAATACACCATGGTGATTTCCCTTCAAAATTCTTAAAACTGCATTTAAAATGTAGAAATGTGTGGACTAAAATTCTGGAATATCTCCTTGCCATAGATTCAATGATTTCTGTCAGTCTGGGGCAATCACTCAGTGGTGTCACTAGAATGATATGTGCGGGGTGCATCCCATACCTGGTGACAGCTCAAAAGAGGGGTGACATCCAATTGTTGCTCCTTCCACTGCAGGGTGAGAAAGACCAAGAGCGCCAATCCTGATTTCTCCACCTTAGGAGGAGGCTGTCGCAGTGGCAAAGGAGAATGGCCAGAGCCATTTTGGACACCATTGCTGACTCCCCTTGGTATTCCCCCCACACACTGAGTGATACCAGGTATGGGAGTGCCAGACTAATCTCTTAGTTTCTCAAGTTTTATAGATTTAGAAGAAACAAGTGATTATAGAGGCTCTGAAGTGTGTGCAGTTCCTGTTGCCAGAGGATTCTTCTCCAGTCTCCAGGGACCTTTCATCACTGGTTAAATATGAAAGCTCAGTTCTTGTGTTATATCACTGTATACAGTGTCCTACAAATTTTGGCTTGTCTTTGCTTCTCTTTAGCAGAATCCTATGTGTCTTTATAAATCCAAAGTGACTTGGAGGCACAAAACAAGAACAACAGTCACGACTCTTAAGTACCCTTTGTCTTCATATATGCTTAGGATTGCCATTTTTATACCTGACTCCATCTTGCATTTCTCTAGGCAGGTAGGAAAAAATTCCCTGTTCACCACTTAAGATAGAAATGTTTGGATCTGGAGGAAGCTTCTTTACAGCGGTGGTCAGCTGTGGTATTTGGTGTGCCAAAACCATCTTCTGTGAAATATTTTCTCTCTGAAACTGAGGACAGTGGGGATCAACTGCTGAAGTACAACTCTAACACTCCCTGTTCCATGACTAGTCCCACCTTTCCTACTTTGGAAGAGTGTGAGAATCTGTGCTGCTGTTCTCATCTGTATGAGGTTTATGGGATCTCTTCAGGCTGGACAAGAAGATTGGAGTTCCCTTTGGCCTTTATGTCATGTGATAACTAAATACTTGCCATGTTGAGAATGATGTAGGGCCCTCATTCTGTGATCCTATGAATACAGGATATAGCATACCCAGGATAGGGTTCTCTTGTAATGCTGATTTGTTACTTGAAAAACTAGACCATTTTTGTGAATTTGTTGTAGAGTTTTCAAAATGGTGGATGTTAAGTGGTGCGATAATATAATATGAAATAAAGTTTGTGAAATATGTGAGGCTACTTGTTCATGAACAAGTAAACATAGATCCTGTACAATGAGAAAGAGAAAGAAGGGCAAATACACATCTTTCCAGAATTACTTATAGGAACAATAATGTTGTCATGTTCTTTAAACAGTAATACCTTTATAGAAGAAAAATATGTCATGCTAAGACTGCTTATATAAGCAGGACATAACAGTGCACAAAAAATAAAACAAATGAATTGCATGCAGTAATACTCCTACTTATCCAAAGCAATTATGAACTAGACCCAAATGAAAAATGGTCTTCAGCAGCCACCCAAGGCCATTTGGAAGAGGAATTGTACTGTATTCTGTTGCTAACAGATACCACAGAATACAGTATATAATTGAAAGGGGATGTTTTGGTCTGCTCCAGCATTTATATAATTTGTTTGTTGCTTTTTTATGTTATTCTAGTCTATTTTGTGTTCTCTTTTTGTCATGATGTTTGGACAGTACATCAAACTGTGAATGTAACCAAGTTAAAGACTTCCAATAAGAACCAAAACACTTAAGTCTAGAGGTTTTCAGACTTTCCACCTCCAACCTGCTTGAGACTCCATGCTGTCTCTATAGGTTTATACATATAGAAGTTGTTTCTTCTCCATTTCCTTATGGACTCCATGCTGATCCTGCTCTCTTCCTGGGGTTTTGCTTCCTCTGGGAGGGAAAGACTTACAGGGAGCATACAACTCTCCTTTGACAATAGTTTATGACAGATTTACTGGCTACCAATCTGTTTCTGGACATAGTTCAAAGTGCTGGTGATGACTTGAAAAGTCCTGTGCAGCTTGAGTCCAGACTCACATAAATATATATATATATATATATATATATATATATATATATATATATGCTTTTGTTTGAATTCTAAGACTCTTAGTCCCATCACCATCACAGGTATGTGTAATGAGGTGCATGAGAAGGCCTTCTCAGCTAATAGCCAAAATCCAAATATTTGGAGTTAATAGCCAAAAGCCCCATAGCCTGAGGGCAACCACCAAGAAGGCTCTCTTCTATGTCCTCACCACATTAGCCTGGGGAGGGTTGTGGGGCAGAGACAAAGCCCTCGCTTGATGACCATAAGATTCAGGCAGGCTTATATGGTGTGATATGGCTTTCAGATTGTCTGGACTTAAGTCATATAGGGATTTGTAGGTCATAACCAGAACTTTGAATTGTGCCTTAGAAATGGATTGGCAGCAAGGTATATGTTCCCTATAACCACCTATATTTTGTTTTTATCTGTTATGAGCTTCCTTTAGTCTCATACAAGGCAGAAAAATGCATGCATATATACATATATTTCCCAATATATCCAATCAGATGTTTACAACAAGGATATCCTGAAAATGCAAGGGAATTCCCATTTTTTCCTCTAGTCTCTGGTCAATGAGAGCAGGGATTCAACGTTACAGTCTTAGCTGAGCTATCTAAGACATGCAGATGTCACCACACTACTAGTGGAAAACATAGTCTTGGAACAATTACTAAGGAAAGTCAAAGAATAAAGTGCAAAGGCAGGCTTACTGCTGAACATACAAAAAAAAAATGATAATAGGATGGAGGATACATAGCTCAGCAGTAGAGGAAAAGAGATTCCAGCTCAACATTAGGAAGAATTTCCTGACAGTAAGAGCTGTTTGACAGTGGAACATGCTGTCTTGGAAAGTGGTGGAGTCTCTGTCTTTGGAGGTCCATCTCTGGGTGGCCATCTATCAAGGATGTTTATCACACTATGCTCTTAAAGAGCTACTATTCCAGTGTGACTCCTCTAGCAGCCTCCTGTTGCATGCTGGGATTGGCAGTTTTAAGGAGCTGAACTTCTCTGCCTGAGAATTCTAAATACCCCTCCTTAAAACTGCCAATCCCAGCATGCAACAGGAGGCAGCTAGAGGAGTCACACTGGAATAGTACCTCTTTAAGAGCTCGTCTGATAAACACCATTGGCACTTTGATCATGCATTTCTGTCTGGCAGAGGGTTGGACTGGATGGCCCTTGCAGTCTCTCCCAAGATTTTAAGGGCTGCCACAGAGACGAGGGGGCAGGTTTGTTTTCTGCCACTGCAAAGGGTAGGACTAGGTCTAAAGTTACAGGAGAGTACATTTCCATTGAACATTAGAAAGAACTTCTTGATAGTGCAAGCGGTTTGACAATAAAACCAATTGCCTAGGGAGTTGGTGGGGTCTCTGAAGGTCTTCAAAAAGAGGTGGACATCTACGTGCTGGGGATGCTTTAGCTGGTGATCCTGCATTGAACAGGGGTTGGAGTTGATGACCCATGGCACCCCTTCCAATTACAGTTCTATTACGCTAAAACAACTCTTCATTTGTGTAACCATTTTTGGCCCTAAAACATTAGTGAGACTAACAGCCTGATCTCATGCAGCTGTGATCTATCAAGTAACACATTTTTTTTAAGGTAACATAAACATCAAGGCATTCAGGAAATGACTAAGGAAGAAGAAAAAAGCAAACTACTGTAAACCTTTTCCACTTACTGTTGGACCATCAGCTGGTAAGGGGTCTGAAGCAGTTATACCAACTGGACCATTAATTGTCTGGCCCTGGTGCTGGTTGAGAGCAGATCAGTTTTGTTCCACTTTTCCCATGCCTATCAATACAGCTAGATATTGCATGAGGCCACAGCTATAAAAGATATGGGAGGAGCAGAATTTATTAATTGCCAATAATAACAGTATGACCATCACCATTTTGTGGCATTGAGAAATTCCATTTTTGTTGGCCACTCAGTTGTAATGAAATTGTAAGGGCATCATTTTGCAGAACCCCTTTCCACTTTCTTTTTCTTAACGCTGTTTTTGTGCAAACACTTAAGTCTCTGTTTTTATCTGTACTGGAAAAGTCATGTCCATTCCTATTTTCTATTTATCCACTTTCGTGTTTAAATTCATACACTGAAGTATGAAATAGAAGAATTTATATACCTATTTTAGTGAAAGGGCTGGGGAGAGTCTGACAGAGATGTCTCTTACTTGTGCCTTAATTATAAGCCTCAAGGGGTTTACGTCCATCTTTCACACATCAAAGATACTTGACTTCATTTCCCTTATTTGCAATTGCTTGAGCAGGAGTTTCCCAGAGTTGCATGTTCAGCACTTGGCAGGTATTTGAACTGAGTGATAAACATTTTGTTGGCATATGAAAATAGTTCAGACTATGAGCCCCTAAGCTTGTCTCTCTAGACATTAAATAATGCCCATTCAACTCATATTTGACATTAGTATAGTAAATTAGTTAGATGTTCAGAGCTAGAAAGTCAGTCAGCTCTGGAATGTCTTTCTATGTCCAACTTGGTTTTTGGTTTGTCCCCTTTAATTGCCTTTTCTTTGTTATTGGTACTGGGCCCAATTAGCTGTGCAGCCATTCTTTGTATCAATTTTGGCCGCTCAATTTCTCAAGAGATAAAATTGCAAGCTTGAAAAACAATCAGCCATGTGAGCACTTCTCAAGTCTGCTATTTCTGGTTTAACCCTCTCCCATGTGATCAGAGCAATAAAATATAATGAACTAGATAAAACCACAAAAATGTAACAGAGTAGCACCTCATTCCACTTGTTTTCTGTCTCTGCCAGGTAGATTTACTGGTACTTACAACAACATTTATTAGTTTTATGGTCAGAAAACCCTGTGATAGGTTTGTCTTAGGGTTGCCATAATTTGGAAACTGCTGGAAGTCACACAATAATAATTCTAGGCCATGTAATGTTTGGAAATTTTACCTTTACCTACAACTTCTCAGCGAGGTTGGGCATTGTCTAAGCTGTGGCAGGGAAGGTGAAGCTTTGGACAGATGTACTGTAGTTGGGGGAAAAGAGCTATTTTTGCACGTATTAAGATACTTGGATCTTTGCTCCCATACCTCTCCCTGTATAGCTGAAGTGAAATGTGATTTATGTTCCTCCCTCCTCTTTCTTCACCACTGAGAATGACACTGTTAATATAAAAAGTCAAGGTTGAAAGAGGTGAATTTGCACATACTTTTAAAAACCTGTCCCTTTATTAAATAAATCCAAATGCCTAACTGAGAATGTCATTTACATTTGCTTACAAGGCATTGCAATCTGAGATTAACATGGACCTGTATAAAGAGCAATAGCCATGAGCCAGGTGATCCAACAGAGATTCCTGTGATGTCAATAGCTGGAATAAACGTTAGCAGAAATGTCTATTTGTTTACAATTCCCTCATGAAGAAAGCATGTGTGACATTTTTCTCCATCTAAACTGTGCCCATTCCACCCTCAGATATATCCAGGTGGGGTCATGGTCTGGAAAAAATTTTTTTGGGAAGAATGCTCATACTCTTCACACAGCCAGGCACACTCCTAAAAATCCAAAACATATCCACTCCAGAAAATGATCCATAGTCACAAATCTCTCCCAACTATCTGTCAATCTGAAGCTATCTACATATTTTAAAAAAAGTTCTAGGTAGTCTCCGTTGATCCTCCTCAATACCTTCACTGGAACATACATTCTCAGTAGATCAAGAACTCCGTTCCAATTGCCTTTGCAAATCAGAACCTATAGGTCCAGTCCAGATGCCTTTTTCAACAGATTCCCACAGAACAATGATATCTCACCACTGGGGCCACAGATATCCATAAAATGTACCATCTGCTCTACCACTGCAGCCAACATCCATAATCATATACATGTCCTGTCCATCTTCAAAAATCAATTCAGGCTGTGATTTTTGATTCCTATAAAAGACTCCTTCATATCTTCCACTTATGTCTGCAGCCATAAACACCAAGCCCAGACTTCAGTTTGAAAGTCACAGTTCTAGTAGACCCCTTGAAACAATAGAAGGTACATAAGGGTTGACTTTCCAGGATCCTATTGATTCACTGCATTTACTTTAGTTGGGGCTTTCTGTTGGATTTAGTCCAATGTGTCTTGCAGCTCCTGCTTAAATTTTGTGAGAGGAAAAGATGTTGTTGCTGTTGTTTAAAAAAATCCCTTTTGTACAGCCATTAATGAGAATGCAATGAAAAGTATGATAAAACTAGCAAAAGGAAAACCAGTACAGTGTTGTATTGATTTTATGTTATTTTATTTTTAGACAGTAATCACTGCAAATAAGGTTTGTGGGAATTGCATGATTCACTCTGAAGCCCATTCAAAATACCATATTCAAAAGGCACTTGGAGAACCAAGTGCAGAGATCTAAGCTGTGTGATGCTGATCCACTGTGAAATGTTATTGCATGTTTTAGAAGAGGAGAGGATGCCTCTCTCTTGATATTAAAGCACTGAAACACCACAGCAGCTGAAGATGGGGGGGGGGGTAAAGTGGGAGAGAAGGAAGGAGAGAGAGTTTGTGTTGGCTTGCAGACAAGATTTATGATATTGTATTTGCATCCCAGACTAGCTGACTGGACGAGTTCAAATATCTAAGAAAGCTGGGGAGGTGAGGTTGTGTAGCTTTTGAAACCCAAAATATCCTACAGGCAGCTGAGGTTTGAATCCTTGGAATTAAACCAGTTTTGAATATTGTGTGCAGTGAATTGGATTTAGGCGTCCATCCTTTTTGGGCTTCATTTTTTTTCCTGGCAGATTGTGTTTTCCCTTCTCCCCCCATGGTGTGTTTCCCTCTTCTTGTCTGTGATGCACCCACTAGCTAGGCAACAGCAGCTGATGATTGATGTCAAAACTGGGAGCAAGCCGCTGCTGATTTGATTATGGCTCTTTTGCCTTCTGACCATTACAAGGATGTACTTACCCACCTCACAATGCTTCATGGAATGTGCTACATAGCCCTGTGGAAACCGTGACACTGTGAAGATACAGTTTAGGTATTCCCCTAAATAATAAGCATTCTTGTTCATGAAATGTCTTCCTCCGTCATGTTCTCTTCTCCCCCCCCCCCCTTTTTCTGGTACACACAAAGGAGGCATATGACTATATTAATTTTACAATTATGCCATAAAAAGGGCTGGATCCATTGTAAACATCTGTCATTATGGTACATGTGTTACATGTAAAAAAATAAGAATAACTTGCATGCAGATAAGGAAACCCTGACAGCTTGGTAGCCTAATTATAGCATTGCATGGAGAATGTTAGCGATAGGAGCTAAAGCTGCTGCTGGAAGTATGCTCTTGTGACTAATTACGTTGCCTGTATTGTGTGTTGAGATGGCTGACGGAAAAATAACAAGTGTTTTATTTCCAGTATGAGGGATATTTCACACACAATAACTTTTTTTTTTTAAAAGGATGAACCGTTCAAACTGTTATTGTAAACCCTCTGATTTCTTTCTCGTGAAAGAGCTCACTCGATAAGGTTGTGAGTGCTTTTAATAATGCACAGTTGTCTGACCCATAAACGTGAATCCAACACAGAACTTGAATAATTCTGTGGCTCTGTGCTTTGTTTGCTACATAAACATGTTTTTATGCAAGGTCAATTTGAGTAGTGTTTATATCCTTAGAAGTACTTACATTTTGAAAACACGCATTGTCTTGGATACATGACATGGTAGAAAGTATGTAATGCTGATCAGTTTAGGCACTGCAAAGAATAGGACCTTTCACAGAATGTAGGTAAGGTGTAAATGAGTGAAATCTCCAGCTACAGTGAATTGTGAACTTCTCCCAATTCAGGTCAGGTTAGACAATTAAGTGCATCTTTGAAGAATACACAAACACACACAGAAATCTTTCCCTACAGAGAATTTTAAATTGACTGTTAATTCTGGCTGCATCATATGACATTCCTTTACATTTTCAGTAGAATATTTGCATTTAACATAGTAAAGCTTCTAGGAGGAGAGATTGATTGGTTTGTGTGTTTGCTTTTGCTTTCTCTATAAGCAGAAAGGTTTATGAAATAGCTTAACACAGGCAAAAAAGATGGTTAATAGAGTCCTTTGAAAGCCTTTGCAAAACCTTCCTGCATTTCTCTAGCGCTTGGTGAGACAAGTTCAGGGACAGCACATTCCCTCTTTCCCCAAGGATCTGCAGCTTTGGATCATTGAGAAAATCTCTATAGTTTTTTTCTGGGTTTTTCGGGCTATGTGGCCATGTTCTAGAAGAGTTTCTTCCTGACGTTTCGCCAGCATCTGTGGCTGGCATCTCTAAAGAAAGGAAGGAAGGAACTCTTCTAGAACATGGCCACATAGCCTGAAAAACCCACAAAAATCTATGGATGCTGACCATGAAAGCCTTCGACTTCACATAGGAAAATCCCTCTTTGGAACTGAAGGGGTAATTGAGTTGATAAGTCACAGAGACTACATGACCTTAATACTCTCATTCCCCCTTTCCCCTTGCATGCTTTTTAAAAAAGATCAGTATTTGCATGACGAAGAAACATGTGCTTGGAAAGTCTGATGCCTTTTTGGTTGGCCCCAAACTGTTATTACAACAATTTACCACTTTGGGAGTGTTTGTTTAGATATTTCTCATTACAAAACTAAGGTTCAAAGATTTGAACATAAAGGAGATTAAATTAAAGCCAGTTCTTAACTTGTGCAAAAACTTTGTTTGACAACTGGAGAAAAATATTTAATTCATATTGCATCTGTACATTACATGGTACCAGGCACATTTGTATTCTGAAGCCGGCAATAATAAGATTCAGAAACATCAATATTCAGCAGACTCCATCTGGATCCAGTGTGGATTTTGCATTTCTAGCTTTTGATAGTCATCATTGCACACAAGTGTCTAATTGTCTTCATACCTGCTGTACTAGGCAAGGCAGGCGTGGGTCATCTCTCCTCCCATTCCTGAATGTAGAGGGTGTCTTGAATCTGTTACAAACCATAGCAGGGTTTTGTTTTCTCCTCTAATACACCTGGCATATTCCAAGATTGTATCTGGCACACAAGAAGACCTAATGCCCATCAGTAAACATCTTGTTTTTGATCTGAAAGCTTCCAATGCCTCAGTTTCCAAGATGTGAAAATAATTGTAATTATTCTTATATTTTTTCTGTGAATGAATTCACATCTGCAGTGGTAGAATATTCTGCAGAATTATCTGGAGAATTCATCCAAAACAATGATATCCTTTGTGAAGTCGAAGGCTTTCATGGCCGACATCCATAGTTTTTTGTGGGTTTTCTGGGCTATGTGGCCATGTCCTAGAAGAGTTTCATCCTAACGATTGGCCAGCATCTGTAGCTGGCATCTTAAGAGAATGTTTGCCTGGAAAGAACTTGGCTATATATATTGTGTGACCTGGAAAGGCAGGAGGGATTTGCATGTGTATTGTTTGTTGCTAATGGCTGGCCTCAGGGTGTGAGGGTCTGCACAAGAGGATTAATGTCTGCTTGATGGTGCTCATTGTCTGCTGGGAGATTTCTCATTTGCAGTTGTTGAGTCTTTATCTTGCTATCTTTCAGGACTGGTAGCCAAACCTTGTTTACTTTAAGGGTTTCCTCTTTCCTGTTGAAATTGTCCAGGTGTTTGTGGATTTCAATGGCTTCCCTGTGCATCCTGACATGGTAGTGGTTGGCATGGTCCAGAACCTCAGTGTTTTCAAACAGTATTTTATGCCCAGGATGGTTTGTGGCATGTTCTGCTACTGCTGATTTTTCTGGCTGGCCCAGTCTGCAGTGTCTCTCGTGTGCCTTGATTCTTGTTTGAACACTGCGTTTGGTGGTCCCTATGTAGACTTGTCCGCAGCTGCATGGTATGCGGTAAACTCCTGCGGTTGTGAGAGGGTCTCTCTGGTCCTTGGCTGAGCGAAACATTTGCTGGATTTTCTTTGTCGGTTTGTAAACCATTTGCAGGTTTCCTCACCACTTTATCTTTTCTGTCTGTGACTCCTTTGATGTATGGTAAAAATACCTTACCTTTGGGTGGCTGCTTGTCTTCACTCCTCTGGGTTTTCCTGGGTCTGGCAGCCCTTCTGATGTCTGAGCTGGAATAACCATTAGCCTGTAGAGCCCAGTCTAGGTGCTTCAGTTCATCTTCCAAGAAGTGGGGTTTGTATATGCGTTTTGTTCAGTCTACCAGTGTTTTGATTGTGCTTCTTTTTTGTCCTGGGTGATGGTTGGAGTTCTTGTGCAGGTATTGGTGGTTTTTTTACAGATTGGCTTATGTTTAGATAACAAGTCCTATTTTTTATTGAATTTATACAGTGTATACCTTCAACTTTCAGTCTTCTAGGACTCCTAGATCCCTTTCATATGTCCAGATCTCTTTCACATGTATATAACAATTTTCAAACCACGTATGGTTGAATCTGTGGATAAGGAATTGGTGGATACTTCTGTACTCACAGAAAAACATTGTATAGATTGTATTCTCTCTCTTTCTCTCTCTCTCACACACACCAATTCGTAGGTCCAAAACACACTTCAGAAATAATCTGGTTTGAGACTGCTTTAACTGCCCTGGGTCAGTGCCAGGGAATCCTGGGAACTGTAGTTTATTATAGCACCAGAGCTCTCTGCCAGAGAAAGCTAAATGTCTCACAAAACTACAGTTCCCAGAAGTCCCTAGCATTGAGCTAAGACAGTTAAAGCTGTTTCAAACTGGATTGTTTCTGTAGTGTGGTTTGGACCACAGAACATACAGTATCCCAGTTGGACAATTTTTAGATACTGAACGACGTACTCTGTATTGGAAAAGAGCCGTAGAAGGAAAGGTACAACTATTTTTTTTTTTAATGTGAAAGCCAATTTGAGATCTTTAAATCTCAACCATCCAATTTCTGGTATGGATTTCATCACATGCTGTTGCTGCTGTTACTTTTCAGTGCAGTTGTTTCACATGATGGCCTGAATTCTGTTGTTACCTCTAACTAGATTGAACCCATTGAGTCAATTGGATGTTGACTCACTCACTCCATTCAGTGGTTGATTAAAAGGGGTCCACTCTAGGAGCAACATTAATCTCTGGCCACTACAAATTTTAAATATCTTGGATTATGAAATTATTTCATAGGACTCCCCTTACTCTGAGAAGGAGAATCAAAGTACAGTATGATTCCAACTGAAGCGTGTAAATCAGCCTTCCCAAACCAGGTGCTCCCTATATATCTTAGACTACAATTCCTGTCATCCTTATGTACCATGCATTATCAACCCATCCAGTAAGAGCCAGGTTAGAAAAGCTTGAAGTTGTTCATCATGCATCTCTGATTTTAGCACTGTGGTTTTTCTTTCTTAGTTTATATCAAGGAATGTCAAGCAGAAATTGTGTGCATCTTTTCTTCTAGGTATCATTGCTACAGCAGGTAGTTAATTGGAGGGAATTGCAGGGACTTGTACGACACTGAAAGGTCACAGAGTGTTGAAACTCTCCATTGCTGGTGATGATCTGAAGGGAATATTGTTTGGTCCTTGCTTATCAGCCTGACAAGTGACTTCATATCTTTCCAAGGAAGGCTTCATTAGTCAAAGGACTGGCTTTGATTGTATGGTTTTGTCTTACAAAAAGGAATAGAAACAACTGTGAGATTTTGATTCATTTGTAGAGTAGACTCATTAAATCAGTGGCACTAACAGACAAGATGACACAGTCTGCTCCAGTTAGGACTAGCAATTGGATTCAGAGTTTTGCTGGTGGAATATCCAGGCATCCTACTTTACAGAAGACAGTCCTTTCTTTGAAGGGCTGTCCCTATTCAAGTTCAAAGATAGGAAACCATTAAGCAGAATTTAGAGTTTGAAGCTGCCCGTTAACAGTTAGTATCTGTTTCTGTAGCAGACTGTAAAGGTTTAAAGGTCACCTGCCTTGTCAGAGTTAAAGTGAGGTATATTGTTTTTTGTGGTTTTTTCAGGCTATGTAGCCAAGTTCTAGCAGAGTTTCTTCCTGACCTTTTGGCAGCATCTGTGGCTGGCGTCTTCAGAGAATGTTTGCCTGGAAAGGACTTGGCTGTATATATTGTGTGACCTGGAAAGGCAGGAGCGAGATGCCAGATGCTGGCAAAACGTCAGGAAGAAACTCTGCTAGAACTTGGCCACATAGCCCGAAAAACCCACAAAAAACTATGGATGCCAGCAATGAAAGCCTTCAACTTCACATGAGGTATATTGTGTTTCTGTTTAACTAATAGTAATTAGTTCTGAATTTTCATCTTACTAGTTTTAATGCATAGCTTTATCGTCTTTTGTTGTCTTCTTTTGGTGTTGTCTTCTTTTGATGATACATTCCCTTTTTTAGCAATAACTATCTGTCCTATTTTCTTAGGTGTAAAAAAATATGTTCTTTGGGTATTCATCAAAAGGCATAGGTAGATGTTGCTGAAGATGCAAACTCCTTAATGAAGCCTTTGCCAATATGGCTTTGGATAATTATTAGATTATGTACTTGGTTATTAGTGCTGTCTGTGCAGTTTCCTTGCTTGAGTGATGATCGATGTGGATGATTTTGAGTATAAATTTTATTAATGCATACAGTTTTGATGTCTGTCCTTGTCAGTGATGCATTCTTTGGAAATCAGACTTTTCAGGAAAGAGGTCTTGATGAGTAGTTTAGTGAGAACTGTTGCAGTGGTGAAAAGGGTGAATTCTGTGCAGTATTATTGTGCTTATACAATTCTTGATGGATCCCCTGTGGATACCAAAATTTGTGGATGCTCAAGTTTTGTTAAATATAATGGCATAGTAAAATGATATCCCCTATATCAAATGGCAAAATCAAGATTCGCTTTTTGAAATTTCCTTTAAAAAACACTTTCCAGTCTGTGGATGCTTGCATCCATGGATATGAAGGGCCAACTATATAACAATATAATTGTAAAACCAATTGTTGGTTGAGGGCAGTAATTGAGCTGCCCTTACAGCTTGTTGTGGATATTCAGGAACACATAGTTGTGTGCAGTGTGTTAGAAACAGGTTACTGGACTATATATCGTTCTTTCTCTTTGACAAATTTAGGACCATACCGTTGTGTGCTGCTTTACACTTTCCCTCCTCTTTAGCATGCTAATTTCCAACCACAAAGCTTGCAATTTACAGTGAACTAGTGTTCATAGTTTTGATTAAACTTTCAGAAAGAAAAGGTGTTCTGAAAAATTCTGCTTCAGATTTTGATTGTATTCTCCAAGCCATATGCTAGGTTCGTAATAGCACTATATAGCTCAGTGAAAATGCAAAGCCAAGTCTTCTGTAGAATATACTTGGCCAGTGTCCTGAGTGGCGCGCCTGAAGTGTTTGATGTTCATAAGAATGCTACTTTTTTGTCTCTTAATACAATGCAAATATATGTGTATTAAGTGTATTATTATTATGTATTAATATAATGCAAATGTATTTCATACTTTCATATATGAGAGAAAGTGACATTTAAATTTCATTCCTTACTCTCAGTGACTTATAAAGCCCTATATGGCTTGGGTCCAGACTGTCTGGGGAAGGCATTATCTTGGCCCTACCAGCATCACTTGGTGAGGACACAAGAGAGAGACAGAGAGACAAGAGAGCTATCTTGCTGGATGCTCTCACCCTCTGGAACTCCATTCCACAGGAGACTAGACTGGCCCTGTTTTCCTTTTGCCAGCAGGCAAAGATGGTTTTGTTCAAGCAGGCTTTTAATGTGTAATCACACTTAGGAAGGGTTCTTATGTGGGTGTCTAACATGAGGTCATGTTAATCAAAAGTATATGTGTAGCTATGTTCTGTAGGGATGCGGATTGCTGCCCCATATTCCCATTTGTACTGATGAAGGGCCTTTGTCTTGGTTCCCAGCAAAGCCCCTTGAGAATAGAAGGCATATAAACACCATTGAGTTTTGACACATCAGTCTGTTATTTCATTATATCTTCCAATGTTACAGTGATGAGAACTATAATTAGAAACAAAAGGGATCAAAGCCTTGAATGCCTGATGTATTCAGATCAAATTCATCTGCTCTTTAATCGTACCATTAAACTATAGCAATAAAAGATGCATGTGTCTGTTTTTGTGTCTGTTGCAAGAAAAAAAAGAGCATATAACACTTTCCTTGAACTGGCAAAAAGTTTTGTGCAAAGAAAGGTTGGGAGAGAGCATAGAAGCCACCATTTTTAAACATTATTTGTGCTGACATTGGTGACTTTCGAATTATATTCTTGGGGCAGGTCTACACCAGCCTGAAAATTCTCAGCTGCTCCTGCAGTATTCTGGCCTTGAAGCTGTCCCAAATCTCCCCCATCACTTACACATTCTGGAACAATGCTGGGTGGCTGTATACACAATTTTGCTTCATCTAAGGTTGGAAACATAGCATCCAGCATTTATGACATGACTGAATATCTTTTTGTGACCCCACAGGAAGTGAACTGCTCCAGTGGTGGTGCTGGACAGCTCAGCAGGACACTGTATAAACAGCCACCCAGTGTCACTCCAGAGTACTCTGCGTTAAGGGATGGATAGCCTGGATTTAGTGCAGAACTGGCCTTCCTACGTGAAGACAATCTGTACCAGAATTGGGGGTTTGGCCCTGTGCCATCTGATCAGATGTATATTGGGGGAGGGGGGGGTTACTGGTTTTATTGTCCAGTATAAACAGCATTGCTCCAGAATGTGCAGGTGACGGGAGAAATTTGGGGCAGCTTTGAGGCCAGAATACTGCAGGAGCAGCTCAGAGTATTCTGCCTCGTGTAGACCTGTCCCAAGAATACAACTGCGGAGCCCTGTGGCTCCTCAAAAACTTAGCCAGAGTTTATTGAGGTAAAAATAAATAATTGCTGAGAAGTCCTAAAAAATAGGTTGTCCTATAAGGGGCGGGGGGGGGGGTTGAGGAGGTACTTTCTCCACCTCATAAAAAATGGGGAGGCAACTTGGAATGTAGAAAGGTTTGTTGGGGGCAAATAAAAGAGTCTTTGTAGCCCTATATGGTCCAAGGCCTTAAATTTCTGAACTTCTGTGCTACGTTGTCCCCATGATAATTGCTTAGTAGTTTTCGTGTGGATATGTTCAAGTAAAAACTATTCCCTGTGGAAACATTCTGCATCTCAGAAATGTAGCACCTCAGAAGTTAAGACTCCTAGTTCAATTTAGTTCAATATCATTTCATTGCTGAGATTTGGTCATATGTGTGACTTTGTATTTTTAAGCTCAGCAAGTGAATTAAGAATGACAAGTAGAACTGTTAGTGGGTTTTTTTTTTGTTTTTTTGTATTTGGTGTTGTTACATATTATTTTCTGTTGCTGTTGTGTGTTGTTTCCAACATTTGGTAACCCTAAAGCAAACCTTTCATAGGATTTTCTTGGCAAGATTTGTTCAGAGAGTGTGAATTGCCCAAGGTCACCCAGTAGGTTGAATGGCTGAGCTGGGAATCGAACCTGGTCTCCAGAGTCATAGTCCAACATTCAAACCACTGTGCCATGCTGGCTCTATATTGTTTTCTGCAATGAACTGTTCGGTTAGTTTGCCAGGCAGTGGTCTGTATCATGTATTCTTTTGCAGCTAAAGAGATGTTTAGGTGTAAGCAATCTTCCCTTTTGATGAAACTTGATTTTTCTCAATTTTTCATCCTCTAATAAACAAAACTTTGATAGTATTATTGATAGTATTATTGTAAAAAGTGATCCACGTGTATATCACATATACTATCCTTGCATTATATGTTGCAACCAGGATAACAGGGAAACAGTGATATGAGTATCTGTTAAACAAGACTTCATAAGCAAAGAGGAACTCCTGTACTAGCATTTAAGATTTCTTTAGTACTCTGCATAACTTGGGCATTCTGCTTGACAGCTTTCACTTCGACAAGTTAGCCCGTGGCAAGATACATGCCATGTTCTGCTCTTAAATCTTTGCAGACAGAGTAAGACATTTCCAAGCATTACAAATCAAGTTCATTTCCAAAGATGTGAATAACTCAGATTGTGCCTGGCATCCAAGCTCAGGAAACTGCACTCTTCTGTTTCTGATTGCTAGCCTTTATTTGCAGAGACATCTATGTTGCGTTCCTAATGAGGGTTTGGCACCCTGACCTGACCTTTTAGATATGCACAGCTGTGACAGCAAAATAGAGTAGGTCATTTCAGTTGTAACTACAGCAACACTCTTCCCTTGCTTAACAAGAGGTGCAGGCCTGTCCCAGTCCACTGATTTTAGTTACTATGAAATACTCTGTGTGTAGGTTAGTGTGGGTAAAAATAATTTGTTACTGAAATATACTTAAACTGTGTCGACAATACAGCCGCTGTTCTTCAACACAGTGAGATGTGGTAACTGGTTAACATTGTTAGGGCAAAAAAAGACAACAGTGTAATGCATTTGAATGCATTTGGTCTCTTTGGTCCACTGTGTGACTTTGCGAAGTTACACTCACAGCCTAAGAGGAAGGCAAATGGCAACCTGATTTAATCTTCCTAAGAAAAAACTATGATAGGGTTACTGTAAGTCAGAATTGACTTTAAGACTCATAGCAACAACAACAACAGCAAAAAAAAAAAAAATGGCACAAGTTCTGTCAGGGTAGTTAACACACACACAACACATGCCAGGTCAAATTATTCATGGCTGTGTCTGGAAAGATTTCCTTCACACCCCGTGACCCCTTTCCCTACATGGATTTTTCCTGAGCAAATGTTTAGAAGCATTAATAATTGTGTTTTCCTCTTCACCTCTAAAAGCTGCCTAATTTGGTTTAGCAGTCAGAGTGAAAAATAATAATTAATGTGAGTCATCCATCTAGAAAATATAGCACATAGCACAACATGAATTGAAATAGTGGCCTAGAAATACAATGGACTTATATGTACTATGATTTTTTAAATATATATTTTTGCATGGTGGAAGGATGTGGTGCAAATGAAAAGAGAATCAACTGGGTTTACATTTCATGAACCATTATTGACTTTTCTCTCTTCTCATGTGATATGAAGTTCTTTTAAAATATAACTGGCTAAAAATATAGAAGAATGAAGTGCCTCCAAACCCAGACTGTAAATAATTCTTTGTGCAAGGAAATTGCTTATACTTTAAGGTATCATTTATATCAGTAAATTTATCCTTGCATGCTGTTCTGCTTCAATCTATTGTTTGATATGCTTATACTTAAAGAGGCCACCTACTGAGAAATGTGCAGTATCTCTCTCCACTGGAAAAAAATAACACCTCCCTGACAAAAGATATACATTCATGTTTCCTGTCTTTCCATGCAAAACATGGACAAAGTGAGAATGACAGCAAGAATCATTCATGTTTTATCAGTCAACTTTAACGCATTGAAAATTGGCCCAAGCTGAAGTCACATGTCCTGTGTATTCTCTTGCTACACCTTGCCTGAATCTTCCAGTTTCCTCTCTTTTGATTAACTCCTTTTGTTCAAGATCTGCTGAAGAAATGGTGCTGGAGCAGGAGGAGACTCTGTAGCAGAAGTGTTGATCCTTCTCCCCTTCCGCATAGGCAAGCCATATCAAAGCTGTCAAGTCAAAGCTCTTTTGTAGCCAACCACATTTGTGAGGAATTCATTTTCTCTTGATTAGATTATTGCAGTACATCTAAAAATGAGGTGTCAATTTGTTTAGAGGGACTGGGAGAAAAAAGACATTCCAGATGGGCCACAAATAAAGCCTAGCCATGATGGGACAGACTAAAGATGTAGCAAGCATTGGAAGTGGGGATGTCAAGTGATTTTTGGACTGATTTACAGTGGGCACAGACTACCTGGAGCATTTCCTGCACTGCCACTCTCCTTGCATTCCAGTAGTGGGCTCCAAAGTTATACTGTGCAGTCTGAGATCATGGGGGATGATGAGCTTTACTTGTAAGGTTTGCAGGTCTTTCTTTCAAATTATGGTGCAGCACCTACTGTTGAAGATGTTTAGGATATGTAGACAGTTACTTTTTTCATTGTAATCTGCCAGGATTCCGTCATTTTATGGAAATCATTGCATTCTATGGGGGGAAATGAATCTTTTTTCATCCTTGTGTCGTGCTCCTAGTCTAGTGCTGCTACTATTATGATTGTGGTTATGCATTCATTATCACCACCACCACCACCATTACTATTCACTTTTTTCCATTCCATTCCATTTTTTTTTTGGCCAGTATTGCTTCTTTTGCCAGTATTGGTCCTGGCAGATTACAATGAGTAAAGCAACTGTTTACATATCCTAAACATCTTCTACAGTAGCCTGAACCTAGGTTGTACTTCTCCCTCCTAGAACTCAATGGAAGGCAATGAATGATGGAATTATTACAGTGTTGTACGCCACCTTGGGCCCCATGTTGGGAGAAGGGTGGGGAATAAATTAAGGAATAAAAAATTAAAATAATCAGCAGTTGTATTTATTTACCTCCAAGAAAGATTAACTATAATTTCCTCCACTTAACTGGAAAAGTTGGGGGTCGTCTTATACGCCCAGTTGCTTTTATGCTTATCTCATTTATGTAAAGGATATTTGTTTCTTAGGCCAACTAGAAATACTCAAACCATCTGCAAGCATTTGTGATCTCTGGGTCTTTTCCTTAGGCAAGAAATGAAAAAAAGCAGATCTTAAGTGGGATGGGGGGACAACAACAACATAACAACAACAACTTTTAGTCATGTTGTTTACATGGTGTCTTATGATTGCATGGATGAAGAAGGATGACTCTCTGTCTTAAGACTTCAGATGAAATAGCCCCAAGACATCTAGGGAGAAGAAAGCTAGAAAAGTTTGATCCACCATTTTTTGAAAATGTCAAATACACCTGTAAACGTATAGCTTAGCTTAATGTTTTATGAAAATATGCTTTTCACGGTGCCTGTTGCTTGTCTAAATATTTATCATGTAATATGCGGAAGATGTAGTTTCTTATTAATTTAAATAGAGCATTGTGAGTTAGCAAAGTAAGTGTGCTGGCTGCAGAATTCTGACAATTATAATATGAAAAAGGTATCTTTTCCAAGCTTGGGGGGAAATTCCCTGATAATGGAAGAAGGTCCTGAGGAAAAAAAATAGTGCTGTAATTCCTTCTGAGATGTTGCCTTTATTTTTATAGCTTGTTCCGAATGCTGAGTCTGGAAAAGTCAGTAGTTGCACTCACACCCCTTTCCTTGCTATAGGCACTATCCTTTCTCACTTCCCTTAGACCTGTTTAAGGAGAAAATTGCAAGTAATCTGAGCCAAGATACACAATAGTTTCTCTGTGAACAGGAGCCATGTGAACTGGAGGGGAGGGAAGTGAACAGATGTCCGTCTTGCTGAAAATTGGCATGTCACAGGAGCCACAGATTTGTAAGAACACAGTGAGGTTATCCCAGTTGGAAGTCCATTAAGTTTATAGCATTTCACAGCTTCTGGCACAGTGGGAAGAAAGGGTACTGTAGAGAACTTGTCTCTAGTCTTCATTGCTTGGGAATGAATAAGGACACATTGAAAAAGGGCAGTCCTATAAATATGGGTTCTACATGTAATGGTTTGGTGTTAGAAATGCCAGAATCAATGAGAATCTCAACTCTTCTATAACTATTGTAGGTCTGGATTACTTATACAATAAATGTGGGATAGAATGGACTCTATCAAGCTGTCTTGATATTGGTTGGAAGTCCAATTTTAATGCTCCTCTACACAGTTCCGCTTGCGAATAGAAGAATCAGCTGGAAGCTTTCTTACTGATGTGTTAAGTTTCCTACTGCAGAAAGGTGCACCTTTTGTTGGTTTCTTCCCTCAACAAATGTGTTAATACTACAGTCGTCCCTCCATTTTTGCGGGGGATCCATTCTGGACCCCCCATCACGAAAATAAAAATTTGCATATATTTAAAGCCCATTGATTATAATGGGCGTATGTCATAGGAGTGCACACCATTTTAATCCCTCCCCGCATTGCCATAGGAAAAAGTGAGACTGCAAACTCCAAGTCCACAAATTAGAAGGGACGACTGTACTAGCAAACTGAATTCTACCAATTCATTTTATTTCTTTGGTTATCCTAGCACACAATTAACCAACTAGGCATGTTTTCTGTATATTTTTTGTTGGCTCCTACAGTTTAGTATTCTTATGGTTTGCTTATAGAAATATTTGATACAAAGCAAGATGATAAAAAATTATCTGTTGTAAAGTACCCTGTTTTGCCATATGGTGCACTGGGTGGGACCATGTTGTTGGAATGCCACACACTGGAAATGGATGTATGAATGCTACAATTTTTGGCCTTGTCTCAAACCTTACTTATGTCAGAGCAGAACACAGGATCATCCTGTAAGTATGAAAAGGTTGTACAACTTCCCTGATTGTCTCTAGTATCCCACCTGGGCTGTATGGGTGGGGAAAGGTTTCAAGATGAGAGAGAGTGACATGAATGCTCTATTAAACCTAAAGCAGAAGTGAGAATTTGAATCAGTGATTTGCTGATTGTAATTTTCTAACAAATCCTATGTGTGATTAACTCAGAAATAAGGCCTACAGGTTCAGTGGAACTCATCCCATTCTCTATTTAAAGATCTGCAACTAAAATCTCCCACTTTATACAGTTTTTTTCTGAATGAATGAATGTATTCCATAAATTACATACTCTGGATTTTACACCTTCTGGCTTAAAGAGAATAATATTTGTATGAGTCAATTACTGTACATAGTCATGTATAAGTCAGAAAATTGCCCCCAAAAAACCTTGGTTGACTTATCCACGAGTCAATATAAGTACGGTACTTTTCCCCCTTTTTTTAATCTTCCTCCAGTGGAAGGAAAAGTTTTCTTGAATCACACATAATCCCTTTAGTACTCCTGGTAAGCAAATGACCTTGTCCTTCCTGTCTTGCTCTAAACTTGTCAGCTTTTACCCCCTTTATGCTTGTATCTCCTTTATGCATATTTCCAGTTTCTCTCTCTCTCTCTCACACACACACACATTGCATTATCAAAGGAAACCTAGAGAGTCACATCTCAGAGGTCTGCTCTCTGGTGTTATTCATCCCTTTGTCTTGCAACATGTAATTTTGATACACTTAACTATGCATTTTTTTAACTTAGTTTCTCTAAATAGTATGTTGCTGTAGATAGAGGGTAGAAACCTATTCTGAATCCTTTATTTTTGTTATCACAGGGTGTGACCTTGCAGATATTTAGTGTAATTTAGCCCAATCTGTTTCAGATTGTTGAGTATGGTAAAAAGAAAAAAGAAAAGAAAAGAAAAAAGTATTGTAGACACAGATATTTGATGACCTGAGTAACTGAAATGCAGCGCAAGATCTTTTGTGATGTTGAAAATGAACCTTGCAATTTAATTCTTGCATCGTGCGGATCAGCAAACAATGAAAAAACTAATCTTCTGTGATGTCATAAATTATGCTGATACACACCTCTTTAGCTATGCCATTATATTTGCTTCTCTTGGCCACCGCATACTGAAATTGAATATTGGTATGTTTCCTCAAGTGACTGTTTAGGAGGCTTGTATGGTTAGCTGGCCCTGAATAGGAAAGCATCATGAAAATGATAAATGCTAGTAATTTATTTTGCATCCAGTCCCAAAAGCCTTGGGGTAGGAAGAGTATGTTAAAACCTACATCTGAAATAAGTGGTAAAAATGAATAAGAATGACACAAACCATTGCTGTTCATGAAAAGCTTAAAAACCAGTTAATTCCAACACTTATTGCAAAATCTGTTGACTTCTAGTTCCCTTCCTACCCCAAGAGAGCACTTATTTGGCTTAGTCTTTTGCTGGCAGCTAAGTGAATCCATTCTGCAAAATGCTGAATACTTACTATCTGATAGATGTGGTCATTTCATCTTTAGGATGTCTACTGTGTAAAGGCTTTCAGCCTTTGAAATATGAAACTCTTACAGTATAACAGAGTCTCCAGTGTGCACCAATGAGTCCTGAATAGGTGGGAAATTCACCATCAGGGATTAAAAATTCTGGATGAGGTAATGGTATGAAATCTGGGAAGGAATAAAAACCTTCTCAGGGGTGGTCTTCTCTTCCTGTATCCACTAAGATCTAATCAAACTGAGTTACTCCCTGGAAATGTATTTGAACTATGGATTCACTTTGGATTTGTAGACAGATGCCCCCTTGTGCATGTATGTCCCTTTAAGTCACCTATAGATTTATGGTGACCCCATGACTTACATAGAGTTTTGGTAGGTAAGGAATTCTCAGAGGAGGTTTTGCCAGTTCCTTACTCCCCTTAATATCCCTATAATGCAAGTAATCTTTTGGAAAAAGAGGATTTCATACTCTTTGGTTTTCTTGTGGAGTGGGAATGACTCTACTTCTTCTCCAGAGATCCCATTCAGATTTACTAAGTGAACCCAGAGATCCCTGGAAACTGTGAACACAGTGTATGTTATAGGAAATCTGTGAATTCTTGTGTGAATCAGATGCTTGGTGCTCTGTGCTAGTTTTGAGGACAGTAGACGTTAATGACTTCAAAGGCAGTGGAATGATAAATTTGCTCTGAATGCATCTGAGGAAGTAGACTGAAATCGACGAAAGCTCATGCTGTCAACTTTCTTTAGTTAGTCTCAAAAGTGCTACAAGATACCTCCACAATCAAATGTAGATGCACAGGGAAAGGGACTGACTTAATATTGGGTTTTCTGTTGCATTAGTGGTACCAGATAAACAGCAAGTGATCTTTTTTGCTGTTCCAGGCCACTATCAGTGATTTTCTGAATTCTTCCTTGGCTTCTGACCGTAATTCTTCTGGTTCCCAATCGATTATGCTTAATAGTGCAAATCTATTTCTTACATTGTCTGTAAATTCTTTTGATATAGTGTTGAGATCATATTTTGGTATAATGACTGTTTTTTGTTTTCTTCTTCACCTTTACTATTTTGATATATATAGTTCATTATTTCTTCCAAACTCAGTGCCTGGTCTAGTTTTGGCTACAAAAGTAGAGCTCCTCCATCATCTACTTCCAATCCATCTGATTTTTTAATTGACCATCTTGTGATGTCCCTGTGTATAGTTGCCTTTCTGGTTGTATGAAGAAGGTATTTGTAATGAAAAGATGGTTGGCTTCACAAAATACTTACATTTGCTGTCCTTTGTTTCTTGTACCTAGTCCTAACCTGAATCTTCCTACTGTTTTTTTTACTCTTTGCTACCAATATATATTGAGATTCTGTGTTGGTGTGTTGACAGTTTCTTCCTGGATTCCATCACAATGTCTCTTAATTTCTTCTTTCTCTCTTTTTGTCATTGGTGCATATACTTGAGCTATGTAAGAATTTATAGCCATATTGGCATGATTCAGCCTGACTTTGTATTGTATCCTTTCACTGCTTTTGCTACTCTCTCCTTAGTATGAAAGCTATCCCATTTCTTTGTGTCTTCTTATTTCTGAGTAGAACATTGTGTAGCTGTCCAGTCAAAATGACCCATTCCTGTTAATTTTAGCTCACTCACCCCTAGTATTGTAATGTTTATGTATTACATAAGGACAGCTTATAACAATTAAAAGCATTTAAATAAAACATCACTACCCCCCCCCCCAAAAAAAACCAGAGCCTCCAACTGGGAAAAGGCTCACCCCCCGGGTCACTTTGGGTTTTGAAAATTCCTCTAAATCAAACAAAAGACTCCTCCCATGCATGAAATGGCAAATACACTTGTCCCTCCCCATTCATGGACTTGGAGGAACAAATGGTGCACGTGCCTGCAGAAGTGCACCACCATTATAACCAATGAGACTTGAACATACGCAATATTTCCAATTCATGGGGGCGGAGGGGGGGGTGGATGGGTGGCTGGAACAGATCTCTGCAGATCGGGAGGGACGAGTATACTATGTTGGAGACCTCTGGGAAGACAATAAACAATTTGGAGAGTTTGAGTGCCAAAGATGGTGGGAGAAGGAAGTGTGCATCTTTTCATTGTAGCCAGGTAGCTCCTCAAAGTTGCCATCTCTGTGTTAGAGATACTTGAAATGTTGTCCTACTTGGAGGATTGCAGCTACATTTAGGAAAAGGAAGCTTCATGGGGATGGCAGATGAGGTCACCATTTCTGGTAATCAGAATGTCCTGGTTTTTTTCACTCTGTTATCTTTGGCTTGTAATATAATAAACAGCCTATACAGGAGATCTTATAGACTCACCAGTTCTATGAAGTCTATGAAGAAGGAAACATTTTCTAAGAACAATATGATTACCCCATAATAGGAACATAAGAAGCTGCCTTTTACAGAGTCAGATTGGTTATTCCATCTAGCCCTGTGTTATACTTTGCCTTGACTCTTCAGGGCCTACCTGGAGATATAAGAGATTGAAATTAGGACCTTGTGCATGTGTAGCATGTTCTCTGCCACTGAGCTCTAACCCTCCAATGTCAATGGGTCAGACATGTTCTGAAATATATATCTTCATTTCCCATGGAGCGGACTCACTGTACTGAAGACAAAAATCTCTGATTTTCCTTGATGTAGTAGTGTTACCTACCTAGAGATGCCAGGGATTAAACTTGAAACCTTTTGAATCTGAAGTGTGTGTTCTGCCTGTGAGCTGTGCCTTGGTGCTTTGGTTAGGGCTTTTGATGTAGCTAAATCAAAGGTTCTCAGCTTGCGAAGCAGCCCTCCTGTAGAGGTGTGAACATTTGCTGTGGGAGGTGTAAGACATGTTCCCCCTCCTGCACTTCTTCCTATCTTTTCCCCATGATGGCTTTTATGTGTCACAGTTGGGTCAGGAAGTATAAAACAAACATATATCTTGTTTCCCAATCTGCCACCAGTTGTCTGGGCCGATGTGAATTTGCTTTGCTTCCCTTGATATGTCCAGTGAATGCTGCATTTCTTTTATTTTCTTCCAAAGTGCTTCTTTAAACCCCTAGAACAAGAGAAAACTCTGCAAGCCAGGTCAAGTTTTTTTTATATATGTTTACATTTCTAACTTGTCCCCATACTGCTGGCCAGTGGTCATGAAACACAGTGGAATAGGCTCTTGTTTTAATTATTATATTATATTATATAATATTTATTTATTTCAGATATAACTTTATCGCCTCCCAGCCCAAAAGAATTCCCAAGTCAATGAACAAATAAAAGCAATAAGAACAATACAGATACAAAACATTTTAAAACTTTTTTAAAAATAGCTAAAGTATAATCCAAAAATTCACTTTTAAAACGGTTAAAACACAGCAATTCCAAACATTAAAAGCCATCAGGAACAGTGATGTTTGGGCTGCCTGCTAGAAGCTCAAAAGATGTGGGGCCAGCCTAATTTCCTTGGGTAGGAAGTACCACAGTCAGGGTGCTGCTATAGAGAAAGCCATGGTACACATACCAACTTAACTTTGTGAAGTGTTGGAAAATGCATCAGGGCCTCCTCTGAGGATTTCAAACTTCCAACAAGCTCATATGGGAGGAGGTGATCTTTCAGATATTTGTCTTGAGTATTTAGATAAATACCCATGTGACTATTTTATATTCTCTATCATAAACACTCTCCCAAAAAGAAGGCCTTGCAGAAGAAAACATTGTGGACCCAGGTGCCTGAAATTTTACAAGTTACTTTAGGAGCACCATTACCATGCATGCTGTTTTCTTGCAAGCTGACCACAAGGCAAAAGGGAAGTGGAATCCTGTTGTAATATCCTCATACTGCAGGGCACCTGCTCCTGGTGGTTTGAAATTTGACATAAATGAGTGCAACTGTAATCCAGTTCTGTTAGAAAGTAAAAATGCAACAGCTGTTGCTTCCTTTCCCCATGTAAATGAATGAGAAGACATGCAAGCCCCCACATTTCACCAAACAAGGCTGTTCTTTTGATCTGTGATAAAGAAGGTTGTTTCCAGCATCCAAATGATTCTGAGTAGAAACAGTCTACAATCTGGATTCAAGCCAATTTCAAACTTTTGTGTGAACCCCGTTATGCATACACTTTGGCTTAGCTTTCTAGCTTTTGCTTCATCTCTTGAACTGGTGCAGGTTTTCTGCATCAGTGATGAATTAGTCACAACTGACTTTGAACACTTGCTCTCTGGTCAGTTCTTTCACCTTTTGGGGCAAATTGGTTCCCAGCCAAAGAACCAAACCGACAGTTGGTTACAGTGCAGTGCAGACATTGTTCTGAAGGCAAATGCCCTTAGGAGCATGAATTGCCTCGGAGCCACAGCTGTTCTTCTTTTCACTCATAGTCCCAGCCAGGAGTCAAGGGGGAACAGGAGACTTCCATCCCCAGACTGCAGCTGTCCCTCTATTTGCACGCTGGCTGGAAGAGCTAGGAGGGCAGTGACAGGCTCCTTTTCCCTCCTCCAGAAAGGAGAAAGGGGGGCATGGCTGAGGTGTAGGCAGTAAGGCTCTGAGTTTGGAGTCATCACCCATGTTTGGCTGCAATATTGCCTGGATGGATCTCTTTCTTGCCCTTGTTACTGTTTATTAAAGAATGGATCCACTCCTGCTTGGTGAAATAGCTGGTGAAACTGGGAAAGGAAAAGAAAGTACTAGTGGGAACAAGATTAAACAACAGTGTTCCCCAAATATTTTTGGACTGCAGCTCTCACAAACCCTGACTATTGGCCATATTGGATAGAGCTTCTAGGAGTTGCTGTATAACAAGATTTGGCCATCTACATTTAGGAAACACTGCTGTGTGGGAAGAGAATAACATGCACTAGTGCATCCACAGGCTCATGCTTTCCCACTGTATCATGGCGTTTGTGATGAGGTATGACAAAATCTATGACATTAACTGTTCTGGGATGTGCAGCCCTCTCAAATTCAGCATCCTAGATTGCCTTAATACTACAGGAGCTGTCATATAATTGGCAGCGATGAATTAGGACAAATTGTTGTAGCCAACTTTCCAGCCCTCTCCTCTATGTGCAGTGCCTTTATTAGATGTTGAGATGTCTTCCATTTTGGTGACTGTTTCTAAACTGTGGCAAAAAAGCATTTTATGTTTCATTGATATATATATATATATATATATATATATATATATAGTTCTCTTGAGTCCCATTAGCCCAGTAAACTTTAGTTTAGCAATGCCATTTCACTGAGTGTTGAGTGATACTGATGTTACTGATGTCGCTGCAAGAGCTCTGTGGTGCAGCATTCTCACTGGATGCATTTTTCAGATTTTGGTGGCAATGGATTGTGCTGTTTACAAATTATATGTCCCAGATAATTAGTTCAGCTTCATACTTCGGACTGATCAGGTTGCATTTCTGGACATGAAACAGACTACATATCTCTGCCTATCCTGTTCTCTTATTGCCATCAGCAGATTTGCAGTTCTCTCCTTGCCCTCCATTTAGAAGTGATCTGAGTGACAGATGTAGATGAAGTGGAGCAGAGTCTCTGAATTATCAGATGACATGGTAAAAGAGGGTAACCTTTAAATGATATGGGCTCTCCTGCAAGAATGTGACTTCATTTTCAGTTCAAAAGTACAGATTGGGACAGATGGAGCCCACTCAGTTGCTTCCAGTTAGGAGCAGAACAGTGTCACTGGTTCTAAGCTACCACAGACAGGTACACACCCAAAAATCACCTCTGTGCCCCATATCATAGGATCTCTGGGCAGGTTAAAGCAAAACCAGCTGAAATGGCTCAGGTTCATGTTATGTGAAGGACCATAATCTCCCATATGAACCAGAGACCTTCTGGGGAGGGCTTCCCCTCTATCTCACCAACCTCACAGGTACAACTGATGGAAATACTAGAGAGGCCCCCCAGGTTCTGAAACTCCTTTGCCAGAGGGGTTAGTCCGGAACCTTTGTTTCTGTCTTTCTACAGCCAGGTAAAGACTTTTTGTTTTGTTTTAATATATTTTGGAAGGCTTTGAAAGAGTGATGGCGTAAGGAAGAGTTGGGCTTTGGATAATGTGCTAGATTTTCTATTTGCTATTTTCTCCTTAATGGTTTATGTTTTGAACAGGCTTTAACATTTTGATAATTTAATTACACTTGTAACTATTGTATGTTGCCAATGTTTAGTTATGTTTGTTATATCCTAGTGTAAAGTGCATTGAGTCCCAAAGTGAGGAAAAGGTGGGATATAAAGAAATAGAAATAGCAGTAGTAGTTGCTGTTTAAAATTCGAAGAAAAGTAATTGCAATAAAATAAGCATTCTAAAGGCATATTAAACAACTAAATTATTTAAAAATATAAAAGTCAAAGGAATCCAAATCCAGTTTTCTGTATATATGCACATAATTTAACAGTGCTTTAACTTTTAATTTTTAAATTACCCAGTTGTTTTAATATGATTTAGAATGGTTGTTTTATTGTAGTTGTTATTGTTCTTGGATGAAATCATTGTTCCCTCTCTCTGACTTTAATAAAAAGCCAAGTTTCATCTTCACTCCAGAATGAAACCAACATCAGCATCAATTGGGATTCCAAGGGAAGGCATTCCACAGCCAGGAAGGCCCTTTCCCATGTCCTCACACAGGCTAATGCTCCCACTGGTATGGAATCATAGAATTGTAGAGTTGGAAGAAATCTCAGAGGCCATCCAGTCTAGCCCCCTGCCATGCAGGAAGACACAATCAAATCACCCCTGTCAGATGACCATCCAGCCTCTGTTGAAAGACCTCCAAAGGGAGACTATACCACTCTCCAAAGCAGCCTATTCCACTGACAGGAAACAGAGGAGGTCCCCTCTAGCAGCTCTCAAATTTCTCTCAGAACTAACATGATAAATGCATTATTTAGCATTGTCTTACCCATCATGGGAATTGTTCAAGAGTTTTGTTTTGTATTTAGAAAAATAAATAAATAGAGGCTCCAATTATTTTACTTGTACGATCAGACATATAGGCCTTCCCACAACATTCTTTCCAGTAGTCCCTTCTCCAACCCCCCATTCCCTAGTAACTGGTTAACAAATCAGAAAAATAAGTCACGATTGTTCTCGAATCTATTAATTGCTCTCAACTGTTGGTACCCAAGCCCTAAACTACTTTTTGAAGACTGCTTATATGCTTTAATTGTAGTGCAATATCAGATAATTGTTTTAATTTAGCATGTAGGCAATTGAGGTGACTGAATAGAGGCTTCCTAAAGTGTTGTTCTAAAATTATAGTAAGCAAGTTTTCTGATTAATTTAGCCTCAGGGTATCAACATTTATTAAGCAACTAAACAAGAAGCTTTGTGCAACAAAAGAAGTAGGAGTCAATGAAAGAGAGCATGTACTGTGATTTTTCTTAATACCATTTTTGACTGAAGTACAATTCAGTTTTTTATAAAAAATATGGCATAATGAGACAATTGAATCTAGCCTTCTACCCCCTTGTGCCCTCCAGAAATGTTTCCATTGTTCCAATGAGAATAGCCATTGGACATGGTAGTTGGGGATGATTGTAGATCAAATTCTCTGGAGGATGCCCTATATGGCTTGGGCCTGAGTTACTTGAGGGAACGCCTCTCCCTACACAATCCGCCCCGCACTCTCAGGACATTTGGGAAGAAATTATTAGAGACTGCAAAAACTAGGTTAACAACAACTTTTCACAGAGCATTTTCCACCATAGCCCCCAAGTTATGGAACAACTTGCTGGAAGAGATCCACCTTATGACCACCTTAGATGCCTTCAAGAAGGCACCCAAGACAGGTCTCTCCTGGTGAGCTTATCCACCAAATTTTCTGTAAAATATTCCACCTCCATTAATACTGTATGTTTTATGAAAGTTAATTGTATTTTATTAACCTTATTGTATTGAAAATATGCTATTGTTTTTATTGAATGTATTTGATATGTTTTTTATTGCTGGAATAATTTGTTTGTTGTAATCCTGACTCGATCCGCAGGGAGAGATAGGAAATAGAAATAAAATTTATTATTATTATTATTATTATTATTATTATTATTATTATTATGCCACATAGGGGAGCAGCAATGTAATCACTATATTGGCCTGCCTGCAAACTATGATCATCTTTTGACATTAATGTACCAGCATAGAAGCTGTTGCAATTTTTAAAAACTCAGACCACATGGGCACCAAAATCACTCCTGCTTGCCTTTTCAGTGGAAAGGAATTTAGAGAGGGGCTGCATTTATATTTAAAAGATAAATTACTCATCCCAGAGGCTTCCAGGTTAGGCCATTCATCACCCCCCCCAAAAAAAATGGTGTGCATGTTTTTGGGGGAGGTCTGGACTTGTAAGGGCTTCCAAGCTAACTGTGGGACCATATGCAACCTCATCACTGTACAGTAGTAAAGAAGCTAATAAGGGTGTCTTTTCCACTAACCAAGGCTGCAGAAATAATCCAGTTTGGGATTTGTACTTTTGTGAGATATTTAGCCTTCTTTGTCAGAGAGCTGTGGTGCCACAGCAAACTATAAATCCTAGGATTCCATAGCATTTTGCCATGGCAGTTAAAGTGGTGTCACACTGGATTATTTTTGCAGTGTGGATGCAGCTCAAGTCTTACACAATGACATCATTCTATAACCAAAATGTCTCCAAGGTTTTGTTTTGAAAACTGTTTCAGCATTTTATAAAAAGCCTCTTTTTTTAAAAAAAAACTTTTTTACTTTCAAAAATAAAGTTTACAAGCTCTTCATTTCTTTCCTAATACAGTACTTCATTTACTGGATGTCAATTTGATGTTCGCAAATGAAGACATCAGATGAATTAGTTTCACAAACACTGTCATGGAGAAACAACAAGAAGTCTTGTGGCAATTTAAAGACAAAATGATTAATTATAGTTGCATTTTCATTGATAATGCTGATTTTCATCTGATACATGAAGTGTTATCCCAGATTTTCAGGCTTACATTATGGGTGATGAAAATGCCATGGAAAGGACTTCACATTTAAGTCAGGGAGATATTGACAGATTAATTTATTCAGATGGAGTGCTGTGAGCATTTAACACTAAAAATCTGGGTTTTAATCCTTATGTATTCAACCACATGTTTGTGGTGCTGAATTTCAGATGCCACTTCTTTTTTCTGGCAGACTCCTCACTTTTAACTTCTACTTTTAACTGATGAGAAGGAAGTGCAGCATACTTTTTCAGTGCTGGGAAAAGCTGTACCAGTTGACTCTGGCCAAATCAGATGGTTACAAAATTTGCCCATTTGGGCACATGTCTGCATGAATGGTGTGGAAAGAATCCATATTTAAAACATTTTAAAAAAAAAACCAGACACAAAACTGACCCGTTTGTTCACCCCTAATGTATGCATACATGCTTTGGGCAGGATAATAAACAGTGAGGTCAAAGAGAGCTGAAATGTTGAAAGTGCAGGCAGTGATAAAATCATTTGCTTTTCAAAGGTTCAGCCAGTTCTTATCACAAAATGTTAGAAATCCATTCCTGGGATTGCGGATTCCTGACTTCTGACATTAAGTTATGCATTCATTGTATATTCTGGTTTTACCTGTTCAGAAGCTTAGCCTAGAAGAGGATGGCTAACATGAAAGCAATGATTCTTGAAAAAAATGCACTGAATTTTGTTTGCATGCATTCCCACCCCCCTTTCTTAAATAACACTGAGCAGGAAAACCCTCCTGGACTGGTAGTAAGGGTGGTTTGTACTCATTGTGTACACCGCAGATGGTATATAAAAACCCTTTGAAATGCCATCTGTCAGGCGTGTGTCCAGCCAACAGCCTGTCATTTTGTTAAGAAAAGGGAGGAGGCGGGGATTCCCTTCTCCTTGTTTTTTTTAAACTCCTTTTCTGAAACGTGGGTTGGGAACATTTGCTTAGATGCATCGAAGCCAAGAGAAATCATTGCACCCTAAGACAGCGTGGATGTGGGTGTTTTGTAACCCCCTTGCTCCCACAGAATGACAAGAGACAGTCTCACTGAAACTTATCTCTTACATGGTGATGTCAGTGAGTGTCTCAGTAAGGCCTGTTTCTTGTAATTTCTAGCCTAAGCTGTTTCTAGGTGCATTCCTGTTTTGCTGTAGTAGTCAACCTTGATGAGATGGCATGAGTCAATGTAAGTGTGAATGAATAAATCAGTAGCCTAGATAACTCTGTTCTCTGAGCAACCTGTATAAGCATGGGCTAACATGAACGTGTGAGAACAAATTCCATTTGACTCAAATGTGTTTGATTTCTTCCTAATATCCATCTACTAATGTAGAAGATGCAAGGTTCAAAATACCATCTTAGTTATTGGTGTACAATATCTTCTGCTCTCTGTTCCTCCACAGATGTTTGGAGTTAACCATACAAAACGGAGTGCTTTCTACTTAATTCAGCATTTTTGAGCAAACTGAATATGTGCATATTCAGTGGATATAAATGCATGGAGGGTTTATCTTGATTTGTACATGCAGATTTCTGAACAGAAAATTCCTTGAATGTATGTTAAGATGCAACCCCATGCTGAAGCTAAATGCAGCTGCCACTTTAAAATCTCAGCTTGCTCAGGAAATTAAGGACACTGACATGAAACAAATAGAACTATTCAAACATCCTAGAAAATTAGTCTGCCCAGTTGACAGGTATGATTCAATACAAATAAAGGTGGAGAGGAATAATGAAGTGCATCCATTGTCATAAAGAGACAGGTGGGGAATGTGAGGATGGATGCTAATAAATATGTAATGCAAGTTTTGGCTTAATCTGTAAAATTAAATAAAGCAAACATAACACACATTTTTCATATAAATCAATGTGTGGTATTTTGGATTGCTAAGATAGTGTATACCTTTTCTAGAAAGAGCAACTTGAGAAATATTCTTCTTTTGTATGGCTTGAAGTCATGTCTGAGTCATGGGGCTTTCTTGGCAGAATTTGTTCCTTGTATATATCTTGCAAGCATATGCATCAGAGGTACTTAAACAGAGGGAAGCTGTTATCAGGTTGCAGTGAAACAGTAGACTGCAAACAGAACTTGGAACTAGTGACATATAATGAGTGAATTGTAAGTAATCCCCCCCCAGTAACTGTTACTGAAGTAAATGTTTTAGTTACTTATATGCAGAAGGTCTGTGGTCTCACTAAATAAACGTGCCTTACAGCAAAGACTAGCAATTTGATTTTTCAAAACAGAAATTAAAATTAATTGTTTAATTACTATTGAACAGTAAAAAATAAAATAAAGAGTTGTGTCCAAAAAATTTAACTGTGCTAGTTACAAACTATAAGGATTTGATTGTAACTAATTACTTTTGAAATAGCTTCCCATGCTATGGGTACAACAATGAATTAAGCAAATAACCTAACTCCATCTAGGGCAGGAGTTCCTAACTTTTTTGACTCAACGGAGCTCTGTTGCATAGAATCAATTTCTATGGCAGAGCCTCTAAGAAACCTACCCTATGTCTTACAACTTAATGGTGTTTGGGAGTAGGGTTATAGGGGGCGGGGGGGGGGGAGGAAAATGGGATAGATTGTAATTTTCCTGGAGTGGCCGTGGAGCACATGGGAAGTGCAGCACCTCGGAGCACAAGTTGGGAACCACTGGTCTAAGGGTTCCAACAGGAATGTTATCAACCTGGTCAGCTCTGGACATGCTCCAATATTGGCAGAGGGCTTCATGTGTGAGATAACTTTTGGGGTGAGCCGAAGGAGACAATTTTAATCTGTTGCAGGAATAAGGAGGCTTATGAAACATTAAGCACACATTTTAACAGAGGAAGGAGCTGACAAATGTACCTCTGAGTATTCTTTGCCTAAGAAAGTCCTATGAAATTCATGGGGTTGACATAAGCTGTCAAGCAACTTGAAGGGACACACACACACTTACGTATTTGATTAAATCCCTTCCTTTTTGGATGAACTTGCAGCTGTTTCTGAGTCTCATAGCTCATTACAGCGCTGTGTAAATTTACAGTGCTCTATAAATAAAGGTTAATAATAATAATGATGATGCAAAGAGAAAGTGAATCTCACCCCATGCACCTTGAAGTTAAGTATTGTCCCCCCTGAGTTTGGGTCACGGACTGTTGCTGGCTGAAGACATCCTGTGTATCAAGCCTAGCATGCTGCTGCCTCATTTTGCTGTTCTGCTTTGCTACATGTTTTCTTTCCCCTGTAGATTCCACGGGGGATTTTGACACCATTATTTCCATCAGACATGTAACAATGCAGTATTTGTTTTCTTTGGCTGCTGCTTCAGTGTCAATACTCACTTCATTTTGTTTCCTTTCCCCCTCCTCTCTTATCTAGGCACAACTCGACCTCCACGAGAAGGAGAAGTGCCTGGTGTGGACTACAACTTTCTGACTGTTCAAGAATTTCTTGAGCTTGAGAAAAGTGGGACTCTTCTTGAAGTAGGAACCTATGAAGGTATGTTGCAAGAACAAGCAGTCTCAACAAGTTTTACAGATTATGAAACCAGGCATCCCAAAAGCCTTGAGAATGCTACTTAATTTTTTATATTGTGCCCTGGATCCTATCCTCTCTTCAGAAAGAAGCATGTTTTAACCCTTTAACATTAAAGGAAAGTAATGTTCATGGAGACACTTGATTTTTTTTTGTTTATTTCATACTTGATCAAGAGATGTACTACAGTTAAAATGACAATCACTTTTTGGATTTAATTATTTTGGCTTGCATGTGCCTACATAGAGCTAATATGCAGGGGAGCTGTGTTGATCATTTAGCAAATTCAAACAAAAATCCACAAAACATAATTTTATTGATACCTTTATTTGCCAACCGAAATGCACAATATACTTGTTGCAAGCTTTTGAAGCTCCACTGGCTTCTTCATCAGGCAAGATGTTACAAACCAAAGAGGAGGGGGGAAAATGGAGATGTTAGAAGATGCCTGCATTTTGTTGTTTCTGTCCTTAGTGAAGATGGTATAAGGAGGGTAAATTTTGCAGGCTGGCTCCTCCTCCTTCTGGTCATGTGGGAATTGGGAGTTTAAAGTCCAGGAAATTTAAAGTCCTGTTCATGGGAGGCAGGAGTGTGGAGTGTTGTCAGACTGCAGTTGCCTTTAGTGAATTAAAGATGTGGTCCAACAACTGGAAAGCCACAGGTTGACTGTAACCCAATAGCCATTTGGAATTATCCCTTACTTGTTTAGTGATCCATCCATATCTATGGATTCTACATCCACAGATTCAACCATTTATGGCTTGAATTTTTTTAAAAAAAATCCAGAAAGCAAACCTTGATTTTGCCATTTTACATAAGGGTCACCATTTTATTGTATCATTGTATATAATGCAACTTGAGCATCTACAGCTTTTGATATGCACAGGGAGTTCTGGAACCAATCCTCAGCAGGTAGCAAGGACCCACTGTATCATGAAAAGTCTGCACATAATTATGTTGGACAAAGTTGGACTGAATTCACAGGGACTGACTCCTTTCAAGATATGCATAGGGTTGTTCTGTTAGCATTTATGGCTATGTGTGTGCTTTTCTAATCTCTGTTACTCCAGGTTTGTCCAGGCTAAAACACATATGTTCCTTTGAAACATAGGGAAATTTTCAGTTTGACTGTTGAGAAGTAAGTGGTTTATCCTTTTCAATCTGCAGACTTATTGAAGGAGTGCAGTAATGAAAGCCAAACTATTGAATAGAGAAGTCTGGATCCCTTTAGTGTGCTCTCACCTTTGGTTAAGATGAAAATCATAGTGAATTTTGCAGGTTTGTTGTGATGTTAAGTGGAGAATTATAAAGCACTGCTAGAAAATACTGTTAAAAAGAAACAAATCTGTTGCTTCAATGAATACTGCTGTAACTTTCATGGCTTCTCATGGCTTTTTGTTTGCAAGTTTTAGGAATGTTTCATATACTTTTATCATTTTCAGAAATATAAGTTACAATGGCGCGTTACAGACCGCTGAAAAGCGACGGCCTGCACCTGCCCTTTCCCCGCCAGATTGGGGCCTTAGCAGCCAGAGTGGCAGCCGCTGAGGACCCGATCCGCCGCTTTCCAGGCCACGGGGAAGCGGCAAAAGGCTCCTTCCCCGAGGCCTGGAAAGGGGCATCCTTGGGGCTTCAAGCCCCAAGGACATCCCGCGGTGGCGGGGAGGCGGAGAAAGGGGCCGTTTGGCCCCTTTCTCCATTGCGTCGCTTGGCTCAGCCATCTAAAGGCTGTGCCCAGCGACGCAAGACCATGAAGGAGCTCCGTTTCGGAGCTCCTTCCTGCTCCGACGAAAGGGCTCACTAAGCGCCCTCACGCGGCACGATGGCATCACGTCCGCGCCGCCTCGTTTGGAGGCAACGCGTTCGTGACACCATCATGGCAGCCCCCATGTAGATGGGGTGCCGCCATCTTGTACGTCCTCAGGACGTATTAGGCTTGGGGGCGTCAAGAAGTGACGCCCCTTTTTAAACCTAGCATGTCCTGAGGACATCCCTTATGGCCGTTTGTAACGCGCCAGTGATGCGTTCCTTTGTAGTTTTTAAAGAGGTAGCCATGTTCGTTTCTTGCCACATAAAAAGGAGAAAGGGAAGGGGAGGGAGGGAAAAAAGAAAGCTGGCAGCACATTAAGACACGTTGTTTGTTTGTTTTAGCATGTGCTTTTGTGGGTGTAAACCCACTTCAAATTCAGTATCGAGTGGTGTTAACACCTCAAGTATAAAGCATATTTATACAGTAGTGGGAGTGGGATAGAATGTAATAGGACCCACAAAGAAGCAAATCATGTTTTGGGGTTTTCTAATGTCAGATTTGTGTTCATCAATCATCTTCCATAAAGACTTCCCTGTGTGTCCAGTGTAGTGTACAGAGGGCCATTGCTGGCATAGGATGGCATGTATCACATTGGAAGAGCAAGTAAATACTCCTCTGATGTTGTAGGTGATATTATTGGCTCCTGTACTATTGCTCCAAGAGTAGATATAGGGATAAATTTGGCATTTGGGTTTGTGGCAGGGTCTTATCCTTGCATTTATCATTCATGTTCTAGCAGAAAGGTGTGCCTCCCAGAGCTTGTGAGAGGAGTGTTATTCTCCAGAATTGATGACAGCTCATTTATGATGCATTTGAATGGATGTTCTGCCATTTTGTCTTTTTCGCCTGTCTTTATATAGATCCAGCATGGCATAGTGGTTTGAGTATTGGATTATGACTCTGGAGGCCAGGACTTGATTCCTAGCTTGGCCATGAAATCCATTGGGTAACCTTGGGCAAGACACATGGTCTTAGAATTAGGGGAAAGCCATGGCAAACCTCCTCTGAACAAATCCTGCCAAAAAACCTAATCGCCTTAGCTTCACCATAAGTCGGAAATGATTTGAACACAACAGCAACAACAATGCTGGGTATTAATTTTGCTTTGTTGGTTTGTTTTTTCACCTCCTTAGGTAGGATTGTAGTCTTTTCCTCTTTTTAATGTTACATTCCTTTATAGAATCCCACTGTCTTCTGATTGTGACTAGCACTTTACAAAAACCTAGAGAGAAAAACATTTGGAAAAAATTGAAAATGTTCCTTTAAAAACAAATCCTTAAAAGCTAATAGATGTATACAGCCGGCCCTTCTTATACAATGATTTTTTATACACGGATTCAAGTATCCACGGTTTGAAAATGTTCCAAAAAATATAGATTTCAAATCTCAAACCTTGATTTTCCATTTTTTATAAGGGACACCATTTTGCTATGTCATTATATTTCATGGGACTTGAGCATCCACGGATTTTCTTATACACGGGGGATCTTGGAACCAAACCCCAGCGTATAACAAGGGTCCACTGTATTTTACAGCCATATCAGAAATGCATTTATAGAATGTTTGTGTCAAGACAGATGAGATTTCTTTGTATATCAACAAAGTATTATCCTATGCTCAATTATTATATTCAAAAATAATGTAGGATTCTGTGGTTCATCCTCTGGGATTCATTCCAAAGGAAGAAGGGATTACAGTATTCTTAATTAGTGCCATCATTCTAAGTGTAATAGACTGGCCTTTAAGTTAACCTTTGAAAACAATTTTAAAAATGTGCATTTGAGACAATGAAGAAGCAGTTTAGTGCGAATCCAAAACAATTAAAATCAGTTATAGCCACTCAGTGTCCATCTTTCATAATCAGTGCAGATTCCACTGTGCTCTATCACTTTTAAAAAAGCTTTCAGAGCTACCTGAAACCATGAGAACTCAAAAAATATATCATACATGCTCATTTACGCATAAGGAAACTAATCCACCTTAGAATCATAGACTCATAGAGTTGGAAGAGACCACTAGGGCCATCCAGTCCAACCCCATGCAGGAAATCCAGATCAAAGCATCATCGACAGATGGCCATCCAGCCTCTGTTTGAAGACCTCCAAGGAGGGAGACTCCACTACACTCCGAGGGAGTTTGTTCCACTGTCGAACAGCCCTAACTGTCAGGAAATTCCTCCTAATGTTGAGGTGGAATCTCTTTTCCTGCAGCTTGCATCCATTGCTCCGGGTCCTGTTCTCTGGAGCAGCAGAAAACAAGCTTGCTCCCTCCTCAATATGACATCCCTTCAAGTATTTAAATAGGGCTATCATATCACCTCTTAACCTTCTCTTCTCCAGGCTAAACATCCCCAGCTCCCTGAGTCGTTCCTCATAGGGCAAGGTTTCCAGACCTTTCACCATTTTAGTCGCCCTCCTTTGGACACGCTCCAGTTTCTCAATGTCATTTTTGAATTGTGGCGCCCAGAACTGGACACAATATTCCAGGTGGGGCCTGACCAGAGCAGAATAGAGTGGCACTATTACTTCCCTGGATCTAGATACGATACTTCTATTGATGCAGCCTAAAATCGCATTGGCCTTGTTAGCTGCCGCATCACACTGTTGACTCATGTTCAACTTGTGGTCTACTTGGACTCCTAGATTCCTTTCACATGTTGTCTCCTTAAGCCAGGTGTCTCCCATCCTATATCTGTGCATTTCATTTTTTCGCCCTAAGTGCAGTACCTTACATTTCTCCCTGTTGAAGTTCATTCTGTTAGCTTTACATAGGATATGTCAGCATACAGGTTAAACATTTACGGTGATAAAATATACCTTACCAACCAAAAACCACTCTTTTCCCATATTCTGTCCAGATGGTGGCCTCTTGCCCTGAGTACAGGTGACATATCAAGACAGTGAAACATTGTGGTACACTTGTTTCTTTAAGAGCAATCCATAGTTTTTCATGATCTGCATAATTTATGAAGCACAGAAGTTTAAAATTAATATTTTAATGTGAGTCCTTGTTCAATTGTGGTTTAACTTTTTTCTATTATCAATATTTCTTCTCTAACTTGTTTTAATATTGTTGTAAGCTTTGGGCCCTATGTCAAAATATATAAATAAAATAAGCCATGTTTACTAGAGTTTCAGATGGGAAATGGACCCCTTTTTGCTGCTGTTAGTGTTTCCCACTCAGCTGAGCAGGGCATGCAAGAAATGGTGGAGGGAAAAGCACTCAGCCTCCCAAGCACATACTGCCCAAGTGACTAAAGAGCAGCTGGACAGTCCAGAAGGCCCTGAAGCTCTGCATCTCCCTTCCCTGGTTCTGATTTTGCCCCAGGCTAATTTTAAGTTACTGGATCCAAACATTACTGGAAAGTTACTATTTGGACGTAATTCATTCCCATTATTCATGAAAGTGTTTGGAAAATAACTCATTGCTGTTACTTATAATGGTGCTGACAATGTAACTGGTTGCTTTATTTACTTGTATGGCATGTTACAGTGGTACCCCGGGTTACGAAAATAATTCGTTCCACCGCCGCGTTCGTAACCCGAAATACTTCGTAAGCTGAAAAAGCCATAGGCGCTAATGGGGAAAAGCCGCGATTTCGTGCGAAATAGCGCCGAAAAGCACCAAAAATTTTTTCGTAACCCGAAATAACCTTCGTAACCCGGAACAGTTTTTTTCCTATTGATTTTTTTCGTATCCCGGAAATTTCGTAAGGCGGCGCATTTGTATCCGTATTGTGTGTGTGATCATTCTAATATTATTGTAACCAACTCATTGTGGTAATTTAGAGATGAATATTTAGTGGGGTTGCTATTCCCTTGCTTGGGTATAAATGACTGCATAAAATAACTCAATACCAGGCTTAGATGAGAGCAGGTAAAACTGAACACACACAAGAATCAGTAATGTACACAGGTTCTGCCAAATATTTCAAGACATGTGGAGGCACTGTGAACACATAGCAATAGCAAGTACATTTCTATATCACTTATCAGAGCACTTAAGCACTCCCTAAGCAGTTTACAATGTGTAAGCTAATTTCCTCCAACAATGTGGGTACTCATTTTAGTGACCTCGGAGGGATGCAAGCCTGAGTCGAGCCTGAGCCCGTGGCTTGTACTGAACTCACAACCTTATCCTTTGTGGGTGAGTGGCTGCACTACAGGCATTTAACCACTGGGCCACAAGGGCTCTCATTACATATACACAGTGTAATCCTGTAACCATGTTCGTTCTTGGTTTATACCCAGCTACAAGAATCCTCTTAAAAACAGAGTCCAGCTAAAGGGTTCAGCAGTACCTGGATGGAATGAGCACATCAGTGTTTGTGTGAAAAGACTATGTTCAATTTATGGCAGCTGTAAATGTAGCCCCTTACAGCCTCTTTGTCCCTAAAAAGCTACCATGAAAAATTCTGAGCAGGGTAAAGGCACCTGATCCAGTCTGATCTTGGAAATTAAGGAGTGTCACTCTGTTTATTACTTGGATGGAAGACTGCCCACTGATGTCAGATGCTGTAGGCTATGTAGAGGAAGGAATGATCAAAAACCTCTCTAAGTATTCCTTGCCTTACAGAACCTTATGAAATTAATGAGGTTGTCATAAGTCAGCAGGTGACGTGAAGGCACACACACACACACACACACACACACACACACACACTTTTATGTGTCCGTGAGCTAATTCTGAGGGAGAATAAAAGATATGAGAGAGATAGAAGACTGAGGAAAACACGGCAAACTTGTATCAATGAAAAGCACTAACCAAATTGTATCTAAAACCCTGAAAAGAGACTTTATTCAGCAGCAGCTTTGGGTGACAGACATACTTGAAACCCTAAGTAAATTTATTTATGAGACTCCATCGTGTCCTGTTTTGTTTTGATTTAGGCTTAAATTACATAGTTATCTGAATGTTCATATTACATTCTTCCCCTGTTTCCCTCTTAATAAATTCTTATCAGATGACTTTCATTAGTACTCTGTTTTGTTTCAAAATTTCATACTACTGCTTTTGGAAGTAGAATATGGTGATTTGTTTGTTTGTTTTTTTAAATCTGTACAATTGAACTAATTTTACTGCTAATTATTTAGGTAGAAGAAATAGTATTTCCCCCCCAAATAGCACTCTTTCCACCCAAGGGCCACATAGACAAGCCCCACTGAACATGCTGGGATGTATCTTTGTGTAGGGTGCCAGCAGCAGTATTACAAATACAGTCGGCCCTCCATTTTCATGGGGGATCTGTTTTGGACCTCCCCCCCAAAATGAAGACTTGCCAATATTCAAGCCCCATAGGTTTGAATGGTGCACATGGCGATGAGTACACATGGGTTGCGCCCCAATGAAATTAATGGAGGTCACCCCTCCATGAACATTCAAAACCATAGATCTCAAGTCCACGAGAATGGAGGGATGACTGTAATTACATTGCAAAGAAAGAAATATCGGTTACACCACACCCAAATTTCCTTATTCTTGTTGATAGCCAGGAAGCTTGAACAGCAATACAAAGCCAGAAACAACTGTATGAATATACATTCCATTATATCTTAACAACTGCACCTGATACAGATCATAAAGTACAATACAATGTACATAGGTTGAATGTTACATGTGAAAAGCTAAAAAAGGAGAGATAAAGACAGAGAGTTTGGGATTCAACCAGTGGCTACATGAGATTCACAGTTAATTGTAAGGGATTGTGGCCCTTGGGTGGAAAGTGTTTCTCTATTCTTGATTTTATGGCCTTGGGTTTTCCCCTCTTGTTCAGTTATGCACAGAAGTAACTTAGCTGTATCTTATTGCATCAGAATTGTGGTATTTTTATAACACTGCAGTCATGGTTTAAGAAGGAAGTATATATGAAATCATATGGTTTTTGTGGTCTTAATAAATAAAGATGTGGAAATTAATGATTGGTCTTCTCAAGGAAGTATAGTTATCTACAGAGTAAATAATTTTTATTCACCATGCAGATAGCATCTTAACCCACACAGCACAGAAATAACAAGTTAAAAAGTCATCCATTTACCTGTAACAAACATGTTGTGCAAAATCAGCAATGTTGAACATCAAAACCATGTGTGGAAGCAACTTCAGTCACCCCAAGTTTCTTTTTCTGCTGTGTATCATTTGGCTTGCACAAATATATAATGAAAAACAATGTAAGTGAATAATGCCCTGCCCATGCTAAAAACAAATATGAATGTAAAGCTGTGCAGACACTCAAACTCTTGCACAGTTCTCAAAAACTGTGCAGTTTCTGTTATGCTGGGAACATAAAGGAAGTTCCTGCAATTTGGAATGGGAACCCAAAATTTGACCCCAGCCAGGAAATTGATTAATTTCCATTTCATCCCTACAATAGAGGCATATTTCTAAGGTACAGTTTCTAATGCCTTTACTCAGATTGGCACAGGATCATAGGCCTAAAACAGGCCAAAAAGTGCAGCTTCTGGCCTATCTGAAGTGTGGCATGCAGACAATGCACATCCCTGATAAGGCCAGAAGCTGAGAAATACAGGAACTCAAGGCAGTGAAAAGCCAGTTTAATACAATAATAAGTTCTTTTTATCTTATGTAAGTCACTATGTGTTAGACTCTGAGACTTGGATCTTGAAAGATGTTCAACAATCTCTTTTGGAATATTTTCCTTCTGATGATACTAGTTTTCTTGCCTCTTACAATGTTCCATATATTTTAATTGCTCTTTTAAAAGCTCACAGTGAAGATAGGAATGATGGTGATGGCAATTAATCAGCTTATTTCTGATACTAATTAATTTTATTTTAACACAAGTTTGGCCTTCCTCTTTTAAGTTCAGAAGTATTGAAATTGTAAAGAATATATTGTTCGAATTTCCTTTTACCAGCTAAATATTGTTCATGTGAAAAAGAGCTGTTACAATTGTGTGTAGTTCAAGAATTGGAATGTACTTATTGTGACATTTTTACTTTTCCAATAACATAATGCTGTATAGCAGCAGTTGTCAAACATTCAACTCTCAGATACATGACAAAGAGTCAGGGGTTCTGGATACTGACATCCAAAATATCTGAAAGACCGAAGTGTAAGAGCAGTGGTTTTATATATTGATTTCATCATAGAATCACAGAATCTAGCCTATTAACCAAATGATTGCCTATAATAGAATATTATGTGCCATACATTTTGAAAGCTGCTATGGTGTAATAGTTAAATTACAGTAGGACCAGGAACATGACTGAGTGCCTTGTTGAGAATTCACAAGACAGGAACTCAGACTACCTTTGTATCCTGCTCATTTGCCTGCCCTTCTGTGTAGCCCAAATAACAGTGATGATAAGGAGTAGAGTGGGATTGTGAGATCTCAGTGTTCCCTCCCAATCCCCTCAAGTCCCCAATTCTCATGGAACAGCTTGCTGCAATTTGCACATTCTGCTTGGTTTCGATTTCCAAGTGTTGATCTTGATTTGGTGCAATCTATATGTTATATTTCCTTATCCCACCTCCCTAAGTGAGAAGGAATAATCCACTCATTTCACCTTGTTCAGAGAACAGCACCATTAGCTGGAATATCTGTCTTAATTTCCAAACAGGAAATTATGTTCTATGTGCTGGTGTTTAAATGATAAACAACAAGCAACCATGGTTGCTGCTTAATGCATAATGCTCAATGATATCACCTGAGCCCATTCCGAATGCATTACCAAGAGGCCATCCCTAACTCTTAGATTTTGACCCAGAAATCCCGGGACCTGAGATTATCTTTGCTTGGCAGTCCTAGAGCAGAGCACACCACTGCCTTCTTACTCACTACCTCTCTGCCTGCCAGGTAAGCAAGTTGTAGCAATGGTGAAGAAGAGGAACAACAGCAGCTGCCAACAATGAAAAGATAAACTCACGGAAGAAGGGGACCTGAAAAGGTCTTGCCCAGGGACCCTTAGAAGCCTGAAGCTGGCATTGCCAGTCAATGTTAATTAAACAAGCTCAGAGTGTTTTTAGGTTCAAAACGGGAAGAATGTTCATTGCCTTGAACTTGTTGGAGGGAAAATGTGGAATAAAAAGTTAATAAATACAGTAATAATAATGTATTGATTTTCAGTGCTGGGTATGCCTGGCAATTTCTTTGTTTTATAGTGCTTTCACATCCCTTAGGGATTTTCAACAGGAAGAAATCCATTTTTATACCGTTCTATGATTGGTTTTGTGGTATATGTGGTTTTTAAAATCTGTTTGACAGAGAACAAGAAACTACCATGACGAATGATAGGTGTTTTGTTTGGTGGTGTAGTGAGGTGGAGACACTGAGAGAGAGAGCTGGGAGGGCTGATGGGGACCAGGTGGGAGAACAGGAAGGGAGGGGGCAAGAGGTGGAGCGAGAGGAAGTGAAAGGGGTGGTCCCAAGGGGGATAAAAGGAGAGGGGCAGAGGCACGCGGGAGGAGATGATGGAAGCAGAAGAGGGGGTCGGGAAGTAGCGGCCACAAGAGGGAGAGAGCAGGTGGTTAGGAGTCCCAAGTGGGACGGTACCCCAGCATCCCTTCAGCGAAGGTCAGGGGGCCGGCGGCAAGGACCACATGAGGAGGTACGCCTAAGAAATCCCTGGGAGGAAGGATACTTCGCGTACTCCGACGCAGAGGAGTGGGGCCCAGGAGGAAAAAGGGACCTGGAGGATGAATAGTGGGACCCGAAGGGGGAGCAGTGGGAGGTAGGCCCCGTACCCGAAGACCAGGAGAAGGCATAACTGGAGCCCCTTGAGAAGCACTCCAGGGGACGCTCGCCCTGCCGAGGAGGTCACGGGTCCCTCACCGACGAGGCCCACAGGACCTAAGGAGCGGACGGTGGACTGGAGGCACGGTGGCTGTGGAAAGCCCAAAGTTTGGGCCCCTGTTTAGTTTTGTTGGTGAGGGTGTTGGAAAGTATTAAAAGTTTGTTTCCACTGCACTCTGTGAGTAAGTTTGTTCCGCATGAGAGGACTTCTGGGAGAGAGCGGCATGTGTTCACCTCAGCATGCAACCAGCCCCGCCGGCCCCGCCCACAGGTGGATTTTGGGGAGTGGACTTGGTTTTGGTTACTCTTGATTGCGCAAGGAAGTTTACTTCTTATGTAATTTGGAAACCCCTACATGATACAGTATTGTTAATTAAAAATGGGTTGTTATTATTGTTTTAAAAATGATGTTTTATCATAAAATGATGGTGACCGCATGTCAGCAATGTTGCTATGCAAATGCTTGTAAAATCCCAGTGTTAACCTGGAAGATGGTTGTGATGATTAGGCATACAGGGGATATATTTGGGTCCTTTTAAGATCCCAAATTACTTCCAAAGCAAAAAGCATTTCCTCAAATATCTTCCTCCTCCTTTTCCTCTTAGCATTGAATGAATAGTCTCCAGACTGTAGGCTGATCAGTTGTACCTAAGCTTTGCTTTGACTGTTCTCATTATTTGCAGTGGATGTGTTATACTAAATCATAGGGTAGCACTTGTACTCCTTGAGTGGATGAGTGCAGTAATTTACATTATTAGGAGGTGAAAAAACAAATGGGAAATAAGTGAGGAGACTGTGAAACCAGGTTTTCCATTAAACATCCACTGTATAACAAGAGACCTCTAGATCAGATCTGTGTTTTGTCATCCAAACATTAATAAATAGAGCTTGAATATTACAGCCACAAAAATAAGTGTTTCTACAGTCATGGATTAAATTACCTAGCACTTTTAAAGATATCCATCTAGATGTTCATACCGATATCACTTTTTCATTCATTCATTTTGTAATTCCTAATTTTAATCGGTGTGCACATTACATCTGATAATGTACATGTATAAACATCTTCTCATTTTGCAGATAGGCATTCTAATGGGGGATGAAGCCTTTGAATAACCCCACCAGATGGTTAATTATCAAGGATGGGAAAAGGATTGGAAGAATGTGAGGAGGTTATCAGGGGTTTTCTTTACTATTTGTGATGGGTGACATATACAGGGACATGAAACATTTGGCATCTGTTTTGACATTTGGTTTTCCACACTGCTGGAAAACCAAACTTAACCTTTAATTGCAACTGAAAGTGAAGGCGGGTGTGAAAACGCTTTACTCAATGAGATTTCTGAAAGGATAGGGGACTGGGTAGAAAGCAAAAAATTCAGAGAATGCTCTGCATAAAAAAGGAAATTTTTTTGGTAGCATCATCTGTGGGTGTATATATGTGCTTTCAAGTTGTCTGTTGACTTATGGTGACCCAATGGATTTCATACCATTATTATTATTATTATTATTATTATTATTATTATTATTATTATTACTATACTTTATTTCTATAGCTCTGTAGATTTGCACATTGCTGTACATACAAATAATAAAAACACACACAAAATTTTCACTATCCGTTCTCTTCTAATAGCCCCGTGTTCTATTTTCGTGAAAAAGTTTAAGCACAAGAGAAGGCTCTGGGCTGTGGAACATTAATGGTGGCCATGCTTTAATCTGTTGGTTTCCCTATTAAAACAAGCAAGCGGTGACCCAAAGTCTTAACAGAAGACAGGCCTCTGTTGGAAAGATTAATCAAATCATGGCTAGCTTAAAGCTCTCCCCCCCACTCCACATACACAGGTAGTTATCCAAGGACGGCACAGTAAGTGCACCAATCACCTAGTCAGTGTTCTTCCCCATTGTAGTAAGATACATTGTATTTCTTTGTTGCTGTAGTTGTTATTTGCTTTCAAGTAGTTTCCAACTTAAGATGACCCTACGACCAACATATCGCAGCGTTTTCTTGGCAAGATTTCTTCAGCGTGGTTTTCTCATCACATTCCTCTGAGTCTGATAGAATGTGATTTGCTCAAGGCTGTCCAGTATGTTTCCTTGACTGAGCAGGAATCTGAACCCTCGTCTCCCAGAGCCCTGATCCAACACACACACCACTATGCCACACTGGATCTCATTTCTCACTTGTATTTCTACTTAATTATAATTATGTCTGATTTGAAGCTATACGTACATTAAAAAGCATATTGGAATCTGTCCTCTTTTGTATCCTCCCCCCTTTTTTGGCAGTGCCAGGGCTGCTGCCCTGATTGCCTTTCACTGCAAATCTGGACATATGAATTTGTAGTAATGTTAATTTGGGGGCATTATCGTCATTTAGATTTCAGTGGCACGGACTCTGCTTTCTTTGTTCAGCTGCCCCTGTGCCCAGCCCAGGGATGAGAATTTGAATGTAGAATGTAGCCTTTCACTATGTTTTATGTGTGTCATTTTTCCTTTACTGTCTTGCAACTGGAACAATCGATGTTTTGAATCTAAGGAAAAGAGATCACTGAAAATACCCTTCTTTGGATACCAGTTTCTACTGATGTTGACTTCAGAGCCTTATTTAAAAGCAGGGGAGCTGAGTTAGAGCAACACTTGAAGGATTATGCCAGCTAATGGGCAGCCAGCTTGAAGAATTTGTTACAGGGCTGTCAACCTCTGTCTCTTCTATAAACCAGAACAGAGTAAAAGAAAGATCAATACAACAGTGTTACAGAAAGGCACCATAAAGAATGGTAGTTGTCTTCTCTCCCTGTTGCTTTCTTCTTTCCCTTTTTTGCTGTCTCCTTCTTTCCCTTTTGCCATCTATTAACTACCCCAGCATTATATAGAGCATGAGAATAACTTCTCTAATAGAGGCTCAGGCTGCTGTAAGAACTTTCTTTATCCCCATTAAGGCTTTTACCAGAAGAAGTCCTTGCTTTTGAATCAATAATGCATATACATGCATTCAAAATTCAAAATGAAGAATGAGTTTAAAGGTGTTGCTGCTCTTGAAGAGCTGAAACCTGTATGTGCCATTGTACTGGCTTGAACAGGGTTCAATGATATGGAATCATTCTTCAAAGCAAGTGTACCCGCTCCCTATACCACAAGATTGAAAGAAGGGTTTTGTTTTTTTTTGGTTTTTTGGCAGGAGGAAGGGGCAGAATACTACTGTCATTGTTCTAGCTTGGTGTTTTGTATCTATTAACAGGCAAAGCCGACATTAATTTAAAGAGGTAGCTAGCATCTTTGTTGCTCTCGTTGTGTGTCTTCTAATAGTTTCTGACTAAAGTGGCCCTATCACTGGGTGTGAGAGTGTATTACTTAGCCAAGGTCACCCAGTGAGTTTCCATGGCCCAGTGGGGAATTGACTTCTGGTCTCCAGAATCATGGTCCAGGATTCAAACTACTCCACCACAATGGTCTCAACTAGCACCTTTTCCCTTTCTTTTCTTTAGAGTAGGTACCATCAGAGCCATTTGCATTTGGAAGTGTGGACAGCTAGGAAGTGCTTAACTCATTGCCCTGCTACACTTGGACCTGATCCAGGTTAGATGTACCATTCCTGCAATTTGTATTGCAAAACAGTGTTTTTTCGGTTGCCGGGCTCCCCAGTCTGGATTGGGCCTACAGCACTTCTGCTAGAGTAAAACAATTTCCTTCCTGTATATGTCAGCTTTGGCCCTCAAATGTGTTAAAGCCAATGTAGTGTAGTAATCAGAGTGCTGGACTAGCATTCATTCTCCAAACCTAGTGTGCCCTTCATGGAATCTATGAGGAGAAAATAGGGAATTGTGAAGTTGAAGGCTTTCATGGCCAGCATCCATAGGTTTTTGTGGGTTTTTCGGGCTATGTGGCCATGTTCTAGAAGAGTTCTAGAACATGGAAACATAGCCTGAAAAACCCACAAAAAATAGGGTACTGATTAATATTGCCTGCTTCTTAGCTTAGTTTAGGTTAATTTAGCTAAGTTTATCTTCTTGGAGCAAGCTTGATACAGTGTATTAACAGTGTTCAACAGCTCTGGAGGCCAGGGTTCAAATCCCTTCTTGGCCATGGAAACCCACTGGGTAACCTTGGACAAATCACACACTCTCAGCTTGAGAAAACCCCATGATAGGTTTGTCTTAGGTTCCAGCATGAAGTTGAAGGCTTTCATGGCCAACATACATAGTTTTTTGTGTTGGTTTTTTTTCGTGCTATGTGGCCATGTTCTATAAGGGTTTATTCCTGACGTTTCGCCAGTATCTTTCAAGCATTTATGTATTAAATTTGCTCATAGGTAATGGTTTGATATTTTTAACTGCCTTGCACAGTTGAGGGGTTAGTTCATAGCTAAAAGAAGATTGATAATGTTACATTGGGTGATATCTCTGACAAAAGTAAAATTAGGAGTGAGTCATCTGCCTGTAATATACCCACGTATACTGGATCTAGTGAAGGGTTTTATTAACAGCTCTTGTAGTTGTTCCAGGCTTGTGACTATTAATATTTGGATGTGTTTAATATTTTAATATATAGTAAAAGTTATTCTTAAAACCCTTATTGCTGTTTGAGCATAGCATGGTCAGTTATTAATTGATAATAGTTATTTGCAGAGGTGTCATTAGGTGGGTGCAGGGGGATGAGCCACACTAGGTGGCATGCAGAGTGGGGTGTATGCCCAACAGGGTGGTACACCCAGTGGGACTGGTATGGCTGCTGGGTGAGTGAAAAGGGGGGGGGGTGCCTCTCTTTCTCTAAGCTTATCTAGCAGCCGTGCCAGACACTGAAGAAACCCTTTGAAGGCAGCATCCTCCCCCTCCTCAGCAGCCTTCTATTCAGAGCCTGGCAAGGCAGCTGTACCAGGCCCTGAATGCGACCTCCAGAGGCTGTAGCACTGGTCCCTCATCAGTGATATGGCCTGGTGCTGTCTAGCTGGATGGGTGAAGCAAGCAAGCAAGGCAGCAGAAAGGAAGGTAGGCAATCCCACTTCCACAGACTTTTCTGTGCACCCACACCTGATGACATCAAAGGGAGTAACACCACTGATCAATTCTTGTTGTTATTTGTTATTTGAAAAGTGGTGTATTACTTTTTTCATTACTTGAATTATTTAAAATATACGGTACTAAAAGTATAAAAATTGCCAAATATTTCCCCAAAGTCATGTTCTGAGGGATACAAAACAAAACAATGTTTTATCCTAAAAACACAAACCACCCTGCACTGTTAGTGTTTGTCACTTTTTGAAAGTAGCTCCATTACAAATAACATCCTTATTTGTAACATGTTCCCACCAGACTTGGTGTTTCAGTTAAAGTTTAGGCCAGAAGTCAGTCTCTCTCTTTCTCTCTCAGGGTGTGTGTGTGTCTCTGTGTGTGTTCAGCTGTGCATATAACTTATGGACTTTCTCCTTGTGATCAGGTCCTTGGAGCCTTTGACCCTACTGAATTATAGCCTTATGATCCCACTTTCACCACTTCTGAGATATTTAGAATTTTCTGACAAGAAGTTTTATTGCCTCACCAAACTACGTATTCCAGTTTCCATACGATGTTGCCACTGCCGTTACAGTGGAATCTTTGTACTATAATTGTGTCAAATAAGCCCCTTACCAAAACAATCTGATCTTTCTCTTGTGGTGCACATATAACATTCCTGCTTTGCTAGCTATTTGTTACAAGGTTGGAACAGTCCATGGACTTGTTTCCTTCTGTTTCACATGAATTACATATCTTTTTTTTAATGGCCTATAGTGCAACGTATATAACTGATAGGTTTCAGATTAAAGCAGAGAGGGACAACTATTGCTTTCTAGATGTTGTTGGACTGTAATCTATCAACCAGTGGCAAGGGAACTTGGGAATTGTAGTTCAGCAATCCTGGGTGGGAGAGAGGAGGTACAATCACCCACTCCTGAAGCAGAGTATATAAAAATTAGATTGTACGCCATAGGCAGGTTTACTCTTTTATATTTGTTGTTTTTATGTACAGCGTTGTGCAATTCTACAGTGCTATATAAATAATAATAATAATAATAATAATAATAATAATAATAATAATAGGTTTATAGTTCTGGGATGAACAAATTATGGTTAAGGTTATGATGAGGTCAAAAAAGAAAATAGTGGAAGTTTAGTCATGTGTGCTGGGAGACCAGGCAAAGGGAAAGACTTTGCAGCAAGATCCTATGCTTTTAACTCTGTTTACATAGGCTATTACATCTGGACTATGAGAAGAGTTCTGAAGTAGACCAGGAGCTGGGAAGAACTGGAAGAAGTGGGACAAGTCAGTAGTCATAGGAGAGGTATAAATCACAAACCTATAGGTCTTAGCTCCAGACTGTTTGAGAGACCATACCTCCCTATATAAAGCTGCTAGAGCCCTAAGGAGAAGGCCTTCTCTCGGTCATGCCACCATCACAGTCTTGCTTGGTGAGGACACAATACAGAGCCTTCTCAATGGCTGCTCCTATCCTCTGGAACTCCCTTCCATGGGAGGCTAGGCTGGACCCCTCCCTGCTGGCTTTTTGATGGCAAGTAAAAAAGCTTTTATTCAGGCAGGCTTTTTAAAATCATGATAGGATGGCTTGTATATGAGGTGTGTATTTTAGATTGTTTTTTAACTTATGTATGTTTTCAATTTTAATATTAAACTGTTTTAACTGGGTTATTTTTATTGTTTTTTAAAAATTGTTTTTAAAGTATTTTTATCTTGTGAGTTTGTAAGTTTCCTTGGGTCCCTTTTTTGGGAGAAAGATGGCACAGAAAGGAAATAAAAAAAAAAACAAATAAACCAATGGACAAACTAAGAGGCAGGGTCAAGGAGCAAGCCAGAAGTGAGAACCAGCCAAGGACATACAGTTTTGTGTCCTTAGTTGGTTCCCACTTCTAGCTTGTTCCTTGACCCTGCCTCTCCATTTGTTACAGCTTCGGAAGAAGTTTGAGCAAAGCTCAAGCAGACTAGAAAGCTTCTTGTATGGATTTCTTTTCCTGCCCAGGAAAATCTTTCCAGGTGAAATGACATCAAGTGCCCCAGAAACTGCCACCTGTAGTTCAGTGATTCACCACACAGGGCAGCTGCATACAAATCTTGGCACACACCAAGCTCTTGGCACACGCCAGTACAGCAGGACTGGGGAAAACCCACAAGTTTTTTCCTGTGCCATATTGGAACTTGCAACCTTGACAGCTGAAAGCCTGCCTTGGCAAAGCAGCTGCCAAGTGATGCCATTCCCCCACCTCCCAAAAAACTTTCCTTTTTGGAGAGATGTTGCTTTTTAAAAATGTAGCTGCCACCCACTGAAGATGTATATTAATCCAGGTCATCTCAATCTTTCATCACTTTTCTGGGTGATGGTTGTAATGAATTTTTTATTTTGTGTAGGGCTCACTCTAAATCTGGCATAGCATTGTGTGGGAGCATGCATGCTTAAATACAACTACTACAACTAATTGAAATTCAAATGTAATGAGTGTTGTTGGGTTTCGGTTGTTTTTTTGTTTTTTGTTTTTTGGAAAGGATTGGCTATTCACCACAGTTGTCTTTGTTTTAGTCCTTGTATGCTTGGCACACCAAAAAGGAAGGTTTTGGTTCTGCTTTTAAATTTAAACATGAATACATTTCAAAAAGGTAACACAGCAGACAATGTCGGGCTTTTCTTCTTCTTTTTTGGGAGGGGGAACTCTTTCTGTTGGTAGGAAGGAAAGGTAGCAAAGAGTATTTGTTCATAGTAGGTGAGAGTGAAATTGTTTTGACTGTAGTGAATGGAGGAGGGAAAGACAAATTCTGTAATGAAACGAAATCTGTTCCATTTTAAAAACATACACAGACACACAATATGCAAATGTGTTTCTATTGCCTAGGTAACTATTATGGAACACCCAAGCCTCCCAGCCAACCCCTCAGTGGGAATGTGAATAACATTGATGCTTTGCAAAACCTCCAGTCCTGCTCCAAGCAGTCAACCCCCAAACGAACCAAGTCTTACAATGATATGCAAAATGCTGGCATAGTGCATACGGAGAATGAAGAGGAGGATGACGTCCCTGAAATGAACAGTAGCTTTACAGGTACATATTTTCTTGCCTATGTACATAAGGTGGCGGAGGAAGGGAGTGGGAGACTAAGATGTATATGCTGGTGATTCTTCTCAAGAAGATTTTTTTACTTTCAAATATTCAAAGTCTACCTAAACTATGATATAACCTGAATTCCAGAGGTTTATACTAGCTCCTAACAATTACATTTAAAAGTGTTTTCTCTCTCTCTCTCTCCCCTGGAAGCCTGTAGCCATTGTTCAGAATGAAATGATTGAGGATTTTCTTGTTGTTGTTTTTTTACAAGAACAGAATCCATGCCTTTTCATTTCACAGATAAGTTTTGAACTGCAGCTTTTCACAGAGCACATGGAATGAGCCTGAGGAAAAGCAGCTTTTTGATCTTTTCATCTTCTGACTTTTATTCTCAGAAAAGCTTATGATATGATGATATTCACAAGTCGGCTTCTACTTACTATGTGGGTTTCTCATCCCCATAAGTGTCTTATCTTATCAATTGGAGGAATTTGTTGGAAAACTCTGTGTAGGAGCTAATGCTGTGTGAGCAGGAGTCTTCTTGCGAAGTGGGATTCTCTCCTGTTCATTTTGCCCCCAAATTTCTTCTGCTCCCCCATTATTCCTCCCAGCCATCTGGAGAGTCATTCCCCTCCAGGGTCCCTCAAGGATCCACCCCTGGAATTAGTTTCATCATTGGGTCTCACTAAATATTATATTTATTGATTATAGGTCAATTTACAATTGAGATTTAGGATTTTTTTAAAAAAAATTAAATTATAATTCAGGCCTGCTGGTCAGAAAAATGCTAAACACACACATGCAGAGATAAGTCTCACAAAAATCAGGTTTATTTCTGGAGTTAACATTGATTACACTGGAATATAAGTTCAATGTGACTTCAAATAGAATTTTAGCCTGACTACAGTATTGGAACTCCGTCTTTGCAGTTATGCCTGACCATGCCACCTCAATCCTTCCTTTCACAGCACTGCAATGCCGCAACAAAGCATTTCCAAGATGCCGGAAATTGGGGTGCCAGGAAATGAAACGTGCAAGCCTTTCTTGAAGGAGCCCTGGTGGCACAGTGGTTAAATGCTGGCACTGTAGCCACAATGTTGTAAATTCGATCCTAGAGGAGGGCTCCAAGGTCTACTCAGCCTTCCATCCTTTTGTAGGTCAGTAAAATGAGTACCCAGCTTGTTGGGGCTGATTGGCTTACACATTGTAAATTGCTTAAGGAGTGCTAGTTCACTGATAAGCGGTATAGAAATGTACTTGCTAAATACTTCTGGTGGCTGCAGAGTGCCTTGGAAACAGACAGTGCAAGAAACCCCTTGAGGTCCTGCCATAACTGCTTGTCCCAAGGCACATTGTGATCAGGAGTGTGAAGTGGATGTCATTTCTCAGCATTCCAATCTCTAGTACCTTTGAAATGCTTTGGTCAGGGGATTGCCAGGGTATGAAAGGCAGGTTTTTGAGGTCACTTTTGTTTGTTCTTGACTGTAAATACGAATTGTCTGCAGTTACAGTATTTTAACTGCTGAACTGAATGCCAGCCTAAGTTTTGATGTGGAATTATATTCCGTATTATGCTGCAAATTATGTACAGAAAGTGAAAAAAAGAATGTGAACTGGAACCAGATGCAAGTCCACTTATGTGAGATTACTAAGATCTGAGCCTCCCAAGAATTTGGGAGATCCTGTGATCATTGGCTACAGTACTCACAACCAGTCTCATATTACTGGGTGTATATCCTTTGTCCAAAAGCAAGGGAAAACCAAGGGTTTCTACATATTGAAAATTAGCTGATGCCCTCTTGTTTAAAAAAGTGTGTTCTCTCTTTTTCTCCCTTGATAGACACCGGGGGTGGGAACATACAGCCTATAGGCTGTCTCTGGCCCTCCATGGAATTTGTTTAGCCCCTAAGGTTTTTGTCAGACCCTTCTCCACTCCCCATTCTAATCTGGATTTTTAAAGAGTGTTTTCTACCCCAGAAATGCTACTCTTGGAGGTTTTCAGGTCCTGCGTATTATCTTTAATAATGCCCATTCTAACCAATCATTCAAAACAGCCTGTTGATCCTGGAATTCACAACTGGAAATGAATATGGCACTAAAATGGTACATTGTTGCCCACTGTCAGGTTGAAAATTATCCGTTTGCACTTATCTTGTCTCTTCACCCTTTCTGCACACAATACAAATAATTTTGTCTTTGCAACCCACCCGAAAATGCATTTTGTAATGCTAATACTTATTCAAATACCAAATTTCATTCCCTGTGATCAATATGGCTGTTGCTTCCCATTCCAAGAAAATAAGGTACAAAATGTATGTTGCTATTACCCAGGGGAGGGGGGAGGGGGAGAGAGAGAGAGAGAGAGAGAGAGAGAGAGAGCTGGCAAATGAGATTCAGTGTTTTCTTTGGCAATTGGGCTACAGTTGAGTGACAGATGAATTACTCCATTCCAGATCAGCTTAAATGCAATAAATTTTGTTTAATCCACAATAGATTTTCACTATACAGGTTGAGTCTTCCTTATTTGGAATTGCAAAATCTGAAATAGTCCAAAATCCAAAATGGTCTATATGGGTGGCTGAGATAGTGACACATTTGCTTTTAGGTTATTTGGTGCACACAAACTTGGTTTCATGTACAAAATTATTAAAAATATTGTGTATAAAATTACCTTCAGGCTATGTGTATAAGGTGTATATGAAACATAAATGAATTTGTTTAGACTTGAGTCCCATCTCCAAGAAATAACAACAACAACAATAACAATAATAATTTCTTACCCACCTCTTCCCATGGATCGATCCACATGGATTCATATCTTACTGGGGGGTGGGGGGGCTGAGCAGGCAGAGAGGAAAAACAGAGCTGATACCAGTTTTTATGAAAGTGAGTGGAAGCCCCTCTGTCCACAAAGGCTGTCTGCACCACTTGGATATTTCCCCCCGCCTCCCCACCATGCAAGCACACAATTACACAAACATACCACCTGTGACCACCAGTTATTTCCCTCCTCCCAAATGTCTGCCATCCCATAGGACCCCAGTGTGACAGACCACACAGTTGCACATGTCAGTACACCACCTATACCATCAGTCCATCAGTGTGCCCAGTGACAATTGGCAAAGCACAGTCATGGCAGCTCCCCATACATGCCCCCTTCACCTCATTTCCCCCTGTTGGACTATCTGGTTTGTGTATATTGTAATTAGATCCATGTATTTATTGGCGACCTATCCTGTTTTTCTACTTTCACATTTTTACTTTCCAGCAGTCCTGTAGTGGCGCCATCCTGTTTATATGCATGTACGATAATGTGCATTTTCTGCGTTAAAGTACAGTATTGGAACTTCTTTTTGCTCTGGTTTTTAGTCTGGAAATGTGGCTTTGTGTCGATTTCCACCCAGCTTCACTTTGTACATCACCTAAATTTCATGGCTTCAAGTCACTTTGAAGCTGGTTTTTTTTTTTTGCCAGTACAGACAACTCCTATGTATATGCAAATGTTTCAAAATCCATAATAATAATAATAATAATAATAATAATAATAATAATAATAATAATAATAAT
>NC_056523.1:31563771-31600104 GCF_019175285.1 Sceloporus undulatus | reverse complement strand
AATACATTACTGAACTCAAGCATTTTGATGAGGGATACTCAACCTGTATTTCATTTCATGCTATTGTGTATAACAGCTAGGTTTGTTAACACCATATGTATCTTAGCTATCTGAAAGGCAAAACGAATAATTGAAAGACTGCTTAATTTTCCTAACCTTTGCAAAAGCAATTTTAAAGAAATAATTTGACATTTTACTAACTGGCAGTGGATTGTTGAAAAGTGACTGATTTTGACCCATTGCCTGCTTTTGATAGCAATAACTTATCTGAATCAAATTAGACATTTTAATTTTAATGATTCCAATGTGTGTCTTGAATCGTTACCATAATCTGTATGACCCCTACTACTGGTATATGTCTCTATTACTGGCATCTCTTACAGAATTGATTTTGTACTAACTGAATTAAGATTATCTATACCACTTACTTTCAGTGGGACCCTCTTTACATTTCATAGGCCAGTTTTGAATATCCGCTGACTTAGTCATTTTGGAAATAGAAAGTAACATTTTTCTCATTTGCAAGAGCTATAGAAACCACAACATTCTGAAGACCAAATGACATATTTTTTGTGCAGTTTGTCAGGGATTACAACACTTCTTAATTGCCTGCTTGTTGAAACATAGCAAGTTGGGAAAAGAGGGTCTAACCTAATATTCCTAACATGGGGGTATCTGCCACTTGCACTCAAAAATGGTATAATCCTAGGATATAGTCCAGGATATCAATTGGAATTTATTTGGTATTGGTTGCAGAACCTCTGTAAAGTGAGCCATATTTCATCTGCTAAAGTTGGTGGTGCCTGGGGCCTTGACTTTGTGTGAGTCTTTAATTAGATTTTCACACAAGTTTTACTGCAGACAAGAATAGCAATAGCGTTTACATTTTCTGTACTGCTTAATAGTGAAATCAGCACTAAGTGGTTTGCAATCTGAAAGCCAATTGCCCCCAACAAGATGGGTACTCATTTCACCAACCTACGAAAGAATGGAAGGCTGAGTCAACCTTGGAGTTCTAGGATTGAACTCACAACTTTGTGGCTGCAGTACTGACATTTAACCAGTGAACCACCAGGACGATAGTCAAAAGCAGCTTTCAGGTGTCATCCTTTAGTATAACAACGAAAGTGCATGGACTGTTGGTAAAATGTGATTCAACACAGTTTTTAATGGTTGTCAGTGTCCACAGCATGGCTGGTATTACATTTTGTAAGCATTCATCTTGCTAATTATTTTTTTAAAGATGCACATCATTGTACATTCAAAACTATGAAATATGTCTCTTCTGCAAGTAGGCAAGATGGCTACTCAGTCAAAGATTAATCTAAAACCTTGTGTTTCAAATATAACAGTGATCAGCCTCTGAGGGATCAAAGTGTTTTTATCATTAAGTAATAATGCAGATTGGGTCTCCCTTATCTGAAATGCTTGGGGCTAGAAGTGCTTTGGAATTTGTATTTGTATTTTATTTTATAATACCTGTATTTGAATATACATGCATAATGTTACATTGAAGGGATGCCATATTGAGGAGGGAGCTAGCTTGTTTTCTGCTGCTCCAGAGACTAGGACCCGGAGCAATGGATGCAAGCTGCAGGAAAAGAGATTCCACCTCAACATTAGGAAGAACATCCTGTCAGTAAGGGCTGTTCGACAGTGGAACAAACTCCCTCGGCGTGTGGTGGAGTCTCCTTCCTTGGAGTTCTTTAAACAGAGGCTGGATGGCTGTCTGTTGGGGATGCTTTGATTTAGATTTCCTGCATGGCAGGGGGTTGGATTGGATGACTATTGTGGTCTCTTCCATCTCTGTTATTCTATGATTCTATACACATTATACACATAGCCTGAAGGCAATTTCATTTAATATTTTAATAATTTTGTGTATGAAACAATGTTTGTGTATACTGAACCATCAGACAGCAAAGACGTTACTGTCTCAGCTACCCATGAAAAAGGTTTTGTTTTTTGGAATATTTTGGATTTCATAATTCAGGATAAGGGAAACTCAACTTGTAAAATCAAAAGCATCTCTATTAATAGATGTGGTTTTATTAAATATGTTGAATTATTAAGGATGGAAGCAACCAAGGTGAAGCAATAAGACTAATATTATCTCTGTATTTTGTGTGCATGTGTGTGTGTCTGTGTCCTTCTGCAGCCGACTCCGGTGAACAAGACGAGCACAATACACACATTACAAGAGACACAGAGCCTCCATCTGTGAATAGCTGCATCATCACCATTCCCACCACGGAACCTTCTCAGAAGCTCCCTCAATACCTACCTCCTTGTGCAGAGGAAAACTTGGGTCCTCTGCCTGAAAACTGGGAGATGGCCTACACAGAGAATGGAGAAGTCTATTTTATAGAGTAAACATTCCTTAATATTGGCTGGTGAAGGGGTGTCTTTTATTGAAGTATCAAATGTTTCTTTCTGCATTCTCCAAAATGTGTGGGAAAACTGGAGATGGACTGGATTGTCAGGGCATTTTTGAGGCCCAAAATATTTATTTATTAATCATTTTTTAATCCTGCTTTTGGTACAAATACTGTATCATATTCCAGAGGTGTTTGTGTGATGTTAAAAAACATGGCCCTCAGATTTACAATTAACAGTACAAGGCAGTGAAGGCACACTGGTGAAGGGTGGAAGGGAGTGACACAGATTACAGGGAAAAGGTAGAGAAAAGAAACGCTTGATAATTCTTGAACAAAATGATGAGTGGGAAACAGGTACTTAGTTTAGTCCAAATTAATCTTCGTTTGCTGGAGGTTTTTTTGCTTGGAGCAAGGTTATTGCAATTGCAACCTTCTGAATTGATCTTAATCATGTGGCTAATGGAAGAGGCCAGGACATGTTTTCTTCACCTCTGCAGACCCAAGGAAAGCTAGTCACGGTGGAGGCAACCTTTGGTTGTTTTCCTACTGCACTTTAACTTAAGTATATGTATTTGAAAGGATGTTGTGTAGATCAAATGGGACTGATTCCTGAATAAATGTGCAGAGAATTCCAGTCTGAACCATAACACTTGTGGTCCTGTTTTAAAATAGCACGTTCTGCATGAGAAATTTCTCTAAGAATACATTTTCTTTGCAGGATTCGGATGAATTGCAGAATAACCTAGAAGCCTAAGTGAAAGCCCTACAAATTTCGTTACAAGGCAGGCATTTACAGTTCAGTGTTAGAGGATATGCTTCATGCCAAAATAGTTATCATTTCCCTGTATACTACACAAATTATAGTGTAGCTAACTGGAAAGTTGGCTTCTTGTTCATGGTGCACAGAACCCTCTGAAGTTCTACCACCAATAGTCTTAAAGTATCTTGTTTTTCAATTTCTGAAGGATATTCAGACCCCATGCAAACATTCTTTTGACCCTTTGGGACATACAATGTTTTGCACCTTGGCAGACCCACTTTACTGCAATATTGCTAATTTGACTTGCCTGTTGGACTTATATGTGCTCCTTTATCAGCTACAGATTAATTGCCCTGAAGATCCCAATAGAATTAAATGGATTGGATTTAATGCATTGCTGGGGCTGGGTAAAGTAGTGTGTGAAACAGCAATCATATCACCAGTAATGGGTAGCAGGGACATGAAGTGCCTCCTTTGAAAGTGAATCAGTTATTTATTTGTATGTTTTCAAAAGGACAGTGCATTTCTCTCCATATAATTTCAAAAATGGATTAGATCATTTAGGGAAACCTCTTTTATGTTTTGGAAAGAAGTGTGCACTGTTGTTTAAACACTACTGAAATAGTAGTGCTTTGGAGTTTTCTGTTTATCAACAGTGTTAAAACAACCATAGCTGCTGGAAGGCAAAGTAGTGAATAGATGGGAGAAGCCAGCAATAACTAGGCCCCTCCCCTGTTACAGGCTTTTTCAAACAACTCTTTAGTTTCCCTGCTTCTCAAACGTGAATAAAATAGTATCGGTAGTCACTTTTAAAACTCTGTTTGCTCCAAGCCACTGCCCTGTGATACAAAATACACTTTCCTCTTGTTTACCTTCAGGACACCTCTACACTCAGCAAAGTACAAGCCAGCATTTCATCCATGTGATATTCCTCCTTTACTATTTAATAAATTTACATTCCAGGAGCAATAAGTAACTAAACAGTTGCACATTCAGCAACAAATTTCTCATTATGTGAAGCTTGTAACATTGTTGTTACATCTTTGTTATTTGGGAAAAGGAAATAGGGTCAGGTAAAATGTTACGTATTTGTTACTGATTCCTTCCAAGCTCTGAACTAGAGCTGACCGGTAATACTTCATCCCTTCCAGTGCCCATTAGAAATGAGAGTTTCCCCAGTTTCTCACATCAGATATAGCTCATCATCCCTGGCTCTTACAATTGAAGATAATTCTTGACCCTTTCTTCATTTATGTGTACTGAAAAATATACCACAAATGTTCTGGGCTCTGCTGATCCAGCCTGACATTTGACTTGTCTTGTGATCCATCCACAGCTTATTCTTCTCCAGGAGTAGTTACAGTCTGTGATGAAAGACAGCTCCACAGCTCAGAGGAGTTCGGATTGGTTCATGTACAATCTGAACTGTACTAGGCTTGGTTGGATTTCATAGAATCATAGAGTTGAAAGAGACCGCAAGGGCCATCCAGTCCAACCCCCTGCCATCACAATCAAAGCATCTCAGACAGATGGCCATCCAGTCTCTGTTTAAAGACCTCCAAGGAAGGAGACTCCACTACACTCCGAGGGAATTTGTTTCACTGTAGAACAGCCCTTACTGTCAGGAAGTTCCTCCTAATGTTGAGGTAGAATCTCTTTTCCTGTAGCTTGCATCCATTGTTCCAGGTCCTAGTCTCTGGAGCAGCAGAAAACAAGCTTGCTCTCTCCTCAATATGACATCCCTTCAAATATTTAAACAGGGCTATCATATCACCTCTTAACCTTCTCTTCTCCAAGCTAAACATCCTCAGCTCCCTCAGTCATTCCTCAAAGGCCATGGTTTCCAGAACCTTCACCATTTTAGTCTCCCTCCTTTGGACATGCTCCAGTTTCTCAACATCTTTTTTGAATTGTGTTACCCAGAACTGGACACACTATTTCAGGTGAGGCCTAACCAAAGCAGAATAGAGTGGCACTATTATTTCCCTTGATCTAGACACTCTGCTTGTATTGATGCAGCCTAAAATTGCATTGGTTTTGTTAGCTGCCACATCACACTGTTGACTCATGTTGAACTTGTGGTCTAACTAGACTTCTAGATCCCTTTCACATGTACAGTGCGTCCTCGCCTTATGTGGGGGATCCGTTCCGGATCCCTCCGCGTAAGGCGAATTCCGCCTATGCTCGAGCCCCATTGGAAACAATGGGGCTTGTGCGCGGCAGCGTGGGCGCGCGCGGGGCACAACAGGTGCGCACACCCATTCAATTGAATGGGACGCGCCGCCCCTTCCACCCTGTGCACGCGACACGGCTTGAGCACATATGCTCAAGGCCGCGTATGTACTTTCATATACCCAGGTGTTCCCCATCCTATATCTGTGCATTTCATTTTTCCACCCTAAGTGCAGCTTACACTGGAAGCCCTGCGGCATTTAATGAATGGTGCATGCACTACCATGCTGCTGTGTGCACAAGCCCCATTATCTTCAATGGGACTCGAGCATAGGCGGAATTTGCCTGATGTGGCAGATTCCAGAATGGATCCCCGCATAAGGCAAGGGACCACTGGACCTTAATAATAATAATAATAATAATAATAATAATAATAATAATAATAATAAATTGTATTTATATTTCCTTCCTCTCCCAGCACATAGAGGTGGGATTACACAAAAAATTCAACAATACAAAATGCAAATACAATGTTATCTAAAATACAAACAATAAAACGGTCAGCAATACTGCTACCAATCATTAAAATCCAATCGCCATCTGTTCCCATATTACCGAGTTGGAAGTTAGGGTGTTCTTTAGGATCAATTATAGCAGATCAAATGGATAGGCCTGCCAGAAGCGATCTGTCTTAAGTGCCTTCTTAAAGGCTTCCAGTGTCGTAATAAGGATCTCTTCCAGCAAGTTGTTCCATAGTTCAGGGGCTGTGGCTGTGAAAGCTTTATGGGAAGTTGTAACTAATCTGGTTTTCATGTATTCCAGTAGTTTCTTCCCTGATATTCTAAAAGTGTGGGGCAGATTGTGTAGGGAGAGGCGTTCCCTTAAGTAACTCAGACCCAAGCCATGTAGGGCTTTAAAGGTAATGACCAACAGTTTGTATTGCACCCAGAAGCTGATTGGCAGCCAATGTAAAGATTTTAATATTGGAGTGATATGGTCTGATCTAGATGTTCCCATGACCAATCTGGCTGCAGCATTTTGGATCAATTGAAGCTTCCGAACTTGGTACAAAGATAGCCCCATGTAGTGCGCATTACAGAAGTCTAAGCGAGAGGTTACCAGAGCATGTACTACTGCTTCAAGGTCCCTCTAGGCCAGGTAAGGGCGCACTTGGTGTATCAACCAAAGTTGGTACCAGGCATCCTGGCGACTGCCTCATCAGATGACAACTGTAGAGATGAGTCCAGGAGCACTCCCAAACTGCAAACTTTGTCCTTTAGGGGAAGTGTAACCCTGTCCAGGACTGGTTGACAAATGTCCATCTCTGGACCAGGGGTACCTAACGCAAGCACCTCCGTTTTCTCTGGATTCAACTTGAGTTTGTTTTTCCTCATCCAGCCTATTACTGACTCAAGGCAGGCATTTAAAAGAGAGATGCCATCTTTGGTCACTGCAGCAGTCGGAGACATAGAGAAGTAGATTTGGGTGTCATCAGCATACTGATAACACCCCGCCCCATGTCTCCAGAAGATCTCTCCCAGCGGCTTCGTGTAAATGTTAAACAGCATGGGAGACAGAATGATGCCCTGAGGGATGCTGGATGTCAACTCTCTTTTATGAGAACAGCTGTCTCCCAGCATCATCACCTGGAGTCTGCCCGAGAGGTAGCACCTGAACAACTGCAACGCAGTGCCCCCAATATCTAACTCCCTCAGGCACTCCAGAAGGATACCATGGTCTACATTTCTCCGTGCTGAGTTTCATTTTGTTAGCTTTGGCCCAGCTTTCTAGTCTATTCAAGTCATTTTGAATTTTGATCCTGTCCTCTGGGGTGTTAGCTACGCCTCCTAATTTGGTGTCATCTGCAAATTTTATAAGTATGCCCTCAGTTCTGTCATCCAAGTCATTGATAAAGATGATGAATAGGACTGGGCCCAGGACAATTTGTTAATTTGGTATTTATTTATTTATTTATTTATAAACACCAAATTAACAAAACCCCAAGATTTAGTAATGCCCCACTGTCTTATATTTCCGCACCTCTTGTGATTCCTCATCTTTCAAGATAACTCACATTGTCATGCTCAAACCATTGTGAGAGTAGATGTTGATACTTTCCTATCTTCATAGGCTCTGTGAAGCACATTGAGTGGTTGCCTAGAAACAGATGGATGTTCTCCCCCAAAATACAGCCTAAAGAAGCTTAATATATTAGCCTGGAGATTAAGAGGAGACATGATACTGTTCCTCAGCTATCTGAAGGGCTGCCTTATGGATTCCATGGAGCAGGCCTATTCTGTATTGCTCCAGAGGACAAGACTAGAACTGATATGTAGAATTTGATGGGTAGCTGATTGCCTTGGGGAAGTTATTTCCTTCTCCCTATGAAATAAATCTTTTTTTTTTCCCTCCCTTGGCCTTTAAAAATAAATAAAACATGCATAGATCAGGCCCCATTTGCTAATTTAGACCTATACACATTTTTATATATTAACCACAAAATGGCTATGAACATTTCATTCAGTAACATTACCAATTTTCTATGCTCACATCTTCAAATACTGATGCATTTGATTTTTCACAGTATAGTAATAATAATAATAATAATAATAATAATAATAATAATAATTTTTATTTAGATTTCCCGCCTCTCCCTGTGGATCGAGGCGGGATTACAACAATAGAAACAACATTACAAGATAAAAACTATAATTTCATATAAAATACACTCAATAAAACAGCAAAACCGCTATCAATACAATACATAGACTAAATCATTTAAAATACATATCTTTACAAATAGAGGTGTTTTTGTGGAGTTTGTGTTTTAGGCTCTGTTCTAGATTAATAAACCTTCAAAAAATAAAAAAAAATAAAAGTGATGGTCATGTATTATTATTTTTTTCTGTTGCTGATGCTTTATTATTATTTTTTTAAGAAAAAGGTCACATTTCCATTTTTGCCTTGCAGCCATAACACTAAAACGACGTCTTGGCTAGATCCACGGTGCCTGAACAAACAGCAAAAGCCTCTAGAAGAATGTGAAGATGATGGTAAGAGAGTAAAATGTTTAAAATCTGGAAAACTCTTTGACCTAACTTGATATTTTAAAACAACAGCAGTGATGAGTTGGCTACCTTCACACATCTCCAAATCTAGTGGCTTAAACATAGGATTCATTCTGAGGCCATGGTCCAGGTTTATCAATGGCTTGTGCATGAAAAAATGGCCTGAGATTAAAAGAGACATCTAGCCACTTCATTGGTCCCAGGTGTGTCATGATGCAGATGGTGATTCTGATACCCATCCACATTTAACTACATCTGCAAGTCTCCCTTGCTGGATATGTGTGTGTGTACTAGAAGCAGCTCTTTTTAATTAAAAGATATTGTACAAAATCCCCAAGGAGCCTAAGACAGATAAGAGATTTCTTATGTGTTCAGTTTGTGTGCACAATTGGGAGATGGATTGTGCTAAAAAAAAAAAAAGTAAGACCCTACAGTGACTTAGTTTTCTTAACCCACTAGCTTTTACAGTCAGATGATATTTCACTGATTACTATTACTAGTACTATTATCCACAAGATTCAACTCCCTGGTTTGCTGAGCTGTTTTCGTTGCTTCAGTCACAATTACATAGTTCTCCCTTGATAAAATCACTTGAAAAAGTAATGACCAATTTCATTTCAATTCATTTCATTTTTACGGAAGCCTTCGGTTAGTCTTGTGTATAGGATCTTTTGCTTTTTGCCACTTAATTTTGACCCTTATATCATCACTGCTTTCATAATTGACTGAAAAGTAAAGGCATTCCCTTGCTTCCTTTCTGCAGTTGCTAGTCCAGTATCTATTGGAAGAATAATTGGCACTGATTTGATTTCTGCATCCTTTGAGACACTGAAAAATGCAAGCCAGTGTTCAATTTAAGAGATCAAGCTATCTCAATTTGGGATAGGAAAATTAGGTTTGCAGTGGCATTTATTAAAAAAAAACAACCCAAAACAACCCACAACCTATAGATTAAGTCAAGAGAAGAAGCAAATGGAAATAAGAAACAGCAATACATCTTGATCCTTTTTTCTCATGTGAACAGAATATACCTAGTTACAAATGTATTCTGTATCTGATTGGTATGCTAATGTATTTAACATGCTAAAACGTATTTTCAGCATGCAATTAATTGCCAGCCTGGATGTGACAGTTGAAACATAACTTTTTATATGCCTCTTCTGTCAGTCTGGAGTCCCTTTTCTCCAAACATTTTTTTCATAGTTCAGTTTACTTCTGATACTGGAGCAGGTTTGGGAAAAAGAGGGCTTCAGGCAACTGATGAGGAGAGATAAGAGGGGGAGGATTCAGCTCCCCTCCCCTGCATGTGCCTTTTGATGTTAAAATTGGAAACAGCACAACCCACTGTTTATATAATTGAGGCAGATGCATGATACCTCCTTTGGCTCAAGTTTGCAGATTCAGGTATTAATAGTTACAGGAGTTACTCTGCCTTTCTTTACTTCATTGGTAAATCCATTGGCCAAGGAGAAGTATGACCCTCAATTATAGTCATTAGCACAATAGCCAAAACTGAGACCTAACTGGAGAAAAAATGGAAATCTAATAGCTTTTTGCTGAGAAAGGCTATCAGGAGAGTAACCTCTTTGTCAGATGTGCTTCAAAAGCAATTAAGCATCTGTGTCCATTTTGGATTTGTTTCCAAATGGCTTCTAAAAGTTTGATTGCATTGAATTTACAGCTCTCTCAGACTGATGCTTTCTAGTTGTGTTTGACTATGTTATAGTCACTACTACTTCCACAAGCCTCTATTCAACAGGGAAGCACCAAGCTGAGGAAGGCCCCTCTGAGATCTCATTTTGTATGACACCAAAAATACCTTTGCCATTAAAAATTAAGCAACTAGATTGGTAATTCACTTCAGCTAATAGGTACAAGTAACCTATACTAGTAATCATAGGTTTGTATGGGGCCACAAGGCTCTTTTAGTCTCTAGCAGTTCATGAATACACCAGTAAAAAACAGTAATGTACCTTTATAACTTTTAGCTCCCACCTAACACATTGAATTTATATAGAAACTTTGTTTATTCAGCTAATTTTCTTTGCCAGACTTATTTCATAGGCAGTAACTACTTCTAACAGCAAGTGATATGCATTCCCTCTTATTTCATTGGTACCTTATTTTGCTTTATGCTGTTTATAATTTTGACTAACCATTTTTTTCAACACTGTGAAGCAAATATCTTCCATAGCTTTAAAAGGTAGTAATATTTTTTTTCTTTCCCAATTTCTCTGCGAAAAAGGTAGGTTATGAATATGAAGAAACAGAGGAACTGTCACACTTTATACTGAGTCAAGTCCATTGGTTCACCTGATCTACCACTATCTACTCGACTCAGAGGTGTTTTTTGTTCTTGGTACAGAAGATCCTTGAACAGGTTTTACGTGGAATAGAACCTGGGATTTTATGTCTGTGCTTGTGTGCTTTTACACAAAACTGGGGGCTCCTCTAGGTTCTCTAAAATGCATATTCTATAAAATCCAATCAACTTTTCCACTTTCAGAACTCCTTCCTTTCATCATCACAATAGAAAAGAAGCTAATCAATATTTATTGATCATTGATGTTAGTGGTTTAAGTGTTTATTTTACTACTGGTTTTAATGGTTTAATGGTTTATATTTTTTTTACTGATTTCATCAGCTGTGCTGAGTGGTTTTATTTTTTAGGAGAAAGGCAAGTTTAAAAAAATGTAATAAAGGAAACAAAGCAAAGAAAGAGGGGGGGGGGAATATGTCAGTGACTTTGAGACTAACTGGTTTCCATTTTAGCATGAGCTTCCATGGATATAACCCCACTTCTTCAAATGCACTACAGAGCGATATTAAAGCCTTGGATATAAAGTATATTTATAAAACTGTGGGAGTGGAATAGAGTGGAATAGGATGCAGAAAGATGCATATCATGTCCTTTGCCCTAAATTTTCAAAGAGTTGGGCAAGGGATGCAGGTCTTTCAGAGAGAATTTTGAACTCGGGAAAACTGACTTTTGGTAAGTAGATTTATTGCTTTCACCCATCAACATTAACTGACCTCTGCAAACATCTGCAAGACCTGTATCACCTCACCATGCCCTTTGAAAATTTAGGGAAAGGGACATCATTTGCATCTTTCTGCATCCTATTGCATTCTATCCCACAACTCTATAATTATACTTTATACCTGTGGCTTTAATAGCACGCATCTGAAATAGTGAGTTTATATTCATGGAAGCTTTTTCTAAAATAATAACAACAACAACAACAACAACGGTTAGTTTTAAAGGTGCTGCCACATTCCCCTTTCTCCCCCTCCCTTCCTCCTTTTTTATGCTACAAGAGACTAACATGGTGACTTCTTTAAAAACAAATTGCTCTCCTTTCAAATCTGCAGCCTCCATAGGTCCTAAAAATCTTCTGCAGATGTTTGGGAAGCAGGGTTTTGGGAGGAAGAAGAGAGAATTAAAGTTCTGCTGTGCAAGCAGAATTATGTTCTGGTAATAGTGACTTTCATTCTATAGTTAACTGAATGAAGAGTTCATTTTTACAAGTGTAGCCATAGAAACCCAACTGGATGACCTTGGGCAAGTCACAATCTCTCAACCTTAGAGGAAGGCAATGGCAAAAACCCTCTGAACAAATCTTGCCAAGAAAACTGTGATAGGTTTGCCTTAGGGTTGCCATGAATCAGAAGTGACTTGAAGGCACATAACAACACCAGACTACTGAAACAAATACCCTTTAAAATTAATTTTGGACCTTTATGTCTGACAGAAACAGTTCATTTATGTCGACCTATCTTACATTTGCAAGATTTTTGAGAACATCTGGTTGACATGTGATAAACTGAAACCATTCTCCTTTTATAATTTGCTTGCAAGTTTTGTCATCCCTCATTTGCTGGCTACAATTTTGTTTTGATTTTTACAAAATGACATTCCCAGTCATTCATACCATCGTTAGCAGATGGAAATGCTGGTCAATATTAAACTGGATGATAGAAGTGGTACTTTTGATTAGAATAAGCTCTTTATGAGCAGTTGTCGATTTACACAACCATAGAGTATATAGCATACTTGGGGCGTGTGTTTCCTAGACTAAGGTTAAGGACTGCTGTGCATCAAATCAACACATACGCTAATCTTTTGAAGTGCACCCAAACAGCCACCTTGAAGTGTGGCTGCAGAAAATATAGGTGGCAGTTTCTAGCAAGCTTTAGTCCTGTGCAGTTTCAACTCATTCCAATACACTTTGTACAGGAGTTATAATTGGACAGTTCTGTTCTTGGTTGAGACAGTTAAACTCAGCTACATTTTTGATATTAGATAGTCAGGTTCAGTATACATAAACCTTCCTTCTAGGCCCTAATTCTTTGCATGCACAAGGGCCATGATTAACACAGTGGAGTCTCACATACCCAAAATAACTTCCCAAAAGGGATATATGGCCATATAGTTTTTTACTTTTCACCAAGCCCACCAAAGGGAATAGGAAGCAGAGGCACCTGTGTGCCATGAACTCTTGATTAGAGTAGATAGTCTTACAAATAAATGAATATATTTTTTGTTTCTGAGACAAGTCTCATCTAAAAAAACAGAGATCCTTGTCATTGGTTTTGCAGTACCAAACATTTGTTTGCCAAAGTCCACACTCTTTCTACTGACAAAAGTGTAACGGTGTGGGGTTACGCTGTGTTGGTACAAAACTTGGTGTTGGTTCTGCTGTATACTGGCAGGAATTTCTTGCTTGGTGCTGGTGTCTGAATTTTTCTTTTGATTTTTTTCCTATCTCACTTACTGCTCTTCCTTTGGAGAAGAAGGGGTACACACGGAGGAACTGGACAGTGAACTAGGTAAATCATCCATCTCATTTTTTGCTCCGTTGGTTGGACTGCTCAGTTAACTGCTTAACATCCTTTTCCTTTCTATCACATTTCCTTTTCTTTTTTAATTTAAGCAGGGTGTAACAAGATGGCAAAATGTAGCTGAGTCTATGTATTGAACATAGCTTTATTTGTTTTAGCACGACATTTTCAGGCAAGGTTGTTAGCCTGTAGCCTTGTGGAGTCTTCAAACCTCCCTCTCAGTTTGTTATTACAGTATTTGAAATTCTTTGCTGTGCATTTACAGATACCTATAGGACAAAAAGGGTTGTCTGTGTAAGTTGGCTGTGCTAAAAGCCAGTGCTTCCACATTCATTTGTTAATGGAATTAAGTACATGATTTGTCTATTGCCTTTAATGTTGCACCCAAGAGGTAGAATCTCACGTTTGTGTATAGAGCCAATTTGTGATGACCCAGCATGATTATATCAGGCTGTATTGATACAGAAAGTTTATCTTTCAGTAGTGGAATGTGAAATGCCTTTCAGCCTCAACTGTGCTTGAAATGTCTCAGAACTCAGTAAATTTTAGCAAACTCACTCTTCAAACAAGGTACAGTTGACTCTCGGTATCCACAGACTTGCCATCCATGGATCCAAGAATCCACAGATGGCAAGTCTGCATTGTCACCAATGATGATGTGTGCACGTGGCCATTCTGCCTTTAAATTCAGTTGTACCCAATGGCACCACAGCCACATGTGTTAATGATCCCTAATGATGGCACGGCTGTGTGAATTGCTGCCGTTGGGGACAACTCAGGCTTGAGCCTCCATGGACTTTGGAATCTGTGAGGGGGACTGGAACGGATTCTCCATGGATACCGAGGGCCAACTGTATTCAGTATCTGTAGCAGATTACAGGTGTTTGGCAGAATCTGAATGCAACTCCTGTTCTGTGTTCTGATCACAACTGAGACCCATTTTTAGCCAGTGAGTCCCAAGGATTTGTTATATCAGTCTTTCCTAACCTGTAGTCCTGTGGATGTTTTGGTTGACATGCTGGTTGGGAATTATGATAGATGCAATCCAAACTCAGTTGGAAAGCACTCGATTAAAGAAAGCTGACCTACAATACAATTTTGTCTGGTTTGATTCTCATGGGGGAAGATGAAGATGGTGTTGGACCATGACATTCCTCACCATAGGCTGTGCAATCCAGGAACATCTGGAGAGTCAAGGAGTCTTCCATTCTGCCAAGATATTATGCAGTGCTTTTACTGGAGAATTGTATTTTATTGCGTTCAGAATGCATCAGTTTCTTTCAGTATAGAAGGTATAAACAATTGAAACTGTGGGAGAATTTGCTAATTAGCCATTAATGTACTATCCCATTTGGAAGCATGTATCAAAAAAGATTTTCCAAGGGTGCTGAAGTGTGAAACTGAGGCAAACAGATTTTAAAACACAGATAGATCAGCAAATGTTAGTTAATGCAACTCCTCCAATATTTCACAGATGAGAATAGAGAATATTTGTTAACACCTCATTCTCATGCCATTCCCTCCACTATTAGACATTATTGAAGGATTTATTTATTTTGGCTGTGTGTTGCATTCATTTTCTCTGCAATCATTACCTTCAACTGATATACTAGCCACAAATATTAAAACTAAGGCCTGTTACAGACTGCCAAAATAAAGCTGCTTCGGGTCTCTTTGGAGGTATGCTATTTAAATGATGCATGGGTCCTAAGAGTCCGGAGGTCGCGCCAAAGCCACACTCCATTCCTAAGCACTGGAGTGCAGCTTTGGTGCAGCTTCCAGATTCTTAGGATGCATGCATCATTTAAATAGCATACCTCCAAAGAGACCCGAAGCAGCTTTATTTTGGCAGTCTGTAACAGGCCTAAGATTTTAGCTAGCATTAAAATGTCTGTCCTCATACACAGGGCTGGCAGACATTTGCTCCCTCCTCCTTAATTGGTGAGCCTTCATTCTACACATTTGGCATCTCACCATTTGGCAGGCTGATGGCACCTGTTAGAACATTAGAGTCAAACGTATGGAGGCCACAGGTCTCACAGCCGTCTTACAACATGTTTTAGCAACAGCTGTAGTGAGTGAAACTCATGCATTTACATAAATGTACGGCATCTGAACACATGTAAACAATACCATATGTGTCCACTCTCACTCAGAGAATGAACAGCATGTTCTGGGGAAAATGCTGGACCATGAAAAACGATAACAGCTGGAATAATAGAAACTTGGAGTTGAAAAGAACTTCAGGGGCCATCTAGCCAATGGTTCCCAAAATGTTGTCCTCAAAGTGTTTTGGACTTCAGCTCCCAGAAGACACAGCCAACTTGGCTAATAGTCAGGAATTATGGGAGCTAAAGTCAAAAACATCTAGAGGATCAAAATTTAGGAATCACTGATCTTGCCCTGTTTAAAGACTTTCAAAGACAGAGATAGCCCTTGGTAACGCCATTGTTATGAAGTATTCTGAAAAGGTATTATGAAATATTCTGAAAAGGTAAAAAAAATATGTATAGGATCAGGAACAGGGTCAGATGCAAGAAAGGAGCATCTGCCTCTGATAAATTTGGGACTCAGGAAGCATATGGTTCATTTATTTCAGGATGACATACTTGCTAGCTTTTCAGTGCCTTTGTCTTTTTCTCAAATCCTCCTCTATTGACTATTACAGAATGCAAAAAGGCAAAGAAAAGGACAGGAAATTTCCCACCAAGTTTGATTTCTAGAACATTTTGTCACATGAGGGAGGGCAGGCAAAGGCCATAAGCAAGGCCAACCAGAGGTTAATTCCTCCTTAAGTGACAACATCATGTTCTGTACCTTTGCAGTCCAATGGACTCTTGGATGATGATTTTAAAACAAATGTAATATTGTTGCAGGAACCAGTGTGGTATAGGACTTTGAGAATTGGCTGTGACTTTGAGAGGCCAGGTTTCAAATTCTTGCTCATCAATGGAAACTCACTGGGTGACTTTAGGCAAGCGTTACTCTCTCATCCTACAAAAAAGGCAATGGAAAATCTAATCTGAATAAACCATGTCAAGAAAACCTTATAGTAGGGTTGCCAAAAGTCAGAGCTGACCTAAAGGAACACAGCAACAAACCACAAATAAGTTTGGAAGCATTTCAAACAGTGTTTTGCTTTTGGATCTAAGGTTGGAATTTATGTGTATCCCAAAATAAAAGAAAAAATATGCTAGTTGATTTTCTTGGTTAAAAATTAGAGCACAAATGTGTATTCCAAGGCTTATTCTAATTTCCAAACCTTTTATTTTATTGCCTTGCCCTAGCTTACACAAAAGCTGTTATTCCCAGAAGGAAATTATCTATGTCAAGCTGGAGAAAAGACCAACTCACCATTTTTTGCCAAGTATTTTCTCACCACTCCCTGCCACCCCATCTACAATTAGTACTGGCTTACATTTCCTGTCTCTGTATCACAAGGAAACCAAAGCACTTTCAGATGGTTAACATGAAAATACGTGGGCAGAGGAAGTTGGAGAGGAACCTGGCTTTTATTTGCAAACAGGGAACATGTGGAACATGGCTCATTAAATATTCTTTTCTTGTTTTTTAGCCAGTTCTGGATTACAAATATAAACGTTGAGTAATTAGCCCATGTGTGTTTATAAGGTTTTCATTCCATTACAGTCTGGAGATATTTGTGTCCTTATGGCACTGTAGCTGGAGCTTGTAGATAGCACACTGGAGAACTGCATAATATTAATTCACGTGCAACTATGTCAACATGCAAGCTACAAGACTGATAGCAATCATTGTGGATGCATTCCTGTGCATGCATAACTTGCTATAAGTCTCTTAGTAGGACTTACTTCTGAGTAGACATACATAGGATTGCACAGTTAACTAATGCCTGTTTCATAATGAGTAAACCATGATTGTTGTGTGTCTTCAAGCCTTTTCTGGTTTATGGCAACCCCAGTGGTGTCACTAGGATTGGCATCACACAGTATGATAACTGACAGTACAACCCCCCCTCCAATTTAGCTCCTCCTATACCACACCACACAGAAACCTTAACAACGTTTTTGTACTAATGTTACTCATAAATCATAATTCCTGGATATCGCCAAATGTAATTGCAATAGCTGTGACATAAACAACTAGCAACATTAAAATTATATATTTAAATTACAGTATCATATATGCAGCCTAAATGTATTTACATGTGCATAGTTCAGTGGTTAAAATAAGGTGTGATTTTTTAAAAAGAATTTTTTTAAAAAAATTAAAAAATATTTTTTATTTTTTTAAATTAAAACAATTAAAAACCTGAGGCCTCTCCTTTCTCTGCCCACTGAGCTTTGCCCCAGAAACGTAATCTCTTCTGTGCTTTAAGGGTATGCAGGCGAATGCCACGACCTGTTTCTGCCCAAAGGCAGATGTTTGTGGAGCAGTGGTTTCACTTGCCTTTAGGGTGTCACCTTGTGCTGGTCCAACCCCAGCACCTCCATGGAGATGCCCCTGAGCAACCAAGGTGAACATACCATGGGGGTTTCTTGACAAGATTTGTTCAGAGGATGTGTACCCTTGCCTTCCTCTGAGACTGACAAAGTATATGTTGAATGTATATCATTACTATAAGCTTCATATAAATTGGAAAGATTTATCTCGATTTATAGAAACAGGTAACAGGGAAAAGAAGATCATATTTCCTTCAGTCTGAGATCTTGTCGAACAGATTGTGCAACCAAATTTACTGGTAATGTGTCCTAAAATAAATAATTTCTGTATGTTGAGGTTGCTTGTGAATGCCTGTTGAAAGGAGCATGGGAGGATGTGTTCGGATTATGTCTGATTATATTTACCATTATCACACAGTAACCCCAATCTTAAGCTTTACAGAGCTATTTTTCTTTTACTAATTGGAGGTTCTCCAGAGCTCCCATCATGTGTCAATGGTTGTAGACTTTTGACGCCTTACTTTTTATTGGGAGATCAGGAGAAAACAAAACAGACTTGAGTTTAAAAAGCAAACTGAGATGTGTGCTCAAATGGCTTTCCTTCATTGACTAATTATGCTTATAGAAGTATTTACGCCTCCAGTTAGCAAACCGGCAGGCATGAAGCTCTTAGCTTTTCCCAAGCAATCTTCCATCTTTCATTGCTGCACTTTTTCTCCCTGCAGTTGTTTTAAAACTGAAAATTACTTTACGGTGTGATTAAGGGATAATGATTTTGTGACAAGTTTTGTAACATGATAAAATGACTGCACGTGCAGAGAGTTACACTGTCAGCTCCAGAGAAATGTGATTCATTTCAGTTCTGATAAGCTTTCTAGACATTTCAGGCTTCTAAGAAACACTTCCTACAAGTCAGAATACATCAGCAGTACACTGGGTGCTGGAAGGGCAGGTTTGTTCTGTTGGGGGTGCTTCTAATTATCATGATGTGGCTTGGCATCTAGAAGTTGGACAATTCAGTGCATAGAATCATAGGGCCATCCAGTCCAACCCTCTGCCATGCAGGAACTCTCACGCAAAGCATCCCCAACAGATGGCCATCCAGCCTCTGCTTTAAGACCTCCAAGGAGGGAGACTCCACCATTCTCCGAGAGAGTGTGTTCCACTGTCGAACAGCCGTTACTGTCAGGAAGTTCCTTATAATGTTGAGGTGGAATCTCTTTTCCTAGATTGCAGGGTGTGTTACCGCTATTTTACAATCTCAAGGGAATGAGTTGGATACTCGCCAGTGTAAAGCATGAGCCATCAAACACCGATAAAGACAGTTAATATGAACACACACACACACATTATTTTCAGTCTAGTTACTTTTCTGAGCCTATCACTATTTTGTTTTGCTTGGGGGGGGGGGTTGTTTTTTGTTTTTGGCCTTCACTGTTAAGATATGGCCCGGAACAGACAGGCCTTTGAGGCGCCCTCGTCATGTGTGAGGGTTGCCTGGTGGACGGAGTGCCCACACGCCCAGCAGCCCTCACACGTGACAAGGACGCCGCAGCTGCAGCGTGCCCACCAGACGCGGCACATAATGGTGATGTTGCAGCTGCACCGCTTCCAAAAGGGGTGGTGCAGCTGCAACGACACCATGCTGTCGCTGGCGCTTTGAGGCAGCGGAAGTGCGCCGCAAATAGGAGCCACTTCCCAGCGCTCCTTTTTTGCTGCACAGGAGCACCGTGCAATTTGGTTGCTGTGGCACTCCTGCGGAGCAAAGACAGGTGCCGGGGACGCGCCTCTTTCTGGCAGTGTGTACCCCGCCATATATTTCCAAAAACATGAAGTACAAAGAAATTCCTGTGAGATGGACAAAGTAGGCTCTCATATATGGAGGTTGTCTGAAAATGTTACTCAAATATTAGCATTCCTTGGGGGAGGGAATGAATTACTGTTAATCATCAGTAACACATGGTGATATAGTGGTTTGAGTGTTGGGCTATGGCTCTGCAGAACAGCATTTAAATCCTCACTCAGCCATAGAAATTCACTGGGTGATGTTGGGCAAATCTCTGGACGTTATCAGACAAGAGAAATTGGAAGTATAATCCAATGGCAATCCGAACGCAATCATGAGGTTTAACGTTATTGCATGATAGACTACCATACGCAAATTCGGGCAATGGGAAGTCAGTCCAAGCGCAATCATGAGGTTTCACGTTATTGCGTGAGAGGTGATCACACGCAAATTCAGGCACTGGCAAGCTATTTTAAGGCAATGGGAAGCCAGTTCGAATGCAATTCGCATTCGTGTAAATTCGCTGAACTAGTGAATTCACATGAATGCATTCAGCCCCCACTGTCTTTTCATTCGAAATTAAGAGAAATTCCTCACATGTGATAAAGTCTTCTCTCTTCGTTCTGGAATGAAGGCAATTGCAAACCCCCTCTGAGCAAATCTTGCCAAGAAAACTGTGATAGGTGCACATTAGACTTTCCCTATGTTAGAAACAAATTGAAGACACACAACAGCAGAAAGCAGAGACTGGTAATTGTATTACTTGCGATGTTAATGGAATTCCCTTTGAACATTTCCCAGCTAATGAACAATGGTATTACTTGTGAAATATTACTTCACAGCTCTGCATGGAAACTTTTGCTATGTTAATCTTTACAGTAGCTCTTGACATTCTGTCTTTCTACAACAGACTAACGCGGCTCCTTCTCAGATTGAGAGACTGCATGCTTCTCACTCTTTCTCTACTTAGGAAAATGTGTCAAAGTGACCCGAGAAAGCAGAGACATAGGAAACACTTCCAAGAAAGTACTACGTATTCCTATTATTGAATAGACTGATTGAAAGAAAGAAAGAAAAGAAATAGTGTTCTTTTCATTTAAGTGGTTCCTCCCCCCATCTTTCTCAAGAAAGGGGACTTTCTGTAGTTGCCGTTACGTTACATGTTTGTTTTGAACATCGTATAATGAGGGCTTATAGCAATTGTTACATAAAAAGGGAAAGGAGATAGAATAAATCTTTACGCAGAAATAATACATTTAAAAGAAGCCATATCCCTTTTTTTTTTCTCCTTCTAGAACTACCTGCTGGTTGGGAAAAGATTGAAGATCCTGTGTATGGTGTCTACTATGTAGAGTAAGTTTATTTGACATAGTATGCATCTGTATGTGTGTCACAGAGTGTGCTGGTGATAAGCAGAATCCACTGTGGAAATCTATTTCAACTGCACATTGATTCTTGGAAAACTAACCACCTTGACTGCAGCAAGCAACTTACCAGCCTACAAATGCTGCTTTTTCTATATACTGGATACTGGAAGTGAAGAAAGGATAATACTTGATCCTTTGCTGTTGTGCTCCCCCTTGTGACCATTGAAGGAGACATCACCATTCAGTCTTGAATTGTATGCTAGAAAGACAGTATTAAAAAGAACTGCTTGGAAGTGGAGAACATTATAGATATCACAATTAAACACAAGTCCAGAAACATTAGTTCATTATGAAAAGTCAAGGCAAAAGATTTTCAGGTGTAGTGTCTGGGCATGGGAGCTGGTATTCCTGTACACAGAATTCCTCTTAGGTTGATTGAATTGATTTATAGTGGCAGTTTTTAACACCTGCTTTTGCAGCGTATTCAAAAAGACTCCAGCATAACTAAGGGTGTAAAGAACTCTTACTGAGTTTCTCATTCACTACAAGACACGCTGTCTTGACATAGCAAGACAGCCTGTTGAGAATTTGTTAACCCACGTAAGGGTTCTCCTCTCCAGAATGAGGAGGCTAGGTGTACTTCTTTCACCAATTTAGTTTTTCATAATTTTCAAAATGTCTCTATGGAAAACTTTTCCTTTATGAATGCACACACCCACATTGCAAACACAGAAGGGTTGGGCATTATTTTCTACACAGGGAGAAAAGGCCTACACAGAGGATTATGTTTTCTGTCATGTGCAGACAACCCAAATCTGCATTAACAACCAACTTTCATGTGTAAAAAACATCATTTGATGAACAAGAAGCTGCTATTTGCACAGAAATAATATCTTTTGTGCAAAAAGAAATTCAAGGTTCCTGCATATAAAATGATGCTTAATGTGCAAACCTCCCACATGGTTAAGCAGGTACCAAACTGGGGTTTAAAAAAAAAAGTAATGAACTGAGTAGAAACTGTGAAGTCGAAGGCTTTCATGGCCAGCATCCATAGTTTTTTTTTTTTGGGGGGGGGGCGGGGGCGGGCTATGTGGCCATGTTCTAAAAAAGTTTCTTCCTGACGTTTCGCCAGTACCTGTGCCTGGCATCTTCAGACTTTTTCATCAGGGAGTTCCAGTGCTGAAACAGCTTGTTCCACGAAATATGGGTAAATAGAGGTGGTGGTGGTGATGTATGTTTATTACAGCCCTAATGTTTTCCATGGTGGGAAATTATTATCATGGTGTCTGTTTCATTATCTGTACATCTTGAAAACCATAGTCAACTAAAGGTGCAATTGAAATATTTCAGTCATTTATCTGAGGAACTAGGAAGAAAATTAATCCACTTTGGAGATGTCCACCATCATAGTAGGAGGTCACTTCAGTATATTCTGGAGCAGTTACATACTGCATATCTTAGTGGCAAGCTAATTTATTGTTGAAAGAGAAGACTTCATATAAATAGACATCTTTTCAAATGTGTCCAGGTGTCCTTTTATATGAGGTCTTCTCCATTAAGAAATTGGATAGGATCATAACATCTTAGTATTGTAATAGAAACAATTGGCAGAATCCAAAAGGTTGTATTTAGGATTAGACTCATGGCCTGGGCTGCAACTTAAGTCCTTTCCTTTTCCCTACAGCATCATTTGCCTTGCAAATAGCCATTCCTGAAGCTGGGAGAATTTCAGAAGTTCTGCTTTTTCTCCCTCTGATAGCCCCAGCAATCCTAATTTTTATTCAATAATTCAGTTTCCAGTAGGGCTGTCTACATATATTGCAGGAAGATACCAAGTAGTAGTGGAATGGGTGTTTGGGGATGTAACTGGGATGAAAAACCGATAGTTATATATTCAGTATCAATATGCTTTTTAAAAAACAAAACAAAACATCACAAAATAGCGTGATTGATTTCTTAATGCTCAGTCCATTCCATATCACCTATGTGGTGGCACTGATTACTGACAATACATTTTAAAATAAGTTATGTTATTGATTAATTTGATTGATTAATTGGGATAGCAGTTATTGTTGAGCTTCACCTAATACAGCAATAAACAGTATTAAACAACAGTACACAATTTACTTATCTTAACATCTGGATTGAGAGGTTGCAAAAGCTGTCAGGCATATTTTTGAACCCATAGTCACTTGTTTCGTACAGTATGGTTGCAGGTCTCTTCTGATAACCAAGCCATACTTTCCATTGCTATCTTGAGAGAACCTTTTCAATACATTTCCAAGTTATAGGGTGAACTTATGCCTATTCTTTCTTTGACAGCTAGGAGATCTTGGAGGACTGCACCCTCTGGAAAAAACCAACAACATTAAAATTCCTAAATGCCCTGTAGGGATGGGGCCATTTTTATCATGTTTTAAGATCCCTCTAGGTCATTTTAATCTTTGGATCCTTGGAGAGTCCTGTTTTATTAACAGGAAATGAGTGTAAATAATTTCTTGTTCACATCATCATCTTTTTTAAAAAAAAAAATGCTCCCCCTATGCCTAAATTGTGGCCCAGAGGGGTCACAAATGTGGCAAAGTCCCCCCCCCCCGACACAAGCAGGCATTACAAAACAGAAGCTAGAGACAATCATATAAGTCATAATTCATGCTCAAAATGGAAGACAGATTGGAATTCCTCCTGAACAGAAAGCTGAGATGTAGTATATATCTTGGAAAAGAAGGATGTCTGGTCATCCTGCCTGAATGGGCCTTTGGGGGCTCTTTTGACCCACGAAGGGCCATGTGGGTCACAAAAATTGTCCTCTAGGCCACATGCAGCCAAAGTCAACACTTTGCCTATCCCTGTTTTAAAGCCATAGTCAAACTCTTCTTCACAGAGCATACTCTGTTTCACCATCCTTTGCAAACTAAAAAGAAGGCATAGGTGTAGGAGGTGTAGGTGATGCAGGCACCAATAGGTCTTATCAGGACAAACCCGATCTTTTTCACTATTGTGATGATTAAAATAAAAAAGTGCTTGATCCTGTGTCACTGTGAAAGTTCAGGTTACCCAGTTACATTATACACAGTTTTGTTATTCATTGGGCATACTGTCAGCAAATCTACTCCATTCAGTTGTTTGCACTGCTCCCTTATTTTCAGTGGAGCAGTGCCCAAGTTGGACAGACTTTAATTTCGTTTCCTATTTGTGAATCATCCAGGCTTGAATGAGTGGCAATATGTTAGTCTAATTCTGGCACAGGTTCACTGAAAACTATGAAGCTGTACATGAACTTTGGGAAGTGATTTTAGATATTATTAAACAATCTTACAGCAACAGAATTAATTTCTGTTCATCATTTTTTCCTACCTTTATTATTACTGCCACCTATTCTGTATTGACATAACAGGGTTTGGAAGCATCATGTGTTTACTTTAGAAGATTTTGGATAGGTTTATTAGCTTTCAAGATTTGTCTTTTTGTTAAATTTGTCTACAGGTTGCCTTCACTGCAGGTAGCTTTTGTGAAGTTTGGTTCTAAATTATTACAAGCAATTTGCACATGTAATGATAACACAGTGAGTTGATCAGATATCTTAGCGATCTCTCTCCCTTTGTAATTAGCTGAGCCAAACAGTGGTTGCCCACCTAAGAAACTAATTAATCCAGAGAGGATACATAAACACAAGCATCCCATCTGCCTTAATCTCATTGTTTGCAGATAAACTGTTACTTAGAATTATCCATATGTGTTTAAGAGGTCATGAAGGATAGGATACCATGCTTAATTTTTTGCTTTTTAGTTCAGCATTTTAGTACTAAGTAAATTAGCATTGTGCTCCCTGATCTTTCATTTGACTTGTTTACTTACCCCCTGTTTGCGGAATATTTAAGCATGTTCACAATGAATGCTCCATTATTTATACCAATCTTTTTCTTCTTTTTTTAGCCACATCAACAGGAAAACACAATATGAAAATCCAGTTCTGGAAGCTAAACGGAAGAAACAGCTTGATCAGCAACAGCAGCAGCAGCAGCAGCAGCAACAACAACCACCACAACCATCACAGCCACCTGAAGGTTGGCACTTGTCTGTGCAAAATCATTGGGACCGAACTATTTGTGAAATATGATATGCATTCTCTAAGGGTTTCATATTATTTAATAATGTCGGCCTAAATCTAATTTAGTCCCAATCAGAATGGATCCGCTAAATCAATGGAATTTAATTTGTGACTTTGGGCAGGTCTACATTGTCCATAATACGCTGGGCTGTCCCTGGAGTATTACGGTCCCAAAGCTGCCCTGACACCCCCCCCCCCATTACCTGCATTACCTTACTCCGGTCACCTGTCTACACCTGCATCCCTGCTGTACTGCCACCACTGTCACTGCTGGCACATGTTGCTCCCCCTGAGGTCACAAACAAGGTGCCCACGATCAGTCAGATGGCTGGGTGCCTTGTTGTGACCTCAAAGGAGCAACCCATGCTGGTGGCAGAGGGCATCACCACAGAAGTCTGTGTAAACAGCTGTCTTGTGTTATTCCAAAGTGCTTCAGATTTTTTGGAAAAATCTGGAACTAATGGTAAATCTTTTAAATTCACTTTAAAGCAGGGCTGGTCCAGATTCGCTGCAGGACCACCCTTTCCACATGTAGACAGTCCACAGTCATATAGAGCCTTTGGCACGTCATCATCTGGACAGGGTGATGTGAGGGCAGAGAGAAGCTGTTGCAAATGGCCCATATAGACATGCCATTATCAAGTTCCTATTAATTCAGTAGGTCTACTCTAGTTGAGGTTAGCAGTTGGATTTAGGATTTTAATTTCAGGCTAGCCCAAGATGCTATCCCAAACAAAGGCACTTGCCTAAACAAAACAAAAGTCTTTAGCTAATCCTTATGAAATATACCCAGCATTTGGTGGTGAATCCTGCAATTTATTATCTATATTTTCTAAGAGTTTTTATGCAACCATTATATTTGGGTGGGGGGGGTTGTTTCATTTTTTGGGTCAGGATTCAGATGTAACTCATGGCATTATACAACTGAGCATGTACCACCCAGACAAAAAATGGGAAAGGGGCTATTGGAAAATCACTTTGAGCATTCTTCCACATAGAAAACAAAACCAAGGATCAAAATGACCTATAGATTAAGAAAAGAAACCTGTATGGATCTTTGATTTCCATCTGATATATGGATAACAAGAGGTTATTAAGTAGAACATGCATTTTACATGCAGTATTTCCAAGGGTCAGTCTTGGGCATCTCTGGGGTTTTTGTTTATTTTAAAGATAGTACCTAGCACATCTAGAAAAGTCCTCTGTCTTAGAGTTTAGCGAGCAGTCATTCTGGTGCCCTCCATATATTTGGGACTATAATTGCTATTATCTCTGACTGCTGTCCAAGTGGGGTGTGTTTTATCAGAGCTGTAGTCCAAAACAACCAGAGGATATATGCTTGCCTATCCTTGCAGTGAGTTAGATGGCCCAGTAGTCTGATTTGGCATAAAGTTGTTTTCTCCACAAGGTTTCATAAATAGAATTAAATTTACACTATAACAACAACTGTATTAATTGGACACAGGCCAGTGCATAACTACATTAAACATTAAGCCCAAGTAGGAGGCCCAGACTTGTATGAGTTGTCATAGGAACAGCAAAGTTATATGCATAGTACAATTAAGAGAGTTCTAAAGACTGAGGTGCACAAGATGATTATCAAGCTGGATGTGTAGAGAGATCTTGTAGCACCTTTGAGACTAACTGAAATAAAGAAGTTGGCAGCATGAGCTTTCATATACTTCAGTCTATGGAAGCCCATGCTGCCAACTTCCTCATTTCAGTTAGTCTCAGAGGTGCTACAAGATCTCTCTACATACTGATTCTATATAGACTAACACGACTATATATTTGAATTCAACCTGTATGTGTGTATGTGCATGCATACATAGCAAAATGCTAAAGACTTTCACAAACAAAAATAATAGTACCTGAAATTTTGTACACAAATAAGTAATAATATAGATCCTGGCCAGAGACACAATATGTTCCCCAATGACTAAAGGTATGAGCTACCCTAATTGCACCTGCTGAGGTTTACAGACAATTGTCCAGGTCAGCGTTGCACACATTTGCTTCCAGCAAACTAGCCTCAAGTTACAGAAGTATGGAAAAAAGTACAAATTTCATGTTATACAGTTTGCCCTTCCTTTACGCGGGGATCCATTCCGGACCTCCCCCACCACCACCCGCATGAAGGGAATTCCACCTATGCTTGAGCCCCATTTAAATGAATGGGGCTTGTGCAAGTGGCAGTGCAGTGGTGCGCATGTGCCATTACTCCTTATGGGGCGTGTCATTCCTTTTCCCAGCTGAAAGCCACGTAAAGCACACGCGCGTATGACGTGGGAACATTGTATTTTTATTTTTGTTCCCAAACATCCACCAAGAGTTGAGCTTTGTGCATTAAAGGTATCAACATAGGCACATGGCATAGTGGTTTGAGTACTGTGCTATGACTCTGGAGGTCAGGTTTTGATTCCCATCTTGGCCACGAAACCCATTAGGTGACCTTGGACAAGTCTCAGGCTCTCACCTCAGGGGAGGGCATTGGTAAATGTCATGTGCATAAATCTTGTAAATAAAAAAAATAAAATGAGACGTTTGCCTTAGGGTCACCATAAGTAGGAAGCAACTTGAAGGTACACAACACACACATGCATATACAGTAGCAATATCATATCATCCCACTTTGGCACACTTTGCTTTAAAATTTAGTCCAGGGTGGAGCAATGGTAGAAGAGACCATATTAATCTCAGTAGCATCACTTCCTGGAGGAGCAACAAAATGGGGTGGAAATGGCATCCAATAGCTGGGGAGCCTTCCATCTTTTATCAGGAATGCCATGAAAAGTTAAAGTGAGGGCACTGCCTCACTTCCCTTTGCAGCTGACTTTTCTCTGTTCTCTAGCTAGCAACTCATGGGGTTAATGCTTCTGAAGTCATGTTTTCCACTTGGTGGAAGAAACATACCCTTCCCATCCCACTCTACCATAGTACTAACCTTCAGAAGAATTCTGCCTTCTTTTTTCTTTTGCAAGTAGAAACAAGGAGCAGGAAACTTGATCCCATGCATTATTTGATTATTTGGTTGGTAGGTGGACAGTATCTTACTCAGGCAGACCTTGATTATGTCATTTTATACAAGGAACACCATTTTACAATGTCATTGTATATAATGGGACTTCAGCATCCCTGGAACCAAACCACAGCAGATACCAAGGGTCTGCAGTAGATCTTTCTATGGTCTAAGTAAAGAAGAAACATAAACTCAACTTTCTTTTCTCAGAATGGACAGAAGAACACCCACCTCTTGCTCCTCCTGCTGTTCCAAATCATGCTCCAAACAACCAGGAGACAGTTCGAGATGCTCCAGTACAAGGTAAATTATTATCCAACTTGCTTCATTTTATGAAAGGGAAACAAAGTAGGATCAACTCCTTGCTTTATCAGTTCTTCCTTCCTATCACAGCACAGTGCAACCTTCCAATCTTTCACCAGGGAGTCAAAAGACGTCCAGGAAGAGCCATGGAGGTCCTTTGGTAGGCAGGTGTGGGACAAGAAAAACAAGAACATTGAGCAGAGGCAGTTAATTGTAGCAGAGGGGAGAGATGTCTTTCTTTAAAATCACAAAGTTGTTATATCCCAAACTGATAACAATGCAGAAGCTGAGTGTATAGCTGACACCAATTTTATTTGTCACTTACACAGTTTGCTGCAACATGAACAAATCTGACAAATCCAAACAAGTCTTACCAAGAAAACACCATGGTAGGGTGTCCATAAGTCAGAAATGACTTGAAAGCACACAACAAACCAGGCATGTAGAAAAGCAAAGGCCTTACAAATTCAAAAATATAGAAGGACCAATCTTGCTGTAAAGGTTTTGAGATTTTTACCACCATAGTTTCTGAACACCAGTAGTGTTTAATACTTGTGCAAAAAACTCTGATGTTATTACACTTTCAGAATATACCAGTGTTTTCTGTTGCCACTGTCAAGAGTATGAAGTTATACTAAATTCTTCTCTGTGTCACCCATACAACCCTTGAAGCTACTTCAAATCATATCCAGAAACTCTTGTACATGCTCAGGAGGGAGCTTATCTTTCAGGCCATTCAATACACTTGTCAAAGATACAGAGTCATAGTGTGAGCATTCATTGAGCCATTCACAAGACTAGTTCAGCATGTGACAATCCATTGGAAATATCACAATATATTACTCACTTTAGCCCATTGAAATAATATGTAATTAAGGCCCAAAACACATGGCCAAAAGGTGTGGCTTCTGGCCACTTCAGGGGCCCGGTGTGTAGATGATGCATGCCCCTGGATCAGCTGGAAGCTGCTCTGCAACCATCTAAGGCAGCCCAAAGCCAACCAGAAAAGGAACAGCAAAAAGCTGCTCCTTGCCAGCTGCCCATTGAGGACCTTGGCAGCGTCTGGCTTTGGTACCACAGTGGCCAGTTGTCATGGTTCCGGGACAACTGGGAGTTGACTGGGGCTGGAGCAGTCTCTGTGCTCCAAGCTTCCAGTGAGCTTCTCCCCTTGGCGAACTGGGGCTTGCATTGAATTTTTTTTTAATGTAGTTATTGGTATGCAGAAAAGCAAATTGTCAAATTGCTAATGAATTTAAGTTAATATACATATGCATTTCTTTGGAGATTACTCATGCCGTATTTGTCATTTTGCTTTGCAATTTTCTACTTTCAAAAATTTATTCATGCTCTAAAATAATTAGCATCACTTAAAGCTATGGTGTCCTGAGTCACTTTTACGACTCATATTATGTATCAAGGGCCTGTTACAGACTGCCAGAATAAAGCTGCTTCGGGTCTCTTTGGAGATATGCTATTTAAATGATGCATGCATCCTAAGAATCCAGAAGCTGCACCAAAAGCTGCACTCCAGTGCTTAGGAATGGAGTGTGGCTTTGGTGCGACCTCCGGACTCTTAGGACCCATGCATCATTTAAATAGCATACCTCCAAAGAGACCCGAAGCAGCTTTATTTTGGCAGTCTGTAACAGGCCATATTATGTATTGGCTGATGTTTGCAATTATATATTTTTTATAAATATTGAATTCATCCTTGCATTATTTTAAAATAAACTTATTTAAATATTTTAAGACATATTTATTGTCATGAATATTACTTCTTTATACATACTACCGGCATCTAGCTCTTTAACTAACCTGTGGTCAGCCATGGCTTGTCTTATTTATCAGTGCTCATCAATGCCTTCCTAACGTTATGTTTGATTTCTTTATCCTCCCTTAGCACTACATCTATGCTTGTATCCTGACAGTACATGCTCGAATCCCCTGCTTAGATTTCAACACATACAGTGCTCAGATCAGCCCTATGCAGAACAAAACATTCCAACTGTCTTAACCGTGGTCCTCAAGGATGTAGCCACAATGGAGAAATAAAGCAGTTTGAAACCACTTTAACTGTTATGGCTGCATCCTGTGGAATCCTGTGATTTGCAGTTTGTTGTGGTACTAGAGCTGTCTGACAGAGAGGACTAAATCTCACAAAATTTTAAATTCCAGAATTCCATAGCATTGAGCCATGGCAATTAAAGCAATGTGAAACTGCATTATTTATGCACTGTAGATGCAGCCTAAAAAGAAATTGGAAAATATTTTGTTTCCAGAGTTAATGTTGAAAACATTTGCTGTTGATGTCAGCAGCATACATGTGTATGGCCGAACATGTACATCAGAACCACAGTTCAATCCCAAATGACATCATGAAGTACCTGTTCTTAACATGTTAAGAAACAGCTGTTTTGAATCTGATGAGCCAATAGTCTGGCTTGCTATAGGGAAGCTTCACGTGTTCATTAGTCAGCTACCCAGATCACCAACAATCTGCAAACCATTGTCATCCCATCTTCCAAATATTTATATTTGCCATGCAAAATGGCCATCATCATCATCATAACCCATTGGCCTGTGTAATAAGGTCATTGTCACATGCATGCATACTGATTTGTCTGTGAGAGGGTTCACTGGCAGTCACAGTGTATTGTGGACCCATGTGCAAAACACATATCCAAGCGTGATTTAGCCTGCACATAGACCAAAATTCAGCAATTTACCTGATGTCTCCTTTGATTGACTCTGTAACCGTATTAAACTACAGTGGGTTTTGGAAGACAAAAATCAATGCACTTTTATCAGACCTTGCCAAAAATTATACGCTTTTATTAGATCAAGGAATCACTGCATGGATGCTTTGTCCACCTGACTTTAACCCTACTTCCCAATACACTATAAGGCTCAAAAAGCCGCCGCCACCCTGCCTCCCCCCCCCCCCGGAAAAAAAGCCTGTGAGGCTTTGGGGGAAAAGCTCTGCCTGCTGTAGGTTTCTGAACCCTTTTGAGTTGGTAGGTCCTGGTGTTTTGCACTGCTTGCACCTGGGGTATGGAATCAGTGAGAGTATTTTATCTTGATAGCTGACCTATAAATATATTATTATGATCATCTCCCTTTCCCTACTCATATATGCATCTACAAACACCTCCAAGTTATTTGGATACTTTTGTTTGATTTTGTTATTCTATCTATAGAAGACATAATGAAGCCATACCACTGTAAAACTAGAACAACTTTAAAGGAAAATCTGTACTTGAACTAGTTGTACTTAATAAGGCCATTTTCTTAAAAGAATTTGTAATTAGGCTGTACATTACAATAGCAGTTCAGAATATCACTGCCTGTTATCTTCTCACTAGATGGAGTGTATTAATTGCTATAATGGTTCCAGGCAAGGAGAGAGGGCCATATGGTGCAGCTGAGTTTGTGGTGGGCGTGCTCCTTCTTTTTTCTTTTCTTTTTTTTAAGCTTCCTAACAGTTTTCCTTCTCTTTTAAAGGGAGTGTTCAGTGAAGTTTTATATCTTACTTATCCTTACAAGTTGGTTTACTTCATTGGTGGCAAAAGTGGTGAACTGGGGGGAGGATACTAGAGAGATGAATATTTATTTATTTATTTATTTATTTATTTATTTTGTCTCCTTGTGTCTCCATCTTGGCAAATTGGCTAACGTCTGAAACATCTGCAGCCGGAAAACCATTTTTCACACGAAACCCATCTGAACTGAAAGGGAAGTTCATTCACACCAAGCTAAGGAAAAGCAGCAGGGGGTTTGGTTTCACGGTTGTTGGAGGAGATGAACCAGATGAGTTTCTTCAGATAAAGAGTTTGGTGCTTGATGGCCCTGCTGCCCTGGATGGCAAAATGGAAACAGGTACAGCTATTGCTTTAGATAAAAGAAAAAATAATAATTGTGTGCTACTCATGTAATACTGTACCATCCATTCAAAAATTTTGGCTAGCTAGCATAGTCTAGGGAGTGGATCTTTGGAGGCTGTGAGACCTTGAAGATCTGAGGTCAAACTACACATTCAGGCATTGATTCAAGGTTCTATAGAATGTGCAATTGCTTTGACTTCCATCTTTCATCTATAAAACAAAACCAATAAAACTTGTCTTCACCTAAGGATTTTAAAACACTCAGAAGTGCACTATAATTTTTTGGCTACTCGATCAATAAAAGTCTGGTACCTGACAAAATAAGTAAACAGTCTTGTCATAAACTTCTGTGGCTGCTAAGCAGTATTGTAGTTGATGTTGTCACCTAGATGGGATGCTATTTGAAAAACAGAGAACTAAGAGAAGGGATAGGCAATTATTTGATGGCCCTTTTCTGTAGCTTGTATATTTTGACAGTTTCTGTCTCAGTGCAGATGAGTTACCTGGCATGTATTCTGCTAATTGCTTACTGCAATGCAGCATATGTCTCAGTCTGGATGGAAGAAAGAATGGAGTAATAAGCCGAGGAACAGCCTGCATGGGATCATGAATTAGACTCACCAATGCTTCATAGGTCCCCATATTTCTTTTTACACATATTGCAGTTATTTGAGATAAACAACATTTGAAAATGTCAACTGACAAGGGCAAAGAATGTCACTTCAGAGTTTGTGTACTGTATCTCAAGGTCTATCTTGGAAGCCATGATGATCATTAATCCTTGACATTCATTAATTCATTTATATCTGTCATTTATACATTGAAACATTTAGGCTTTGTGAATTCATAGCATGCCAAGGATAGGGTGAATAGACCAAAAAGGAATGTGCAAATTGACTGGTTAACAAATTTCCCGAAGTAGTATTCTGATTCACAATAAAAAAGCATCACTGCAGTAAAATGAATGGCAATCATCAGTTGTTTTATCCACACCCTGTTGGCATGAAATATGTTCATGAATACTATAGTTCAGTGACTCTCAAACCCTTCCTCCAGTCTCCTGAAGATTACTGGCCATTTTAGCAGATCAATTAACATCCCTTTATTTTATTCTATTTTATTCTTAATCACCAAGACGTGGAAATCCAATGATTCCATCACTTTCAGATCTGAATTCATGGCCCAAATTCATTTCTATTAGTTTACACTGGTCTGATTGCTATGTGTTTAAAAACCTATTTTGATTTTCACCTCCTGTTCCTGTTCTGTACTTCTTTATAAACTATGTTGTTAAAATATAACTGCATTCATATGAAAAGAGGATAACTATTGGCCATCACTGAATAATGTTCATACTCTGGTTCTGAATTATTTTCTCATCCTTTTACTGTGTGGGGGAAACAGAATCCATGCAACTCATTCTGTATGTGCTAGGCAGCTAGGGATTTGAAAATGTAATTCTCAAATAACACCTCACCTATACCAGTGCCATAAGATATAAGCCAGTTCTGAAATTGAATAGGCTTTCAAACATAGCATGTGATATGACAATGGGATATGTTTTCCCTGCTTAGAGAAAAATATTTTATTTAAAATAAATCCTACTGACCATGTTCAAAACAATATGAATCAAGATTTAAAGATCTCCATGTTATATGAGTACAGCCACTGTGGTTATTGTTGCACAAGGTATGTCCTGAACCAAGGATACTAAATGATACAAAGAATATTTTTGCTGAAGACAAAAACCTTTCAGTTGTAGGTATTTGGTAAGTTAATGATGTTTCCTAAAGTATCATGACATGTTAAAGCATCTAGAGCTTTGAATGTATGTATAAACTCACACAGTGTTCATCACTTTTTTCAATAGGAGACGTTATTGTCAGTGTGAATGACACCTGTGTACTGGGCCATACGCATGCTCAAGTTGTCAAAATCTTCCAGTCAATTCCCATCGGTGCCAGTGTGGACCTAGAACTGTGCCGAGGCTACCCTCTGCCTTTTGACCCAGATGATCCCAACACAAGCCTTGTGACATCTGTGGCCATTTTGGATAAAGAGCCGATCATTGTGAATGGGCAAGAAAACTATGACTCCCCAGCAAGCCATGGTAGTAAAACAGGGAAAATCAATGGAATGAAGGAGCCAAGGCCTAGCAGTCCTGCCGAAGTGTCTTCAAATGGATCCCATGGCTACCCTAATGACACTGTATCTTTGGCTTCTTCTATAGCAACACAACCTGAACTCATAACTGTACATATAATTAAAGGACCCATGGGCTTTGGCTTTACTATAGCAGACAGTCCTGGGGGTGGAGGACAGAGAGTGAAGCAAATTGTTGACAGTCCAAGGTGCCGAGGCCTAAAAGAAGGTGATCTTATAGTTGAAGTCAATAAGAAGAATGTGCAGAATCTAACTCACAACCAAGTTGTGGATATGCTGATCGAATGTCCGAAAGGAAGTGAGGTGACCTTGCTTGTGCAACGAGGAGGTAAGTCTGATGAGTTTAACTTTTTATTTAACACTGAGCAACACAACTTATTTAAACATGCATGTTTTAAATACACATAGACACCTAATTTGATTGCAAATGGTTATCCATTGCACTGTGGTATAAGAAAAAATGTCCTTGATGTTTTGGGTTAAGTCTAGTGTTTCATTTTTATGCCTCTGTACAAGCGTACTGGTAAAAAATATGGCATATGGTATTAATCTTCCCAGAAATAAGACAGAAAAAGGCAGATGGAAATTGATGCATTTATAAGAGTCTAAATTGACATTTGAACTTTGTCATCCAAATAAGATGAGATAGCCTTAATCAGGAACCTACCGATTTTAATGAGAAACTTAAATGGTCAGTCAGCTGAATTTTTATTAATGAGTTTCATTTCTGTCTTCTCTCTTGGTGCCATTTTATTTCATCATCTCATTGCAGAATTATAGGAATGGAATTGTAATGACTTTGGTTCAGTTATTAATTGCTTCCCAAATAAAGATGTCTTGATATATGGTGCCTAAATACATTTTTCCATACTTTGTCTGTTCTGGTGTTTTCCTGGATGAAGGAAGGGCCACCTTCCTTGCCTTCCCTTCTCAGACTTTTTTGGGCTCTCCCTAACCTTTTCACAGTGCATATTTCTAAGAAAGAATATATAGCCTCAGTGTCAGTCAGCACATCCCCACAATGGTTGTATCCTCTGACCAGATCCTAGGGATTTTTACAAACCAAACTCTCTGCCTGTCTATTGAACTTACAAATTTGAAAGGCCCTTTGACATCCAATTGTCTGTTTGCCTCTCTTTGGCTCAGTACATACCTTGGATGTACTCCAGGCTGGCAGCGGCATTTTTTCTACCGGCGGGAAACCTTAGCCACCGAACCATGTGACTTCCTGCCGGTGGAAAAAGAACCTGCAAAAAGAGGGTTCTTTTTGCGCTGCGGCTGCAGCATAACAAGTGCGCCACTGGCACACTCGTTATGCAAGCACTGCACGGCACCGTGTAGATGCCATGTAGCGCTTGCATAACAATGGTGGTGCCTGTGTGTACAGGACGCCACCATTTTGATGCCCTCATCACGTGCTAGGGTTCAGGGGCATCTGGCAAGCCTAGCACGCGACGAGGGCATCTTAAAGGGCCATTTGTACCGGCCCTTGAATGAATTTCATCAGGGAGCAAAGAAACAGAATCTATTGTTTTCTCTGTGCCCCACTTCCCTATGCCTCATTTTCTACTCTGCTCTCATGATATGTTTTCCCCACTCAGTGGCATATCAGTTGTGGATGTATGTCTGCCAGTCTTCTGAACTTACGTCATGCTTGTGTGATATATTCCTTCTTTTGTTATACTTGAATAACTCAGATTTCAGAATATTCTGCACAATAAAAGTCTTGCGGCCTGGTCATAATATTGGAAAATCCCTTGGTAAACTCCGAAAAAGTCCTCCATTTGGTCAGTGATTTTGGGGAGTGTGCAGGATTCAAAATAAATAAATCTAAGTCAGCATTAATTACATGTAATCTGGCTAAAGAGAAAAAAGAAAAATTACAAATTAAAACTGGAATACAGATTCAGAAAAAGGTCAAATATTTGGGGATAGATATACCAAATAAAAACAGTGATCTCTTTGATAATAACTATAAGAAGAATTGGCAAGAAATAAAGAAAAATTTAGAAAATTGGACAAAATTGCAGATATCTTGGCTTGGCAGAATAGCATTATTCAA
>NC_056523.1:31527293-31563746 GCF_019175285.1 Sceloporus undulatus | reverse complement strand
ATAGCATATTCAAAATGAGCATACTTCCCAAATTATTGTACCTATTCCAGAATTTACCAATAATAAAAAATGAATAATATTTGGCCAGTGGAAGAAAGATATATTGAAATTCATTTGGATAAACAAAAAAGCAAGAATAAAATGTCATCATTAACAGACAGTAGGGAAAGAGGAGCCTGCTTTACCGGATTTGAAATTATATTATAATGCTGCGCCTCAAATGGATAGGGAATTTGGAAATAATTTGGAAAACCGCATTATTAAATTTAGAAGGCTTTAATTTAATTTTGGATGGCATGCCTATCTATGGTATGGGAAGATTGCAAGAAATAAAATCTTAACGATCATAAATTGAAGTTTATTGGCAAGAGTATGGAATAATATAGGAGAAAATATACAGAACTATCCCAGACTGGGTTTCACCACCAAAGCATTGCTCAAAAGAACAGGCATAGAGGGAAGAAGCTGGTTGAGATATAAAGATATCTTAAAAATAGAAAAAGGGAAAAATATATGAAATCCAAAAAAGAATTAGAAGAAAACGTATGAAAAATTCAGTGGTTTGACTATTTACAACTAGTGACGTATAGGATAATAATAAGCAACCAGGTGTAAGTAGGGAAGAAACGGAATTAGATCTGATTTTCGAGACGACAAAAGGAAAGGGATGATCTCAAATATATAAAATTCTGTCTCAAATTGAATTGGAGAAAGAATGGATTAAATCCTGTATGATCAGTTGGGCAAAAATATAGGACACACAATAAATTTGGAAAGATGGGAAAAGCTTGGGAAAAGATTTAAAATTCACATTGTATGGAAGTGAAAGAAATTGATAAAGATGATTCACAGATGGTACTTGACTCCATCCAGATTAAGTAAAATTCACCGAAATTGCTCAAGTACTGTTGGAGATGTAACGGTATGTCGGCTCTTTCTTTCATTGTGGTGGACCTGCCCTAAGGTGCAAAATAGAGAAATTATACCAAAAATGTATCAAATTGAAATGAAATTGGAACTTGAGTTGTTTTTGCTGATATGGTAGACAACAAAGAAATTGACAAAATCTAAAACCTATTTTGTATTTGATAACAACAGCAGGATGTCATTAGCAAGGTGTGGAAACACTCAAAGTTCCTACGTTAGATACTTGGTAAATAAATCATTGGAAATAGTAGAAATGGACAGGATTACAATGGCCTTAAAAGCAAAAATGAAGAGTCAAAAGAAATATGGGACCCATTGATAAAGTTCTGTAAAGACAAATGGTTAAATAAACACAATTTTAGTGTAATCTCAATTTATAATATTTTATTTTCCGTATAAAGTAGTAATGAATAATTATAGTGTTGGCTATGATATAACGAAGAAAACTTTGTAGAAGGCACAATCTCTGTTTTGGTATTCAAGAGGAGAAAATACATACACGCACAAACAGTGTGTGAGAAGGATCGTAGTTAAAAGACTTTGATCAGAGGGAATATTGTGATTAGCTGTTAGAAAATTTGTGGAAATCAATCAGGGGGGAGGGGGGAATTATAGCTGTATTTATGTAACAAGATTATTAAAAGCAATGTTTGATGGGTGTATATATTGTAAACTTTAATAAAGATTTTTTTTAAAAAACGTCTTGGTCCAGGTAAGTCAGAGGTGATATTTCTTAAACAGACTTAAAGCACAGTGATAGTGGAACTACCCCATTTTACTTTTCTAGATTTTGGAAGTATTCAGAGTAAAGCCATGATAGATAAAAATATACAGCAATCCTGTGCATCTTTGAGATTGAGAAAAGAAAAATTCTGGCATAAGTTTTTGTGCATGATGCAGTTTCAAGGTACAATGGAAAAGAAACAGCTGAATTGGAATGAAAAGATATAAAAGAGTCTGTAATACCTTTGAGACTAATGGAGAAGAAAAATTTCTAGCTTAAGCCTTCATTGACTGCAGTCGGCATCATGAGATGCAAGATGAAGTTGACTGAAGTCCACAAAGCTTGTGCTAGAAATGTCATTGTCTCAGTCTCAAGTGTACAAAGGATGGCTAAAAGTGGCTTCCTTTACATGCCTTGCTGTTTTGTATAAAAGCAGGCAAAACAAGGGGGTGTAGTCCACCTGCTGGACTACATTATGGACCATATGCATATTGTCATAGTGCCTGTAATCCCACACTAACCAAAAGAAGGATGATTAGTTGCCCAATTTCCTTTTTAATAAACCCAATTTCTGTACATTTAATCTAAAGTTCTAGTGGTAGTTTTGAATCTTCTAGACTTGTTTATTGCCTTATCCACATGTGGGACTTCATCACACAGGCTCGAAAGTGGATTTCAAATCATAAAGGCATCTTTGGCTAGTACTTATCACATGTGTCATGTCCGTCCTGCTGCTTACATTCCATTTACAGTTGGCCCTTCTTATACACAGTTTTTTTCCCATTTTTATAAGGGACACCATTTTGCTATGTCATTATATTTAATGGGACTTGAGCATACACAGATTTTGTTATACACGGGATCTTAGAACAACCCCAGCATATAACAAGGGTCCCCTGTACTAGGGACTGCGCCTTTTCATTGACGGGTAAAACCTGTGCATGAAACCCATCAATGGCTGCAATAGCTTGCTTTTCCGTTAGAGCATTCTGTGTGATAGATCCTTTCTCCTGCAGTTCTGATATGATGTCAGTGGATGTGATTCTCCTCTTTCTCCCCTTCTCTCTAGCTATTCCCAAGCAGGCTGTTTTCCTCCCCCAACCCTCGTTTCTTTAATTTTTTTTCTTTCATCACATTGCCATAACTGCCAATTGCAGTAAAAATATAAATAATAAAAAGCAAAAGGCATGCTACATAGGGATTATGGAGGCCATAGAAGATTGCTTCGGGAACCATAATCACCAAGCAGTGCCTTAGTGCTATTGAAGGGAAGTGTGATAATGAATATTCCCAAACCAGTAGTTTTCATTTCCTCGAACTACCCTAATTGCGGCAAGACATCAGGCTGGTGTGATCAAGTCTGTAATGTCATTACTAGAAGTAAGGGAGAGAGTTGCTTTACCTTTTTGTAATTGTGCTGCAGAGGAAATTTGCCAGATGCCAATAATTCTGGATAAGAAAGTCATTGCAAACGTTTCATGTTCTGCATAACTATTAAGTTACAGGGCCTATACTTTATATCCTTTTTATCTCCTGTACTCTTTTACATCTTGGTACTTTAGCCTTTTCTTTTAAGAAAGGCATAGGTCCCCAATTCATACATCACTATGAATAATCTTTGTTTTGCTTCCACAAAAATGCATTGGGCTTCTATTTATGATCAAACTCTTCTTGTCTCTTGTGAAGGAGCAACTGTGCTGGTTGTTTCCCTCCTTCTCCCTCTGGTGTCCACAGAAGAGAGTGCTGGAGAAGCCTTGCTGTCAGGCATTTGTTTTATTAACTGCCGTTTGTGTTCAGTCCGGCTTCAGCAGCATCCTCCGTCTGCACAAAAGACTGGCGTTCAGAGTTATCCAAAGGATTTGCCAGCAATGGTTACTAATCAGGCAGAAAAATATCAAAAAAGAGATGCGTAATGTATGTGAAAAGCTCAGCAGCTCCAAGCCACTAGTGTACTCTTGACAATTATGCCTAATTGTTAAATGCAAGGCACATAGCCAGGGAGAGAGAAGCCTGTAAAATATTTCTATAATGTTTCTTCAGCTAGTGCTCTGACTTCTGATAATTGGAGCGTTTTGTCAACAGACCCTTAGAGTTGCTAGTAGGTTAGAAAGAGGGAGGTGGTGATGAAGGATCTCATGAAGGGGAAGCAGCTGAAGAGTTTCTGCTATAAAAATAAATCCATATAGACTACAATAGTTTTGCATGTGCTGCTTTGTGTTACACTGCAACAGGGCTTGATTCATAGGTTACACAGCACAGTAAGCTTCTTGTGGGCACTGCGCATGTGAACACTGTTTTTGTGTGAAGCAATTTCTCTCTTTATCTGATTTCAACTGTTCTGTGATAATACCACAAAAATGTGGGATTAAAGTCTGTGGCTGATATTTATTAGCCACAGAGTAGCAGGATCCAATATGGCTCCATAATGTAATTTTGAAGTATGAGACACATCCATATTATAGGTGTGGTCAGCAGTGGATAAAAGGCTCCTGGTTTGAAGATGAGAACCATTGTTAATATAGTCAAAAATCACTATCTATTGTGAGCCTTGGGTTTTGTAAGCATCAAAACCTCCTAAACACCACTGAAAGTCAAGGATAATTATAAATTAAAAATATGTTTATTTACTACTGTTTCTCAGTTTAAGTTCCTAAGGATATTTAGCAGTGTTGAAATCTACGGTGGACGTATTGCAATGATGGCTCATGGGCACAGTGAAAGTGGGGGATCTCATCTCAAAATGAAAACATTGGTCCACATATGACTATTGAATGAGATATAATAGGCAGAGTGGTTGTTGTTGTGTTGTTGTTGTTGTGCACCATCAAGTTATTTCTGACCTATGGCAACCCTAGGTGAATTTATCATAGGATTTGTCAGAGGCAGTTCAGAGACAGTTATATCCCCCTCTGAAGCTGAGAGAGTATGGCTTGCCCAAGGAATTTCCGTGGCCGAGTTTTAGTCCATTGCTCAAACCACTCACCCATGCTGGCTCTCAGAAGTATAACTATAGTATTTCCTTAGCATCAGATATTGAAATGTAGAAAATCCCTCTGGCTCAGGACTGCTTTTGTTCACTGCCACTCCTGTTTATATGAAACAGGACTATTAGTTGTATTAATGGTTTTCAAGTCGACTTTGCTTATGGTGACCCCCTGAATGAGGACCTTCATCACTCCATCACCAACAGTATGCTCAGGTGCTGCAGAATCAAGGCTGTGGCTTCCTTGACTTGAGTCTATCCGCCTGTACGGGCTTCCTCTTTTCCTGCTGGCTATTATCTTACCGAGTATTACTGTCTTTTCTAGTGATTAATCTTTCCCAACAAGCCAAGATTCAGAAGCCAACTTTAAAGTGTTGGTTCTTCTACTGTGCTCCTGCTCCTGCACCTTCTAGATTTATTTCCCTGTTAGTTTAAAAAGAGGAAGAAAGGGGCTTCATCCACAAAATTCATGTATATTGTGGCTATTAAACTAGGATTTGAGTCTGAACCATGCCAGTATGGAGGAAGATTTCTTTGTTTCCCACCACCATCTCTTGTTTCTATTTTGTCTGGAGATGAAGCAAAGGACTGTAGTGTCTCAGAACTCTTTACCAGTAGCCTTTCACAGATGAAATGGTTACACTTCTATCAAAATTCTGCATGTCATTGCTGCTAATGTGGGATATTGAAAAAAGATTCATTCCACCACAGATTTTAGTTATTCCCTTCATGATTTGAAACCTCCAGAAGTCAGGTTGCAGTTTATATTTGCTCAGAGGAAAAGCTGCTCCGTTTTGATTGAGCTACAACATCTTGAGAAGTGGGACTGGGATAGTAGAATCTGACACATCATCCAGGATGGGGGGATTCCAACACTCACCCTGCTTTCTCATAAAAGAAAGGGTCACATTATGTTCCTATACAACCTTGTAGTCATGCAATTTTTTGTGCTGATAGTGCCCTGTCTTGAAGGAGCTAATTAGGACTTTGTGCTTTATTCATTTACCATCATTTTACATGCAATGACTTGCCATTTATTTCTTATGCCTTGTTACTATTTCCTGTGTTGGGTTGCCACAGAAAATAGCTTCCTCGTAACACATTTCCTCATAACACAAGTTTACTGGAATCAATACGGGACGTGTGAGCGAGACTATATAAAGCCATCTCCAGTTCACAAGGGGTCCCATGAGATGTAAGGGCTTCTGCTGGGTTTTAATTCTTTCAACAACTGCAACCCATGCAAATCGTGTATGGCAGGTCTGCCATGTGAATGAAGACTTTCCTCTGTTATTCTAGCTGAGACAAAGCAGCAGCATCTTACCGGCTTAGCCAGGAATTGGATCCCTGGCATTTGGTTTGTAAGGCCTGATTGTTGATATGTACCAAATGTTGTGGGGTCAGGTAGGATACAGCTGGCCCCCACAATATATGATTTGGGGCTTCCTATCACTCGGATCAGAACCAGACTTTAGTATCCCAATATGGCACATCACATACAAAGCAGGACACTTAGGTTCTGTTTCCCCTCAACTCAAACTTGCTATATCATGTAGCCACACACTACAAAGTGATTTATGCAGTCTTCAAATGTAATTGGAGTCCCCTCATTCAGATCCAGCATGAGACCTAGAGCAATGGGAGACACCGTTCAACATCACCTGAAAGCTACTGGTTCCTAAACTTCAAGCTCCACTCTAAATTTGCAGCATGCATGTGTTAACATGAGAAGTTGTTACTGAACTACATTGAAATGTTTTTCTCCATAAGTATTCTGTAAAGTTCAAGCAAACTCCACTTACAGTGGGCCTTGGATCCACTGGAGTTTGGTTCCCGGCCTCCTGTGGATAGCCAATCCATGGATGCTCAAATTTCCTTAAAATGTCTGGTGAAATGGTGTCCCTTATACACAGTGGCAAAATCGGGTTTGCTTTTTGATTTACTTATTTTGAATATTTTAAGGATGTGAATGTTGAATGTGGATAAAAAGTCTGGATACAAAGGGCCAGCCGTACTATTTTTCTCATTCTTTCCCCATTCTTTTTCCTGGTTACGTGAAATAGTAACAAATGAGGTGACTCCCAGCAGCTCCGCAATAGCCGTAGCATTTACATTTCTATACCACTTATCAGTGAACTCCAGCACTCTCTAAGCAGTTTACAATGTGTTAGCCAATTTCCCTCAACGAGCTGGGTACTCCTTTTACTGACCTACGAAAGGTGGAAGGCTGAGTCACCCTTGGGATCGAACTTACAACATTGTGGCTGCCCTGGCATTTAACCACTTTGCCACCAGAACTCCTTCCTGCCTAACCTAATCTGGGTAACAGTGTTAATCACTCATTTGCATCGGGTTAGGTTGGGAGAGAACTGCACAGCTAGATAGTATATTCTCCCACTTGGCATACATTATTAGCTGCCGTAGCAACAATGGCTGCCGAGTGGCTGTCATTACTCACCACCACTATTTGAGCTGGTGAAGGGAGATTCATTATAAATCTATTTCCTTTCCCACATTCTCACCAAAGTGTGGGGATATAAATACTAACAATATTTAACAATCTGCTGATGCAATACCATTGCCATGCTAAACAAAAGCAGTCCTTTTCTATATAACTGCAAAATTCCATTTGTTTATGTATTTTCAAATTTCCGATATCTCATATCATTACCTTAACTTGCCTGATTAGTCTATAGTTTGATGGAGTGCAAGGGAGGCTTTTGTAGAAAATTAGGCGAATGTGCCACTTTATAATGGAGATGGAAAAATAATTTTAGCCTGCAGGAATATGATTGAAATAATTCCCTTGAATTTGCATAACAGTATTGTGCAACTTTACCCAATTGAGGGTGCAGCTGTTGGTTGGTTATGGTGGCAGTTCATTAGTTAAAATCATTAAAATAGAGATCTTCTGCTGAGAAATCGATCAGATGTTTTCTACAGACCTTTGAGAGAGATGAGTAAGAAACAAATAATTAAAACTTATCTTCCTCTCCTGCTAAGGAAACAGCTCTGTCATATTCCAAAGAATAGCTGGGTTGGTCAGTCTGTTCTGCCAACAATAAAACCACAAGCACAACAATGTCTTGTAGTACTTTAGACAATCACCTTACTTGTGGCACAGGTATATCTGATAAATGGGCTTTGGTCTTTAAAAGACTTTGCTACCATCACAATCTTTTAGCTTTTCACCTGCTTCAGAACTCTGTTGTTTTTCAGATGCTTTGTTACCTGTTTTAATTAGCCATCCTGAAAGTGGTGCAAGTCTGCTAACTGACCCTTTTGCATTGTTTTTAGCTCTTTAAAATAATGGGCTGCATTTATAATTTGAATACTAATCTTGCATGGCGTTACAGCTCTAGCCGTGGGTGGGTGTTTATACCAGATGTGATATGATATAACACAAGGTGGCACAGCAGAACCTTATATTGTACACCAAACAAGGCAGATTTAACTGAAGAAAGATTCTGCATTCACCCAGCTATTTCTTAGATGCCGTAATCCAAGCAGCATTAGATTTTCTCAGCTAAAAGAACACTCATAATTTATTCTTGCTCCCTAAAAAACGATTGCCGTTTCCTGATCAGTACAAAATGGTTTAGGGTTTATGTGTGAAATTGAAAAACTGAGATACACCTGATCTATGGGTCAAAAGGCTGCAGTTACGTCATTGATTAGCACACCAGAAATAGTCAACACGCAGTAGGAGGACAAGGTTGCTCCGTATGGAAGGAAATATTTTTGATAGTTAGAATCACAGACCCACTAATGGAATGGGAATCCTTTGTTCATTGGCATGCCATGTCTTTAATCGTTATATGTCTATTAATTTTGTAAAGGAATGCCAAGGCAATATTTCCACATTTTGGGTTTTCAGATGTTTCCATCTTTGAATTTAAATTTCCAAATTCTGCTTGCATGGTCTTTCCTTTTACACGTATATAGCACATCTGTATAGTATCAGAGCTTGCTCCATGAGAAGTGCAAGTTTCCCGGAGCTCATCATTTCTTTTGATGGAAATTACAGTTAGCCAGCAGTGCTGGTGGCGGGGAAGAGGAGGAGGAAGGAAGGAAGGAGGAAAGGGGGGAGAGAGAGAGAGTGAAGAAGGGGGGGGCACCGGCTCCACTTCCGTCCTTGCCCACCTGGCATGGCTCCAGAGCCAGGGGACATGGGGCTTCATGCATGGGGAGAGAAACCGCCTCTGATTCCGTTCTGTCTGGCCTCAGTCTCCTGAACACATTCAGAGGGCCAGCCCAGCCTGCGTCCTTTGTAAGGACCCTTTCTGCTGCCACCCCCCCCCACTCTAGTGAGCTGGGAGGAGGTTCCCCCTTTAAACCAGCCTGGCTGAGGTGGCAGAAAGTGACCCCCCAGGCCTTTGGCTCCTATGTCTCTCAGATGCCAGGAAGGTGTGTTTCTCCTGGTGTTGTGTGTGGGTGTGGTGTCTTCGTGGCCTTCCTTCGTTCCTCTCTCCAATGCGGGGGGGGGGGGACTAAGAGGAAGTCCCATTGTCCTTAATGGCAGTGCCTCAGCATGGCATGCACGAGAATTGGAGACAATGCAGGCTTGCCATCAGGCCAACTGTATCATCCTATAGACCGACAGCAGGGGCAGAACCAACAAAGTAGTATTTCTATGTACAGTGGAAAATTAAAGATATTTTTTGCCATAAGATAGTAATAGCTCCTAGCTTACTTAGCTTTTCAAAAGGATTAATCACAGTATGAAGTAAGGTAATCAGAGGCTGTTGGCCGTCAGACTAGATTGAAAATCCCTGTTTAAAGGAAACAATTCCTGAATTACAGCTGTGTTTTTGTGTTTGTGTTTGTGTTTTTGTTTTGTTTTTTTTGTTGGTTTTTGAGGCTATGTGGCCATGTTCAGGAGAGTTTATTTCCTCATGTTTTGCGCCATCTGTGGCTGACATTTCCAGATTCAAATTCTTGAAGTGCCAGCCATAGAAGCAGGTGAAATGTCAGGAAGAAACTCTTCTAGAACATGGCCACAGCCCAAAAAACCCACAAAAACTATGGATGCCAGCCAGAAAGCCTTCGACTTCATGTCTGCTGTGCTTGACTGTGGCCAAGAGTGGTGCAAAACTGGGTTCACTGTTGTTTTGTCCTCCTAACATTTTTATTATTATTGGTAATGTTCTCTGCTAGACTGTTGCGCTCCTTTATCCTCTAAAGTTAAATCCCTGAGGGATGGGAGTGCAGTTGAATTGGAAGAGGAAGCATGTGCCTGAATCCAGTTGGTTATCCCAACCAATATGGCTTCATTGAATCAGTTTGTGTGTACATAACTGTTGACTTAACACCCAACCTTGATTCACTGGATCTAGTCTAGCTGGAATGGGCAGTTGGATTCAGGCTAGTACACATCCCAATAAAGTACTTAAGCCGAACACTAGAATCACTGCAATACACAGCCTGCCATTTAAACATCGCCGTTACTGAGTTACTGTATATTTTGTCAATGATAGTATCTTCTAGGGTTATTTTAATTATTGTGTATATTGCAGTCCCCCTCATTTTCTGTGAATTCCTTCATGGTTTTCAGTTTTTCATCCTCATTAACTAACTGATTAAATCAGTTAAATGTATGATGTATTGAACATTGAAAACTGTGGCCAGTTTGATACTTGGCATTTTTATATTGGCATTTATATTGGCATTTTTATTTTATATTGGCATTTTATATTTGGCATTTTATATTGGCATTTTGCTGTTCACCGCCTAGATCTTGGACTAGCGGTATATAAATAAAACAAATAAATTATATATAAAATATTCTGTTATACTATGTATAAGTCTAGATTTTAGGCAAAAGAAAATCTGAGTCGACTATCCACAAGGTCAATGTAAGTGCTGTACTTACTGTTATAATAAAAAAAATGGAAAAGGAAAGGTGTAATCTGTTCTGGAGCAACCATCCAGCTTTTAGTGTGAGGCACAACAGTTATTCCTGCTGGGATTTTTGTAAGTTCTTTGGCATATATTTTCCTTAGCTTCATAGATCCTTTGTTACATGCCCTTTATTTTACCCCAGTTATCTATGGGTCATATCAAAATCCATATTTTGGCCCCAAAACCTGCTCTCGAATACTGTACATGAGGTCGACCTTAGGTGCACATTACGATAGTACAGTTTCTGAACAGGAAAAAAAGTGTTATAATTTGCAAAGTGTTGTTGGATTTCATTTTGCTGTATATATGCCGTTTATATAAAATTATTTAATTCCCAAGTGGCTTGTAAAACAATATATAAACAAATTGGGTGATCTTCTGGATCTGCCTGTCTTTACAAAGCGATACTGTCACTGCATTTATTATAACTAGTTAAAAAAACCATTCACACACACATACGTGTGTGCACATGCACACTTGCAATAATTTTGTATTACCAATTTATCCATCCCCACCCAAGCTCCAGTATGAAAAATACGACCTTTTTCCCCCTTCTTTTCTTTCTTTCTTTTTTTTAACCAAGCCTGGAAATGTTTTGACTTTCTTAAAAGTCATTGAATGGTGCTTTATTAATCTAACTTTTTATTAAAATTTTGTGGCAACATTTTATGCGAGTTAGTTTAGTCTCCTCTGCTATCTTCTCCAAAGAACATTTTGGCCCTAGTGTTAATAATTAAGAACTCTTTCTTTGCACTGGAAGACAGCACATATGATGTTCATTTGCTGAGTAACCGGACATACGTTGGTTGCCCACCACAGGGAAAGAAATTTGTTTTCCATTTCTTATGTCGATTTGTCTGCACTGTACACACTACAGTAAGATGGTGCCCATATTTAACAATAAAAAGAAATATTTCTTATTCCAAATCCCAGGAAAGATTACCAAAGTCCATATCTTCGATATACTCTGTCTCTACTAAAGGGCCATTTGTACTGGCCCTTGAATGAATTTCATCAGGGAGCAAAGAAACAGAATCTGTTGTTTTCTCTGTGCCCCACTTCCCTATGCCTCATTTTCTACTCTGCCCTCATGATATGTTTCCCCCAGTCAGTGGCATGTCAGTTGTGGATGTATGTCTGCCAGTCTTCTGAACTTACGTCATGCTTGTGTGATATATACCTTCTTTTGTTATACTTGAATAACTCAGATTTCAGAATATTCTGCACAATAAAAGTCTTGCGGCCTGGTCATAATATTGGAAAATCCCTTGGTAAACTCTGAAAAAGTCCTCCATTTGGTCAATGATTTTGGGGAGTGTGCGGGATTCAAAATAAATAAATCTAAATCAGCATTAATTACATGTAATCTGGCTAAAGAGAAAAAATTACAAATTAAAACTGGAATACAGATTCAGAAAAAGGTCAAATATTTGGGGATAGATATACCAAATAAAAACAGTGATCTCCTTGATAATAACTATAAGAAGAATTGGCAAGAAATAAAGAAAAATTTAGAAAATTGGACAAAATTGCAGATATCTTGGCTTGGCAGAATAGCATTATTCAAAATGAGCGTGCTTCCCAAATTTTTGTACCTATTCCAGAATTTACCAATAATAAAAAATGACATAATATTTGGCCAGTGGAAGAAAGATATATTGAAATTCATTTGGATAAACAAAAAAGCAAGAATAAAATGGTCATCATTAACAGACAGTAGGGAAAGAGGAGGCCTGGCTTTACCGGATTTGAAATTATATTATAATGCATGCTGCCTCAAATGGATAGGGGAAATTTGGAAATAAATTTGGAAAACCGCAAATTATTAAATTTAGAAGGCTTTAATTTAATTTATGGATGGCATGCATATCTATGGTATGGGAAGATTGCAAAGAATAAAATCTTTAACGATCATATAATTAGAAGTTTATTGGCAAGAGTATGGAATAAATATAAGGAGAAAATATACAGAACTATCCCAGACTGGGTTTCACCACACAAAGCATTGCTCAAAAGAACAGGCATAGAGGGAAGAAGCTGGTTGAGATATAAAGATATCTTAAAAATAGAAAAAGGGAAAATTATAATGAAATCCAAAAAAGAATTAGAAGAAAACGGTATGAAAATTCAGTGGTTTGCATATTTACAACTAAGTGAACGATATAGGATAGATAATAAGCAACCAGGTGTAAGTAGGGAAGAAACGGAATTAGATCTGATTATTCGAGACGACAAAAGGAAAGGGATGATCTCAAAATTATATAAATTCTGTCTCAAATTAGAATTGGAGAAAGAATGGATTAAATCCTGTATGATCAGTTGGGCAAAAAATATAGGACACACAATAAATTTGGAAAGATGAGGAAAAGCTTGGGGAAAAGATTTAAAATTCACATTATGTATGGAAGTGAAAGAAAATTTGATAAAGATGATTCACAGATGGTACTTGACTCCATCCAGATTAAGTAAAATTCACAGAAATTGCTCAAGTACATGTTGGAGATGTAACGGTAATGTCGGCTCTTTCTTTCATATGTGGTGGACCTGCCCTAAGGTGCAAAATAGAGAAATTATACCAAAAATGTATCAAATTGAAATGAAATTGGAACTTGAGTTGTTTTTGCTGAATATGGTAGACAACAAAGAAATTAGACAAAATCTAAAACCTATTTTGTATTTGATAACAACAGCAAGGATGTCATTAGCAAAGGTGTGGAAACACTCAAAAGTTCCTACGTTAGATACTTGGTTAAATAAATCATTGGAAATAGTAGAAATGGACAGGATTACAATGGCCTTAAAAGACAAAAATGAAGAGTCAAAAGAAATATGGGACCCATTGATAAAGTTCTGTAAAGACAAATGGTTAATATAAACACAATTTTAAGTGTAATCTCAATTTATAATATTTTATTTTCCGTATAAAGTAGTAAATAGAATAATATAGTAGTTTGGCTATGATATAACGAAGAAAACTTTGTAGAAAGGCACAATCTCTGTTTTGGTATTCAAGAGGAGAAAAATACATACACGCACAAACAGTGTGTGAGAAAGGATCGTAGTTACAAAAAGACTTTGATCAAGAGAGGAATATTTGTGATTAGCTGTTAAGAAATATTTGTGGAAATCAATCAGGGGGGAGGGGGGAATTATAGCTGTATTTATGTAACAAGATTATATAAAAGCAACGTTTGATGGGTGTATATATTGTAAACTTTAATAAAGATTATTTTTTAAAAAACGTCTTGGTCCAGGTAAGTCAGAGGTGATATTTCTTAAACAGACTTAAAGCACAGTGATAGTGGAACTACCCTATTTTACTTTTCTAGACTTTTGGAAGTATTCAGAAGTAAAGCCATGATAGATAAAAATATATACAGCAATCCTGTAGCATCTTTGAGATTGAGAAAAAGAAAATTCTGGCATAAGTTTTTGTGCATGATGCAGTTTCAAAGGTACACTGGAAAAAGAAACAGCTGAATTGGAATGAAAAGATATAAAAGAGTCCTGTAATACCTTTGAGACTAATGGAGAAGAATAAATTTCTAGCTTAAGCCTTCATTGACTGCAGTCGGCATCATGAGATGCAAGATGAAGTTGACTGAAGTCCACAAAAGCTTGTGCTAGAAATGTCATTGTCTCAGTCTCAAAGGTGTACAAAGGATGGCTAAAAGTGGCTGTTCCTTTACATGCATTGCTGTATTTGTATAAAAGCAGGCAAAACAAGGGGGTGTAGTCCACTTGCTGGACTACATTATGGACAATATGCATATTGTCATAGTGCCTGTAATCCAACACTAACCAAAAAGAAGGATGATTAGTTGCCCAATTTCCTTTTTAATAAACCCAATTTCTGTACATTTAATCTAAAGTTCTAGTGGTAGTTTTGAATCTTCTAGACTTTGTTTATTGCCTTATCTACATGTGGGACTTCATCACACAAGGCTAGCAAAGTGGAATTTCAACATCATAAAGGCATCTTTGGCTAGTACTTATCACATGATGTCATGTCCGTCCTGCTGCTATACATTCCATTTACAGTTGGCCCTTCTTATACACAGTTTTTTTCCCATTTTTATAAGGGACACCATTTTGCTATGTCATTATATTTAATGGGACTTGAGCATACACAGATTTTGTTATACACAGGGGATCTTAGAGCCAAACCCCAGCATATAACAAGGGTCCCCTGTACTAGAGGACTGCGCCTTTTCATTGACGGGTAAAACCTGTGCATGAAACCCATCAATGGCTTGCAATAGCTCTGCTTTTCCATTAGAGCATTCTGTGTGATAGATCCTTTCTCCTGCAGTTCTGATATGATGTCAGTGGATGTGATTCTCCTCTTTCTCCCCTTCTCTCTAGCTATTCCCAAGCAGGCTGTTTTCCTCCCCCAACCCTCCGTTTCTTTAATTTTTTTTCTTTCATCACATTGCCATAACTGCCAAATTGCAGTAAAAATATAAATAATAAAAAGCAAAAGGCATGCTACATAGGGATTATGGAGGCCATGCAGAAGATTGCTTCGGGAACCATAAATCACCAAGCAGTGCCTTAGTGCTATTGAAGGGAAGTGTGATAATGAATATTCCCAAACCAGTATGTTTTCATTTCCTCGAACTAACCTAATTGCGGCAAGACATCAGGCTGGTGTGATCAAGTCTGTAATGTCATTACTAGAAGTAAAGGGAGCAGAGTTGCTTTACCTTTCTGTAATTGTGCTGCAGAGGAAATTTTGCCAGATGCCACTAATTCTGGATAAGAAAGTCATTGCAAACGTTTCATGTTCTGCATAACTATTTAAGTTACAGGGAGCCTATACCCTTTTATATCTCCTTTTATATCTCCTGTACTCTTTTACATCTTGGTACTTTAGCCTTTTCTTTTAAGAAAGGCATAGGTCCCCAATTCATACATCACTATGAATAATCTTTGTTTTGCTTCCACAAACTGCATCTGGCTTCTAGTTTATGATCAAACTCTTCCCTTGTCTCTTGTGAAGGAGCAACTGTGCTGGTTGCCTTTCCCTCCTTCTCCCTCTGGTGTCCACAGAAGAGAGTGCTAGGGAGAAGCCTTGCTGTCAGGCATTTGTTTTATTAACATGCCGTTTGTGTTCAGTCAGGCTTCAGCAGCATCCTCCGTCATGGCACAAAAGACTGGCGTTCAGAGTTATCCAAAGGATTTGCCAGCAATGGTTACTAATCAGGCAGAAAAATATCAAAAAGAGATGCGTAATGTATGTGAAAAGCTCAGCCAGCTCCAAGCCACTAGTGTACTCTTGACAATTATGCCTAATTGTTAAAATGCAAGGCACATAGCCAGGGAGAGAGAAGCCTGTAAAATATTTACTATAATGTTTCTTCAGCTAGTGCTCTGACTTCTGATAATTGGAGCGTTTCTGTCAACAGACCCTTAGAGTTGCTAGTAGGTTAAGAAAGAGGGAGGTGGTGAATGAAGGATCTCATAGAAGGGGAAGACAGCTTGAAGAAGTTTCTGCTATAAAAAATAAATCCATATAGACTACAATAGTTTTGCATGTGCTGCTTTAGTGTTACACATGCAACAGGGCTTGATTTATAGGTTACAACAAGCACAGTAAGCTTCTTGTGGGCACTGTAGCCATGTGAACACTGTTTTTGTGTGAAGCAATTTCCTATCTTTATCTGATTTCAACTGTTCTGTGATAATACCACAAAAATGTGGGATTAAAGTCTGTGGCTGATATTTATTAAGCCACAGAGATAGCAGGATCCAATAATGGCTCCATAATGTAATTTTGAAGTATGAGACACATCCATATTATAAGGTGTGAGTCAGGCAAGTGGATAAAAGGCTCCTGGTTTGAAGATGAGAACCATTGTTAATATAGTAAAAAATCACTATCTATTGTGAGCCTTGTGGTTTTGATAGCATCAAAACCTGCTAAACACCACTGAAAGTCAAGGATAATTATAAATTAAAAATATGTTTATTTTACTACTGTTTCTCAGTTTAAGTTCCTAAGGATATTTTAGCAGTGTTGAAATCTACGGTGGAGCAGTATTGCAATGATGGCTCATGGGCACAGTGAAAGTGGGGGATCTCATCTCAAAATGAAAACATTGGTCCACATATGACTATTAGAATGAGATATAATAGGCAGAGTGGTTGTTGTTGTGCACCATCAAGTTATTTCTGACCTATGGCAACCCTAAGGTGAATTTATCATAGGATTTGTTCAGAGGCAGTTCAGAGACAGTTATATCCCCCTCTGAAGCTGAGAGAATATGGCTTGCCCAAGGAATTTCCGTGGCCAAGTTGTAGTCCATTGCTCAAACCACTACACCATGCTGGCTCTCAGAAGTATAACTATAGTATTTTCCTTAAGCATCAGATATTGAAATGTAGAAAATCCCTCTGGCTCAGGACCTGCTTTAGTTCACTGCAACTCCTGTTATATATGAACAGGGAACTATAGTTGTTATTAATGGTTTTCAAGTCGACTTAGACTTATGGTGACCCCATGAATGAGAGACCTTCAAGTCACTCCATCACCAACAGTACTGCTCAGGTGCTGCAGAATCAAGGCTGTGGCTTCCTTGACTTGAGTCTATCCGCCTGTAACGGGCTTCCTCTTTTCCTGCTGGCTATTATCTTACCGAGTATTACTGTCTTTTCTAGTGATTAATCATTTCCAAACAAGCCAAGATTCAGAAGCCAACTTTAAAGTGTTGGTTCTTCTACTGTGCTCCTGCTCCTGCACCTTCTAGATTTATTTCCCTGTTAGTTTAAAAAGAGGAAGAAAGGGGCTTCATCCACAAAATTCATGTATATTGTGGCTTATTAAACTAGGATTTGATAGTCTGAACCATGCCAGTATGGAGGAAGATTTCTTTGTTTCCCACCACCATCTCTGTGTTTCTATTTTGTCTGGAGATGAAGCAAAGGACTGTAGATGTCTCAGAACCTCTTTAACAGTAGCCTTTCACAGATGAAATGGTTACACTTCTATCAAAAATTCTGCATGTCATTGCTGCATAATGATGGAGTCATGAAAAAAGAATGTCATATCCACACACAGATTTTAGTTATTCCCTTTAATGATTTGAAACCTCCAGAAGTCAGGTTGCAGTTATATATTTGCTCAGAGGAAAAGCTGCTCAGTTTTGATTGAGCTGCAACATCTTGAGAAGTGGGACTGGGATAGTAGAATCTGACACATCATCCAGGATGGGGGGAATTCCAACATTCACCCTGCTTTCTAACATAAAAAGAAAAGGATTCACATTATGTTCCTATAACAACATTGTAGTCATGCAATTTTTTGTGCTGATATGTGCCCTGTCTTGAAGGAAGCTAATTAAGGACTTTGTGCTTTATTCATTTACCATCATTTTACATGCAAATGACTTGCCATTTATTTCTTATGCCTTGTTACTATTTCCTATGTTGGGTTGACCACAGAAATTAGCTTCCTCGTAACACATTTCCTCATAACACAAGTTTACTGGAAATCAATACGGGACGTGTGAGGCAGACCTATATAAAGCCATCTCCAGTCTCACAAGGGGTCCCATGAGATGTAAGGGCTTCTGCTGGGTTTTAATTCTTTCAACAACTGCAAAACCCATGCAAATCATGTAATGGCAGGTCTGCCATTGTGAAATGAAGACTTTCCTCTGTTATTCTAGCTGAGACAAAGCAGCAGCATCTTACCGGCTTTAATGCCAGGAATTGGATCCCTGGCATTTGGTATGTAAGGCCTGATTGTTGCATATGTACCAAATGTTGTGGGGTCAGGTAGGAGTACAGCTGGCCCCCACAGATATATGATTTGGGGCATTTCCTATCACTTGGATACAGAACCAGACTTTAGTATCCCAAATATGGCACATCACATACAAAGCAGGACACCTAGGATTCTTGTTTCCCATCAACTCAAAACTTGCTATATCATGTAGAAACACACTACAAAGGTGAATTTATGCAGTCTTCAAAATGTAATTGGAGTCCCATCATTCAGATCCAGCATGAGACATAGAGACAATGGGAGACACAGTTCAACATCACCTAGAAAGCTACTGGTTCCTAAACTTCAAGCTCCACTCTAAATTTGCAGCATGCATGTGTTACACATGAGAAGTGTGTACTGAACTTCACATTGAAATGTTTTTCTCCCATAAGTATTCTGTAAAGTTCAAAGCAAACTCCACTTACAGTGGGCCTTTGGTAATCACTGGGGTTTGGTTCCAGGACCTCCTGTGGATAGCAAAATCTATGGATGCTCAAATTTCCTTAAAATGTCATGGTGAAATGGTGTCCCTTATACACAGTGGCAAAATTGAGGTTTGCTTTTTGAATTTACCTTATTTTTGAATATTTTAAGGCTGTGAATGGTTGAATGTGGATAAAAAGTCTGGATACAAAGGGCCAGCCGTACTCATTTTTCTCATTCTTTTCCCCATTCTTTTCCTGGTTACGTGAAATAGTAACAAATGAGGTGACTCCCAGCAGCTCAGCAATAGCAGTAGCATTTACATTTCTATACCACTTATCAGTGAACTCAGCACTCTCTAAGCAGTTTACAATGTGTTAGCCAATTTCCCTCAACGAGCTGGGTACTCATTTTACTGACCTACGAAAGGATGGAAGGCTGAGTCACCCTTGGAGCCCTGGGATCGAACTTACAACATTGTGGCTGCACTGGCATTTAACCACTGTGCCACCAGAACTCCTTCATGCCTAACCTAATCTGGGTAACAGTGTTAATCACTCATTTGCATCGGGTTAGGTTGGGAGAGAATTGCGCAGCTAGATAGAATATTCTCCCACTTGGCATACATTATTAGCTGCCGTAGCAAACAATGGCTGTCGAGTGGCTGTCATTACTCACCACCACTATATTGAGCTGGTGAAGGGAAGATTCAATATATAAATCTATTTCCTTTCCCACATTCTCACCAAAGTGTGGGAGATATAAATACTAACAATATTTAACAATATGCTGATGCAATACAATTGCCATTGCTAAAACAAAAGCCAGTCCTTTTCTATATAACTGCAAAATTCCATTTGTTTATGTATTTTCAAATTTCCGATATCTCATATCATTACCTAAACTTGCCTGATTAGTATATAGTTTGATGGAGTGCAAGGGAGGCTTTTGTAGAAAATTAGGCGAATGGGCAATTAGTATAATTGAGATGGAAAAATAATTTTAGCCTGCAGGGAATATGATTGAAATAAATTCCCTTGAATTTGCATAACAGTATTGTGCAACATGTACCCAATTGAGGAGTGCAGCTGTTGGTTGGTTACGGTGGCAGTTCATTAGTTAAAAATCATTGAAAATAGAGATCTTCTGCTGAGAAATCGATCAGATGTTTTCTACAGACCTTTGAGAGAGATGAGTAAGAAACAAATAATTAAAACTGAATCTTCATCTCCTGCTAAGGAAACAGCTCTGTCATATTCCAAAAGAATAGCTGGGTTGGTCAGTCTGTTATAGCCAACAATAACAACCACAAACACAACAATGTCTTGTAGTACTTTAAAGACAATCACCTTAATTGTGGCACAGGTATATCTGATAAATGGGCTTTGGTCTTTAAAAGACTTTTGCTACCATCAATCTTTTAGCTTTTCACCTGCTTCAGAACTCTGTTGTTTTTTCAGATGCTTTGTTACCTAGTTTTAATTAAGCCATCCTGAAAGTGGTGCAAGTCTGCTAACTGACCCTTTTGCATTGTTTTTAGCTCTTTAAAAATAATGGGCTGCATTTATAATTTTGAATACTAATCTTGCATGAGCGTTACAAGCTCTAGCCGTGGGTGGGTGTTTTATACCAGATGTGATATGATATAACACAAGGTGGCACAGCAGAACCTTATATTGTACACCAAACAAGGCAGATTTAACTAGAGAAGAGATTCTGCATTCACCCAGCTATTTCTTAGATGCCAGTAAATCCAAGCAGACATTAGATTTTCTCAGCTAAAAGAACAATCATAATTTATTCTTGCTCCCTAAAAACAGATTGCCGTTTCATGATCAGTACAAATGGTTTTAGGGTTTAATGTGTGAAATATGAAAAACTGAGATTACACCTGAGTATGGGTCAAAAGGCTGCAGTTACAGTCATTGATTAAGCATCACCAGAAATAGTCAACAGCAGTAGGAGGAAAGGTATGCTCAGTATGGAAGGAAATATTTTTGATAGTTAAGGTCACAGACCCACTAAATGGAATGGGAATCCTTTGATTCATTGGCATGCCATGTCTTTAATGGCTTATAAGTCTATTAATTTTGTAAAGGAATGCCAAGGCAATATTTCACATTTTGGGTGTTCAGATGTTTCCATCTTTGAATTTAAATTTCCACATTCTGCTTGCATGAGGTCTTTCCTTTTAACACGTATATAGCACATCTGTATAGTATCAGAAGCTTGCTACCATGAGAAGTGCAAGTTTCCAGGAGCTCATCATTTCTTTTGATGGAAAGATTACAGTTAGCAAAGCAGTGCTGGTGGACGGGGAAGAGGAGGAAGGAAGGAAGGAAGGAAGGAAGGGGGAGAGAAAGAGAGAGAGAGATGAAAGAAGGGGGGGCACGGCTCCACTTCCGTCCTTGCCCACCTGGCATTGGCTCCAGAGCCAGGGGACATGGGGCTTCATGCATGGGGCAGAGAAAACCGCCTCCTGATTCCGTTCTGTCTGGCCTCAGCTCTCCTGAACACATGCAGAGGGCCAGCCCAGCCTGCGTCCTTCTGTAAGGACCCTTTACTGCTGCCACCCCCCCCCTCTAGTGAGCTGGGAGGGGGGTTCCTCCTTTAAACCAGCCTGGCTGAGTGGCAGAAGTGACCCCCCCCCAGGCCTTTGGCTCCTATGTCTCTCAGATGCCAGGAAGGTGTGTTTCTCCCTGTGTTTGTGTGTGTGTGTGTCTTCGTGGCCCCTTCCTTCTGTCCCTCTTCCCAACGCGGGGGGGGGGGGGGGGACTAAGAGGAAGCCCCATTGTCCTTAATGGCAGTGCCTCAGCATGCATGCATGAGAATTGGAGACAATGCAGGCTTGCCATCCAGGCCAACTATATCATCCTATAGACTGACAGCAGGGGCAGAACCAACAAAGTAGTATTTCTATGTACAGTGGAAAATTAAAGATATTTTTTGCCATAAGATATAGTAATAGCTCCTAGCTTAGCTTTTCAAAAAGGATTAATCACAGTAATGAAGTATAGGTAAATCAGAGGCTGTTGGCCATCATGACTAGATTGAAAATCCCTGTTTAAAGGAAACAAATTCCTGAATTACCAGCTGTGGGGGACAAACAATAGTCTGTCCTTTTGTTTTTTGTGGTTTTTTGGGGCTATGTGGCCATGTTCTAGGAGAGTTTATTCCTCATGTTTTGCCTGCATCTGTGGCTGACATCTTCAGATTCAAATTCTCTGAAGATGCCAGCCACAGAAGCAGGTGAAATGTCAGGAAGAAACTCTTCTAGAACATGGCCACATAGCCCAAAAAACCCACAAAAAACTATGGATGCCAGCCATGAAAGCCTTCGACTTCATGTCTGTCCTGTGCTTGACTGATGGCCAAGAGTGGTAGCAAAACTGGGTCCACTATTGTTATTTGTCCTCCTAACATTTATATTATTAGTAATGGTAATGTTCTCTGCTAGACTTGTGCGCTCCTTTATCCTCTAATAGTTAAATCCCTGAGGGATGGGAAGTGCAGTTGAATTGGAAGAGGAAGCATGTGCCTGAATCCAGTTGGTTATCCCAACCAATATGGCTTCATTGAATCAGTTGTGTGTACATAAATGTTGACTTAACACCCAACCCTTGATTCACTGGATCTAGTCTAGCTGGAATGGGCAGTTGGATTCAGGCCTAGTACACATCCAATAAAGTACTTAAGCACGAACACTAGAATCACTGCAATACACAGCCTGCCATTTTAAACATCGCAGTTACTGAGTTACTGTATATTTTGATCAATGATAGTATATTCTAGGGTTATTTAATTATATTGTGTAGATTGCAGTCCCTCATTTTCTGTGAATTCCTTCATGGTTTTCAGTTTTCATCCTCATTAGCTAACTGATTAAATCAAGTTAAATGTATGATGTTATTGAACATTGAAAACTGTGGCCAGTTTGATACATGACATTTTTATATATAAAATATTACTGTATATACTCATGTATAAGTCTAGAAATTTTAGTCAAAGAAATCTGAGTCGACTTATCCACAAGGTCAATGTAAGTGCTGTACTTACTGTTATATATAAAAAAAAAATGGAAAGGGAAGAGTGTAATCTGTTCTGGAAGCAACCATTCAGCTTTTAGTGTGAGCACAAACAGTTATTCCTGCTGGAATTTTGTAAGTTCTTTGGCAATATTTTCCTTAGCTTCATAGATCCTTTGTTACATGCCCCTTTATTTTACCCCAGCTTATCTATGGGTCATATCAAAATCCATAATTTTGGCCCCAAAACCTGCTCTCGATATACTGTACATGAGGTTGACCTATAGGTGCACATATACGATAGTACAGTTTCTGAACAGGAAAAAAAGTGTTATAATTTGCAAAGTGTTGTATGAATTTTCATTTTGCTGTATATATGCAGATTTATATAAAATTATTTAATTCCCAAAGGCTTTAGTAAACAATATATAAACAAATTGGGTGATCTTCTGGATCTGCCTGCTCTTTACAAAGCAGATACTGTCACTGCATTTATTATAACTAGTTAAAAAAACCATTCACACACACATACGTGCGTGCACATGCACACTTGCAATAATTTTGTATTACACAATTTATCCATCCCCACCCAAGCTCCAGTATGAAAAAATATGACATTTTCCCCCCTTTCTTTCTTTCTTTCTTTTTTTTTTTTTAACCAAGCCTGGAAATGTTTTGACTTTCTTAAAAGTCATTGAATGGTGCTTTATTAATCTAATCTTTTATTAAAATTTTGCTGGCAACATTTTATGCAGAGTTAGTTTAGTATCCTCCTGCTATCTTCTCCAAAGAACATTATTGGCCATTAGTGTTAATAATTAAGAACTCTTTCTTTGCACTTGGAAGACAGACATATTGATGTTCATTTGCTGAGTAACCGGAAACTACGTTGGTTGCCCTACCACAGGGAAAGAAATTTGTTTTCCATTTCTTATGTCGATTTGTCTGCACTGTACACACTACAGTAAGATGGATGCCCATATTTAACAATAAAAAAGAAATATTTCTTATTCCAAAGTCCCAGGAAAGATACAAAATGTTCCATCATTTCAGAATATACGCTGTCTCTACACATCCTATTTCAGGGGTCTCAACACTTATTTCCATTGGCACAGTTGGAATTTAGAGACATTCCCCAGAACTCCTCTCAATATCAAGGGGAACCAAATGAGTAAAGGTATCAATGGGCGGGTGCAGATCACATTGGGTTTCATCATCTCAGAGGCGGTGAAGACCTGGTGTGGCAATTGCTCACTGTCCATTCCAAGACACTCCCTGGCCACCCCCTCTGCCCACTAGGTCATCTCTACCATCCATGGGCTGCAGCTGCTGGTGGAGAGGGGTGGTGCCATTGCCTAGTCCCTTCTGTGTCTGGCAGGGCTGCTGGTCAGGCTGGGAAAGTGAGATGGCAGTGGCAGCAGCTCTGGCCATGGACTCATCCCCTTGCACAATAGGAGAGAAAAAGGAGTCTGTGGCCACCCTGCCACCATCACTTCACTTTCCCACCTGGCCAGCAGCCACACCAAACCCAGAAGGGTCTGCTGGGTGGCCGCAGTACCCCACAAATGGCCACAGCCAATGAATAGCAGAAGGGCCCTGGCTGGCAGAGTAGGGTGGCTGGGATTTATGCCAGGCAGCCTGCGGGTAGCGGCATGAGTTACCAGACTGAGATGACACCAACCCTAGTGATGTCACTGAAAATGAGTATACGCTTGTGCACGACTTTTGCTTTTTGGGTAAAAGGTAAATCCAGTGGGGTTAAAATGGATTTTTTTGAATTGGCACCAGTGTCCCATGGATACTTTCCCTTTCATCATTATCATAGTGGAGTTGACATAGCTATCTGTGGACTGTTCAATAAAAGTCACAAATCTGATCTAACACCACCATAGTTCAAAATCAGAATCAAAAAAAATGATCCCAATGGATCTTTTTTTTAAAAAAATACACAATATATCACAAAATTAAATTTACACTCTTCCCTTCTTCCATCCTTCTGATGTAGTGACCATGTTAGAATCACCAGGGTGCATTCTCAGACACCAAACCCAAAATGTTTTATTTTATAGATTTTAAAATGGCTACCTGCTCAGGAATTATTGGAGGCATAAAGAGCCTCACAAGTTACAGAATGTGGTGCCAGGTCCTGAGGATGTCAGCTCCATATCCTCTTATTTTAAAATCTTGACCTCTTATTCCACAATAGGTCAGACAGGTCAGTACTTTTGTGTCAATATGAAAGAAAGAAAGAAAGAAAGAAAGAAAGAAAGAAAAGGCAACAGAAAGGCATTGGTTTGTGCTCGGGGGTGTCTTAGTAGGTGCCAGTACAATTCATGAATTACAAGCTGACCATCTATTTCAAATAGAATAAATAATTCTTTTTTATCAGAGGGCCAGAAATGTTGTATAAAGAGAATATATTAATATCTCAGAAATGTCCAGCATTGACTGGTTTTAATAATACAGCAATAATAAAAGTCTTTGTAAAAGAAATAAAATTATACAAAGAATACAATACTCATTGATCACTTGTTTCCTCAAGTGTCATTTGCTAAGTGGATGAATATTCTTACAGATGTAGCTTTAAGGAAATAAGGTCATGAGAAGAATATATTCATTCAGATGTTTGTAAGTTCATTGATTAATATTTTAATTTAATTTAAATAATTGGCTTCATCATTTTAGTTGAACCCAAGGCATTAACTGTTGAAATAAATCTTGAGTATAAATCCCCTTTTGTGAAGAAAAGAAATATTAACTTTTCTTAATAAAGAAAAAAGTTCAATTTTTTTTGCTAAGTTTTCACTTGTTTTGTTCTGAATCTTACTTTTAAATGCTGGTCACTATTTTACATTCAGAGGATTCACTCAGGGCATATACTTATCTCTACTTCAAATAAGAGTTACAGTCTCTAGTATCTGTTTCCTACTTTTCTTCTCAACATCTCCACTGCCAAAATCCCTTCCTTCTCCATGATTATTCAGAGCCTTTTTGTTTGTCACATTTCTGTCCTCCTTTTTTTCTAGTGAGCATCTCTGCTGCTCATGTTCCAGACTAGCAGCCTGCCAAGAAGTGGTAACTTATTACACTGTCCATTTAACCAGTTGGAAAACAGGACATTGCTAATAATCTACCAAGTCTAGGTGAACATATTATACAACTTCCACATCAGATTAAACTATGGCTGTTTATTTTTATTGTATAACATTAAGCCATTACCAAGGTAAACCTATCACAGTGATTTCTTGCAAGATTTGTTCGTAGGTGGTTTTCCATTGCCTTTCTCCAAGGCTGAGAGAGTGTGACTTGCCTAAAGTCACCCAGTGGGTTTCCATAGCTGAGCAGGGATTTGTACCCTGGTCTTCTTCAATCTTAGGCTGCATCTGTTCACCCTGGTGCTGAATCAGCCCTGTTGGCACAGTGATTAAATTCCTGTACTGCAGCCACTCACTCACAAATCAATACTAGCAAAAGGGCTGAAGCTCAACTCAGGCTTGCATCCTTCCGAGGTCGCTAAAATGAGTACCCAGATTGTTGGGGGCAATTAGCTTTCACTTTATAAACCTCTTAGGGAGTGCTTAAGTGCACTGATAAGCGGTATAAAAATGTACAGTGCGCCTGTGTCATATGCAGCTTTCAGCATATACTTTCAGCACGTCCCATAAGGAACAATGGGGTTCGAGCATGGGAGGAATTCACTTTATGTGGAGGAGTTCAGAACGGATTCCCCTCATAAGGAAAGGGTGCACTGCTATTGCTATTCCTATCTGCACTGCAAAAATGATCCCATTTGACAATACTTTAATGGCCATGGCTCAGTGCTATGGAATCCTGGAATTTGTAGTTCTTTGAGCTATTTAGCGTTCTCTGTCAGAGTGCTCTGATGCAACAACAGACTGCAAATCCCAGAATTTCATAGTAGCTAAAGTGAATCAAACTGTATGAATTGAGAGATGACCAACCTATGATAAATGCTTAGTTAGGTTTACTTTTGTCCATGTCTGTATTCATGAAAATGATAATTGATGGCAAAAAGATGGTTCAGTGTGCTCTTTCTCCCAAGATTGTCCACCAGTCAGTTACAGTATTGTGTAGGTTAATGTAATCTTCTGTGGATGTATCTGCATTTACTGGAAATGGGTTATGATCCATGAAATACACTTTTGAATCTGCAGATACTCCTTTCCTGATAATTTTGATTTTCTGACCAGGATCAGATTGGATGGCTGTATTGCAGTAAGAGATAATCTACCACTTCATGCAGCTCCAAAATACTTCTTTGTTACTTTCAGAGCAAATTTTTGTGTGGTGCAGAGGGCTGGGGAAGAGGAGAGAAGGATAATATTGATGAAGGTTCTTCATGGGAGGGAAATTTCCTCTTCTTGAATCCACTGATGTGGTTTCCTCCATCAGTGCAAATATCCAGTGGGCTCCTGGCCACTGACTATTCATGGCTTTGGCCAATTTTTCTGTATATTATAGCTGATTCCAGCCTTAGTGGTAGTATTAATGTTTTAGTCCTGTTCTTTGTCTTATAGGGCATGATAGCAATGTGTTACATGTAACAATGTTTATTGCTGTAACATTGCAGTCTCTCTATAAAGAGGAACTTTATTGAGTTACAGAACTGTTTCTGGTTAGCAAGCAGTGAATTAGCAAGCTCTGATTTTGCTCAGAATTTTTTGGAGGTGACTGTGAGTAGTGTGTGTTTGTGTGCGTGTGTATAGGACAGTACATTCCAGTTATAGCAAAACATTGCAGTTAGCTGTAAAAATAGTTACATGAATACTGCCAGTATCTAAAAATACAGACATCCTCAGTTGTATTTTCATATTTGCTGATAGTAAACATTTTGTACAACTCTTGTCTTTTAGATGAGAATACATGATGCAGATTGCAACACATTTATTTCTTGGTTTGGTCTTTGATAGATGAAATTTCATTTGTAAATATGCTCAGATCTCAAACCAGGACCCCCCACTTAACAGACAATTGTGAACAAGAATGCATTTTCCTAAGATTTTCCTTGTGATTGATATAGGCAACTTGTACCTTAGTTTCAGTATAGGAATCATGTGGATTAGCTTTGGTTAAAAGTCAGCTAATTGCTTGTTCTGCAGCATATTCTGGTCCAAAGCACAACCTTCACGAGATTCATGGGCCTTTGAAGATGCTGCCAGCAATAGCTTGTGTATATTTTCCCAGGTTTTTTTTTCCCCTAGCTGTTTTCAATCTTGTTTTTTGGAGTGTAGCAGCTGGAATTAATGACAGACATTGAGAATGGAGGTTTATTCAGTAGTTCATGTTTATTACATTTTAACATTTAATAACTTTGGTGCCATAAGATAATCCCTGGTTCATTTTAGAAATGCAAAACTCTTTTCTTGCTTTCAGTTTTATTAATTTATTTGGGAATATCTCATTAAGACTGTGTGTGTCTGAGACAGAGCAGGCATGAAACTATGAACCAGCTGACACCATGGGTGCAAAACATATTGTGTAGAGAGCATTTATAATTAACTTTCTAATGTACAGTATGATTCACAGTTCTAAATAGGTTCACTAGTATTCTAATTCTGCAATACTGGAAGCTAGGTACTAGTAAAATGATTTATCAAGGGTCAATTTACAACTGTCTCAAAAAGAGATTATTCTGAATTTCATAGGCATTAGTTGCATAGTGAGCTAAGTCCTATTGTTAGTTCCAACTAGAGTAGAACCATTGAATCAGTTGGATTTACCAACATGTTGATTGAATGGTGAATCAACATTAGTAGACCAACTGATCAACCAACAGCATTCCAGCCAGGTAGCATGAATCTGTACTTGTGCTGAAACTAACTTGTTCAGCCTAGGTTAAAGTCACTAAGGTGGGAAGTCATGACAATGTGCAGGGGCAGCTATCAGAATATATTTCTTTCCTGTATATCAGCAGCTACAATCAACAGGGAGATTGGGATTGTTCCCTATTTTGCTCCAGACAGTTTCATGAGCAGCCAATGGAGACCTGAGTTTGCTATTGCAATTTTTATTTGAAGTTGTTCCACACTATCCCAAAGCCTTAAGGCAGGTTACAACATGGAATGATTCTGAAAGCAGAAAGATGAATTCTTAAACACATAACTATATAAACCAGTGTAATAAACTCAAGGTGTATCTGCACTGTAGAGTTACTGGTAATCTAGTTTGACACCACTTTAACTGCCATGACTCCATCCTACAGAGTCCTGGGATCTGAACTATCATGGAATTTTCTTGGGAATTTTCTTCAGACGGTTTGCTTTTGCAACCTTCTAAGGCTGAGAGAGTGTGACTTGCCCAGGCAGGGTCACTCAGTGCATGGTCAAGTAAGAATTGAAACCCTGTCTCCAGAGCCACAGTCCACGTACAAACTCTTCAGAGCTGGAGCTACACACAGAGCCACCACCCAAGCCCACACAGTAGTTCTCACAACCTTGGCCCCCAAGTGGATACCTCCTGATTACCAACTTGTTAGATGAGGGGAATGCTGTGGACGTAGTATATCTTGATTTGAGTAAGGCCTTTGACAAAGTTCCCCATGACATTCTTGCAAACAAGCTTGTAGAATGTGAGCTAGACAAGGCAACTGTTACATGGATTTGTAATTGGTTGACAGGCTGAACCCATAGGGTGCTCAACAATGGCTCCTTTTCATCCTGGAGAGAAGTGAAGAATGGGTTCCCACAGGGGTCTGTCCTGGGCCCAGTGCTATTCAACATCTTTATCAATGACTTGGAGGACAGAATTGGGGGCATACACATCAAATTTGCAGATGACACCAAATTAGGGGGAGTAGCTAATACCCCAGAGGACAGGATCAAAATTCAAAATGACCTGAATAGACTAGAAAGCTGGGCCAAAGCTAACAAAATGAAATTCAACACGGAGAAATGTAAGGTACTGCACTTAGGGTGGAAAAATGAAATGCACAGATATAGGAAGGGGGACACTTGGCTGAATCAAACTATGTGTGAAAGGGATCTAGGAGTCCAAGTAGACCACAAGTTTAACATGAGTCAACAGTGCAATGCGGCAGCTAACAAGGCCAATGCGATTTTAGGCTGCATCAATAGAAGTGTAGTGTCTTAATCAAGAGAAGTAATAGTGCCACTCTATTCTGCTTTGGTCAGGCCCCACTTGGAATATTGTGTCCAGTTCTGGGCACCACAATTTAAAAAGGAATGTGAGAAACTGGAGAGTGTCCAAAAGAGGGCAACTAAAATGGTGAAGGGTCTGGAAACCATGGCCTATGAGGAATGACTTAGGGAGCTGGGGATGTTTAGCCTGGAGAAGAGAAGGTTAAGAGGTGATATGATAGCCCTGTTTAAATATTTGTAGGGATGTCATATTGAGGAGGGAGCAAGCTTGTTTTCTGCTGCTCCAGGGAACAGGACCTGGACCAATGGATGCAAACTACAGGAAAAGAGATTCCATCTCAACATTAGGAGGAACTTCCTGACAATAAGGGCTGTTCGGCAGTGGAACACACTCCCTCAGAGTGTAGTGGAGTCTTCTTCCTTAGAGGTCTTTAAACAGAGGCTGGATGGTCATCTGTCAGGGATGCTTTGATTGAGAGTTCCTGCTTGGTAGGGGGTTGGACTGGATGACCCTTGTAGTCTCTTCCAACTCTATGATACTGTGATTCTATGATTTGCTCTGAGGGTGCATCTACACTATAGACAATATGCAGTTTGACATCACTTGCAATGCTGTAGCTCCATCATATGTAATCCTGGCTCTTGCTTCCCTGGGCAAGTCCACATTTGAAGTATGTGGGTGCTGTGGATGCTGTGCAGTAGTGCCCCTGGAGAGAGCCTGCGTGATGAACATTGAAATATGACTCTGAAGACCTGGGTTAAAATCCCAGCTTGGCCATTAAAACCCACTGGGTGACCATGGCCAAGTCACACTCTCTCAGCCTCAGAGGATGGCAATGGCAAACCCCTTATGATTAAAATTGCCAAGAAAATCCTGTGATAGGTTCACCTTAGGGTCACCATAAGTTGGAAATGACCTAAAGGCACACAGCACACACACAAACATACAGTGCCCTTGGCAGGTTGGGGCAATATAGTGCAATATAGTGCTCCTGGTAGAATGGGGTGATTAAAAATACAAGGTAGGGACTTAGATTTCTTTAGTTCAAATCTTACTTTTAGCTTTGCATGGAACTTAAACCATTCTCTGTTGGCCATGCCCATTCATCTACCAAGCCCACCTTAAAGCTTAAAAAGTTATTAGGTAATGAACATGGGCTTCTTTGAGCATTTTAGCTGACTATGTAAATAGTAATTATTATTAGCAATTATATTTGCAGGTTTCAACAGCTAAAGCTGGTGCATGGAGTGCATTTCTTCCAGTAGTTATACGGGTATATAATACTAAGCCAGAATCGCTGAAATGTAAGCAAGCATACCACTGATCCCTTCTATTTGGCTTCTTTTGTTGCAGCCAAAGGAGAAAATCTGTAGGAATATTAAATTAAATACTGTAAAACTTTACCAGGTTCTAGACTTACATCCAGACTCTGGCTTGTCTTGCTTTCAGCAAACCAAAGTTTGAAGGCTGGTTTACTAATCCAGGTTTATTAGAATAGCAACAAAAAAGGGTCCACTTCATGTGTAATATTAAGTGCTCTTATTGAAACACTTTCCCAATACTTTGACTGTGTCTACTTACAGAAAATTATGTTTTGTGTGAAGACTACTAGAAGCCCCTTTATTGTGCATTTTGTCCCTTGTCAGCTAAAATCATCTCTCATTTTATCCAGATATTTAATCTGAACTATTTTCATGTTTCACTGTGCTACATTCTTTCACAACCCCATGGGATGTGTGCTGTTTGTTTGTATTACAATAAAACAGGAGAATGTCTAACCAATATGATAGAGTCCAAAAAGCATCATGTTTCCCATAGCAAAACAATGTGTAAAGTTGGTTGTATTTTGGCACTTCAGTTTACGGGTGGGTGGGGTGAAATATTTCTATGGTGCTGTTAAACATGCCAGGCTTTATCACACACCTTGCCAGTGAGATATTTCATCAGGGTCCCCTGATGGCTGGCCACGAGTTGACAAATCATCTCGCTGACTGTGTAACGCAGTGACATGGAGCGTGGCAATAGTAGCGTTATTGTTTCTAGTATGACTACATCAGAATGCAGAAAGCATTATAATTCAGCATTCAACCTCCACTGGCTCTGATGAACTTTGTTCTGATATCAAGGGTCTCAATTTAATAAGAACTATAGTGTGGGAACATCTGAGCTAGCCATATCGATCCTAGTGATCCATCAGACAGGATTGGCAATATGATTTAATTGTGGATTACACATGACCAGAGGTCCATCTTCATACATGTTATTAGCCCCTCCCTACCATCCACACAACATATTTCATTCTCAGTATAGCATGGAACCAGGAGCATATTTCTGCTTTAATGTATTTGCAGTTAATACAAAAAGTGGGAGGAGTACACTAAGTGCATAAAAAGTCAAAATAAGAACAGCTTTCAGACTGTGTAGTTGCTCTGCAGCTTAACATAAAATAGGAGGGTATGCCTTACTGAAAGTTCACTCTATCAATTTACTCCACAGCTTCTTTTCATCTTATTTCTGAAGCAAATTATTCCCACCCACCCATGGCAATGAATTCTGTTCCGATGGGACACTGGGCTACAAAAAGTGGTAGCAAGGAGACTCCTGTCCTCCAAAATCCCCTCTGCCAGTGAAACAATGACATGCGGCAGTTTCAAGGGTCTGTCTCCAAAATGCAGAATCTCCTCTAGGCTTCCCCTCTGAGCTTTCAAGTGCTTTCTCATTTGCATTTTCATCACCATTAATGCAGGGGAGAGACCTCTCCCTCTCTCCCTCCACTGGTATCCAGAAATACTTAGCATTGCATTCACTATGAATCTTCTGCACTCAATGTGAGCACAAGGGGCTGATGATCTCTGCCTATAATGATGCAGACTGGAGTTGGCAGCACACTTAGGGGCTTTGCCAGGAGCATCCATATTTATAACTAACCCTGCTTAGCGATAAACCTCCTTTGTTCTCTCATTTTTTTTGCTTTGTTTTCCTGGGCATGTTGTGATAACGGAGGAGAAAAAGGGCTTTTTAAAAGCTTGCATTTCAAAGAGCGTGTAGAAACAGATCATTTTGTCTGTTTGTGCATCTATCTGTCTATTGCCTTTCTCCACTGCTGTTCCGATTGGTCTGATAAATTTGACACACTGGTCGCGTCAAAAGGTAATATCCTTGGCTTAATTGTAAGCTAAATCTCTCTTAATCCAGGGGAGCATTTGAGATTCTATCCAAGTGTTCAATTTCCCAGGCCGCTGAGGTCTGTGAATTTCTTTCTCCAGCCTCCAGGCTGCTGCAGCACAAGTCAGCATAGCTAATGCAGATAGATCTCCTCCCCCCTCGACGCACTCTCTTTTTCTCTTTTCCCCCTCCTCTCTCTAACTCCCCCCCTCCCCAACGCTGTGCTTTGATTCGATATGAACAGACTGGCAACTCCGATGCTAGAGCAAAATCTGACATAACTCTGCAGATGGCTACATATGGATGATACACCTAGGATTTTCTTCCCCCTTTAGGAAGGTAAAGATTTATCTGGTAATAATATATTTTTCCCCTTGTTGCCATTTTTTTCAGGACTGCCGGCCCCAAAGAAGAGTCCAAAGTCGGTAAGTACTTTTCAGCTGCTATACCTGTTTGATTATTATTGTCTGGGGCATGGGTGGGCGTTTCTTCCAATATGAATAAAAATTCTGTGGGTCTATGCAGTTAGCTGCTGTGCGCTTCCTTTCCCAACCCCACCCCAATTGTTCAGTGCAAAAGTTGCTGATACAATTATGTTGCTGCACTAATTGCTTTTCATGGATTGTACTGAATGGGAGCGTCCAGAAGAATGCAGGGCAGAAAGTCGTTGGTGGGTAGAAGGGAAGGAGGGGCACTTGAATGAAATACAGTTTAGTGACTTTAAACATTTCTTCATGGGCATTTGACATGCCTTTTAAAAATGCCATTGTTTCCTTCCCTGAGTGGTTTTGTGTGTGTATGCGAAGGCTCCACCTACATATCAGATAGCGTTCCTTTATCAGCAGGGTACACCAATTTTAAGCTTTATAATATGCTACGTGAGGAATAATTCAAGGAGGGAAAAACAATCCTGAAGCTTGTTCCCTAACAGTAGCAAGCGAGAATGTATGTGTGTGTTTGTGTGAGAGGGGAAATACCCTTCTACCACGCAAAGGTATTATGATAGTTTCCCGTGGCTCCATAGAACTGCCTCAGCACTGTGAGTGTGAGACAATTTCTTTTGCTGTGGAGAGCATCCTTTGTTGTTTCTGCTTGGCCTTAGTAGCATCATGCTGCAGGTGTGGGCTTTCCTTACCTATTGCTGTTTTAGAGGAGAAAGGAGGAAGGCGTGGATCGGGGGTGGGGGTTGAAGGAATCAATATTTCCTTGTCCTTGCTAATCCCATTCCTTTGGTTACCTGCTTGATGTCTCTAATAGTTACGTAGGTTATTGTCCCCCAAAACTGCAATTAAAACAAGAGGATTTTGCCCCCCCCCCCCCCCCCCGGGTGCATCATAAATTTACAGGCATTAGAGGGAGTTTGCAGCACACAGACTGAAAGTTTTCACATTTGTTAGAAGGGGGAGAAAACCGGGGCGAGCACAGGGGTGTGTGCGCAGTTGCCTGCATCCAGCCAATTTTCAGAGCATATGGAGGAGATTATTGCAGTAATGCAAGATGCTGCCAAACTTCACTGATAGTCCATTCTGGAGCTCCATCCTTTTTAAGGCCCCACCTTTCGGGGAAAAGCAGAAAATCCCCTCCTGCTCTCTGTACAAGTTTCCCTGATCATTGTTGGGGAAAAGCCCCGAAATAATTAATGTGGTTCTTTTTCTGGCTTAGGGCCGTGCTGATTAAAATCACGTGACCTCAGGCCTCTACTGTTGTCAGCTTGCATTAACGTTGTTGAAGGAGGAGAGCGCACTTTGCGCTCAGCCTCAAATCCAACAAATGTCAGACCATATGGGTTTACTCCCGTGTCACAGTCAGGGAGGGATTTTGCCTTTGGTTAAAATGGAAGAAAGTGTGGAAAATACGAGCGAGTGTATCGAGGGAGGCGTGAGTGATAACTGTTTCCATTCGTGCAAAGGAGGGGAAATTGATTTTCAGTCTTCTTTCTTTCCCCTTTTCTCACCGTCTTTGCTAATTAAGTTGCATCTGGATTGAAAAGGCAGATTTGAAAGCAAAACATAATGAGAAAGAACAGCTTTCTCTTCTTGCTGTGGTGAAGTTATAGCAAATGTCTTTACTGCTGAGGAGTTGGCAGTGAATGAACCCCTCTTCTGGAGATTCCTTAGAAGGATGGTGATTCCTTAGACATTTTAAAATCTTGTGTGTGGAACCAAAATCCTTTTAGAGATAATCCTCTCCTAGTGAACAAAGGGACTGTATACAAACAGGTGTCATTCTGGAGCCCTTTCCCTCTTTTCTCTCCTCCTCTGCCTGCTTGCTACAGCATTATTCTTATGGGTAAGGACTTCCCAGGAATATATACTATCTATATATTGAGGTATTTTAATCTTTGTACGCTTTGATTGTCTCGACAAAAAGTGGGATAGAAATAAAAGTTTTATTATTATTATTTTATTTACTTTTAACTCATGAAACTGTTCTTTCCATAACCAAAAACTTGAACTCCTGGATGTCATCTTGCTGAAAGCCAATATGTATGCCTCCTTTCCCCATTTCCTTTGAAATCTGTTCAGCCCATCAGAGCCCATTCTCTGCAGATAGATGGGAAATCTACAAAACCGATATTTTTTCTCAATATTTAAAAAAAAACCCTCAGATGGGACAGTTTTTCAATTTGTATTATTAGAATGTAGTGATTTTTTAAAAAAACAACAAAAAACCAGCTGTCATATTAGACCTAAAAATGCCATCTTGCTGTTAGTAGAGAAACAGTACTGCAATATCCAGGGCATTTTTCTTGCAGTCGCTAAAAATAAAAGACCTCACTATTTGATAAATTATTTCACCATCAGTTGTTTGCTTGGAAAGGGGGAATAAGGCTGAAGAATCTATGTATCCTTATTGCTATGTAGTGCAAGTAGATTAATTTGAATTTCCTGCAAACATGTGGTATCTAGCACCAGTCCAAGTGAGAATTCCTTAAATCTTGGCCTTGAAAATGTCATGAAATAGTTTCAGTGGCTATTGGTACTTATTGAAGCTTGCATGTTGACAGCTTAGTGTGACAATGACGTAGACACCGGAAATGCCAAAGCATCAGCCCTAGATATCCCTAGATGCTTCTTGGGTGGTTTTGTGATCATGTTCTTTTTTTTTCCTTTTCTTTTACACCCTTCCCTTTCTCCATATTTTTTTCCTCCAGAAGTCCCTTAAAATGCTAATTTTTACTTGATCAATAACGTATTAGTTGCTATTCGAGGAGCAATGCTTGGGAGGATTCCTATTCAATCATATACTAACTGGATATTCAGGTGCACTGTTATACATTTGATTCATCAGTAGCAACTATTCCTGACACCAGCCCTCACAGCATGAAGTTTTTGGGGGGTGGAGAAATTATCTATCTATCTATCTATCTATCTATCTATCTATCTATCTATCTATCTATCTATCTATCTATCTA
>NC_056523.1:31479110-31527283 GCF_019175285.1 Sceloporus undulatus | reverse complement strand
TCTTTTTTCATTTAGACCAGTTATTAACAACTTTGACAGTTTTCAAAGACTAGTCATAAGGTAGAAGGTAACATCTACTGCCTGCACATGTAAAAAAAGGCAATGAGGATGATCTACAATACAGATTCTACAAGGTAGCTGAGTTATGTGATCACTTTGACAATGTGTCCCTCCACACATAGCTGTCATTCACACTGTTTCTCAAATGGAAGCTTCTGATGCCCTGGACACTTTTGCCATCTCTTTGACAGACACCTCAGGGAGTCTCATAGGTGTCTTGAAAACACTTCATCTCAGGGATTTTTAGATGACACATAGAACTACCTATTGCAGTTAGCTTTTTAAAGTTACAAAGGCAAAACAACAAAAATCAGATAATTTTAGCTTTGTTTATTGTAACTTCCTTATTTATTTATGCTGTATCCTGCCCTTTCCCCAGCAGAAGAACTAGCATTAGTTTGCATATATGATAATTATTAATATTCATTATTATTAGTAGTAATTACAAATAATGAGTAGTAATAGTACTGTTGTTGTTATCGTCATTATATTTGAACCCCACTCTACATAAAAAAAAAAATCTCAGGGCAGCTTACAGACACAGGCTGAGTACCCCATATCTGAAATCCTAAATACTCTAAAATTGTTCACATGGGTGGTTGAGATAATGTCACCTTTGTTTTCTGATGGTTCAGGGTACACATACTTTGTTTCATGCACAAAATTATTGAATATATTGTATAAAATTACCTTCAGGCTATGTATATAACTTGTATATGAAACATAAATGAATTTTGTGTTTAGACTTGGGTCCCATCCCCAAGATATCTCATTATGTATGTATATTCAAATATTCCAAAATCTGAAAAAATCTGAAATCCACAACACTTCGGGTCCCAAGCATTTCTGATAAGGGATACTCAACCTCTGTCATTAAAACAAGTTAAACAGGTTAACACAGTAAATTAATTTACATAAGCTAAAAACATATTGAACATTATAATGAGTTACGATTAAACAATAGTTTTGATAAACTGGTGATGTACAAAGGCCTTGATGAGCTGCCAAGTTTTAACTTGGCACCTAAATGAGATGAGTATTAGCACCGATTGGGCCTCCAAGGGGAGGGCATTACACAGTTGGAGTGCCACAACTGTGAAGGCAATTTCCCATGTTCCAATATAGTCTTGTGTCCCAACACTGGTGGGACATGGAGGAGCCACCCTCCCCACAACATACAAGGAGAGGCATACATCTTGGGAGACCTCTTGATTTGGAAAGTTAAAGCCAGAAACACTGAGGAACACTAGAAGCAATCGAGTCAGATAGAAAGTTGTAGGAAAGTTCCATGGAACTTGCTGATAAAAGGCGATAGGCTCCATGAAATTCCTGAAGTTTCAGGCCTCTGATCTAGATCTGCTTATGAATTCATATTTTTGCCATGATTTTGATGTTAATGATGATTGTATGGTTGTCTATAACAGTAAGCAATCACAAAGATGCATATGATGGCAACTAGCTAGCTTGAGTTCCAGTTTTGGTGATATATCTTTGTCTAGACTGCATCTCCATATATGAACTTGCCCATAATATAAGATCTTTAAAAGGTAAAGGTAAAGGTTTCCCCTTTGACAAGATTGTCTAGTCATGTCCAACTATAGAGGGTGGCACACATCTCCATTACCAAGCCAAGGGAACCAGTGTTGTCAAAGACAAACCATGGTCATGTGGCCAGCATGACTGCACAGAATGCTGTTACCTTCCCACTGAAGTGGTGCCTATTTATCTACTTTCATTTTTACATGCTTTCGAACTACAGTACTAGGTTAGCAGAAGCTGGGACTTAGTGATAGGAGCTCACTCGGTCATGCAGTGCTTGGTCTCGACTTGCTAACCTTGCAGTTGTCAGAGTCGGCATCTTAACCACTGAACCACCACGTCACATAAGATGTTAAAGGGAGGGCCTTTTCCCTAGTCCAGCACCATCACAGGTATGTTTAGTGAAGACACATGAGAGAGCCTTCTTCGTGGTTGCTCCCAAGCTATGGAATTCCCTACCTCAGATGATTAGGTTGGCACCCTTCTCTTTCTGCTGGCAAAGACCTTTTTATTTAGGTTGACTTCTAGTGTTGAAATTATGTGGGAGAAGGATGTTTTGAATGCAGCATTCTGTGCTTTGATATTTTAAACTGTTTTAATTATGAAGTTTAAAAAATAGAATTATTTATTGTTGTTGGGTTGTTTTTTTTAACATTTGTAAAATAACATTTTAGCTAGACTTTGTTTTAAATTTTTGTCAGCCCCTTTGAGTCCCTTGTCAGGAGAAAAGCAGGTATAAATTAATAAAATATATGCCCTCAAAATATGGGAGTCCTCAGTCAGTCAGTTTGAATGACAGTGCCAGGAAAATAATAGTTTGAACACATCTCACAGAGATACCTGCTTTGGAAGGCCTTATCATATGAAGATCTTTGAATCTGTGTATGCATCTATGATTTCAAATTAAGTGGCAATATTTTAATATTTGTTTCACAGTTGGGGATGTTTTGCTGCATTTTTTTAAAAAAAGAAAGAGACTAGTGCCAATTGAGAGATCAAAATGTGAGGGGATAATTTTTCATCTTTATGCAGTGTATGAGCTGTTTCTGTAAATGTTCATGCATATTTTGTACACATTATTTTTACATAAATCGTTAGATCTACCTCGATATTTTACATATATGGGAGGGCCAGTGAGGCAAAATCTATCCTGTGATTTCCTTCTGTTTCACTAGTTAAATTCCCAGCTGCTGTGATCCAAAATAGTAATAGGAGCACATCCTACAAAGATCCAACTGTCTTTGCCTCTCCAAACAAATGAATGAATTGGGGAGAGGGAATAGATTACTGCTGTATGTCTGAGACCCCTGCAGCTGAGAATCTGAATGCTGATGTTTCTTTGTAGCAACTCCTGCTCAAAAAAGGGTGATAATAATTGAGAACATAAATGGAGAAAATATCAAGGAATAATTGATAGGTTATTCTTGGGTAGCTGATAATCTGGGGGAAAGCGGGTATTATTTTAAAAATCTATAGTAGACACAAAAGTCAAGAAGCCTCTTTCTTACATCCTAAACCCTCTCTGCTCATACAGAATTTATCATGTTGTGCCTGACCTTCATTCAGATTTTCAGCCTAGGTCCAGCCACTTGAACAGCTAATATGAAGACCCAGCCCTCAGCTATATTATTGCTCTTGTGAGAGACTCAGCTCTGCTTTGATTTTCTGTATAGCCACTTGTTCACATTGTATAAGGAACAATCCTTTAGCCTAATACCTTTTTGGCAGACTTTCTCAGCTGCTTTGGGTCCCTTATTTGAAAAAAGCAGGATATAAATTAAATAAATAAATAAATACATAAGATGGTTCTATTGTTGGGTTACATGCAAGACAAGAATGTAATGTTTGCTGTTGTTATGTTACTTTAAGTTATTTATAACCTATGGTGACACTAAAGTAAACCTATCACAGGGTTTTCATGTCAAGATTTGTTCAGAAGGGATTTGCCTTTGCCTTCCTCTGAGACTGGAGAGTGGAGATTCAGATCTGTTCCCCAGAGTCATACATTGCTCAAACCACTACACCACACTGACTTTCTTAGTGTCTGCTGCTTCTGTTTATTTTAGTCAAACATTATGCTCTGAAAGCATATATAATGCAACTACATTGCATTTGCCAATTAATTTTTCTGTATTGTACCCTGTATACCTCAATATCATTAAAGTCAACAAATGCACACTGTTGATATTTCCTCCTTCCATTATATGGTCATGCTGGAACGTGACCTTCTGTTTCCTTGCACTTTTTGTACTATGGACCAGAGGTTCTCAACCAAGGAGCTTCCAGATGTGGAATTTTAGTTCCCAGAATTCCTCACCATTGGAAGTGCTGGCTGACTGTTCTAGGTGCCAGTGTCCAGTACCATTTGGAACATTCCTCTCAGTTGAAAACTACTGCTCTGGAAAATGACCACTAGAACAGTGTAAGTATTCAGCAATTTTAATCTGCATAAGCATTTAGTGTTTAGACCTGGGTCATATCATCAGAATAGCTCATTATATATGTATATGCAAATGAGATATTCCAAAATCCCCCCCCCCTTTGCATAATCAAAATCCCAATTACTTCTGGTCTCAAGCGTTTGAGATAAGAGAGACTCAGCCTGTACTACAGTAGAACACCAAGGGATTGATATTCAGTCTCTCCTGGAGTGGGTTGGATTTCTCCAGAAGTATCAGGTTTGTAGTTTGGGAGGATTACTACTCAATCTTATACTAACTACATTGTCAGGTGCACTGTAGCAACTATTCCCAAATCTGATTTTGCAACAGGTATGCATGCCTAGTTTACATCATGGTTTGACAATTGCAATGTGCTGTATATTGGGCTGCCCTTACAGAGTGTCTGGAAGCCTCATTTGGTGCAAAATGGAGCAGCTAAGCTGCTAACTAGTATGTGGTGACATGATAACACCAATACTGTACTGATAAATTACATTGGTTGCCTTTTTTCCTGGCTGTGGTTCAGGATACTGGCATTAACATTTGAAGCTCAAAATTGATTGGGGACTGGATATCTGAGGTACAGCTTGCCGCAATGGGAACCTACTCAGAACTAAACGCTGAAATACCCTCCCTCCAGAATTGCATCTTGTCCCCAGACTGCCTGTACTCAAGGCTTCATTTGGCTTGTAAAATTGCTTTTATATTTATTTATTTATTTGTTTGTTTATTTATTTATTTATTTAATCAATCGATCAATCAATCATGGATTTATTTAATTTATATGCCATTTTTCTCTTCAGTGGGTCTTAGGGTGGCTCAATAGAAATTAAAACAAGATAGATGAGAGCCAGCATAGTGTAGTGGTTTGAGCACTGGACTGTGATTGGTGACCAGGGTTCAAATCCCTGCTCACCCATAGAAGCCCACTGGGTAACCTTGACAAAGTTGCACTCTTTTAGCTTTGGAGGAAGGCAAAACCAAACCCACTCTGAACATACCTTGCTAAGTAAACCCAGTGATAGGTTCACCTTATCGTTGCCGTAAGTCAGAAACAGTTTGAAAGCACATAGCAGGAGCAACAACAACATGAATTTTAAATTTAAAGGAGTTTTTCCCTAAAATAGATAGATAGATAGATAGATAGATAGATAGATAGATAGATAGATAGACAGACAGACAGACAGACAGATGGACACAGACAGACAGACAGACAGACAGACCAGCTATTATATTAAAACCTCAATACTGTAAAAACAATTTAAAATCATATTTCGTTGTAAGTTTTATTTTAGTATGTTTTTATACTGCTTTTTTGGTGGGTTTCAGAAAGGTGGCACAGGAATACCTGAAATAAATGATAATTTTCCCTGCACAACAGTAAATAGTAGGAGTCCACAAATTACAGCTGGAGCTTTAACAACTTTTTATAGGATACCCATGCAGTGGATGTGAAGTGATAGCCTGTTCTCCATCCCAGCCAAGCATGAAAATTGTAAACAGTAACAGTTACATCAGGATAAGTAAAATCCAAATTAGTTGCATCCTGTTTAAAGACTGTAGTATTTCGTCTGGATTTCACATTCCTCAATAATATTATGATGGCTGAAAAGCTCTTAGCCAGCTTATAGTCTTTGTTCTATCATATTTTGGCTAAAATCTTCTAACCCATTCCTTCACATCTTCATTTAACCATGCCTTTGTAGGCCAACCTATTTTTCCTTCAACATCTAATGGTCTTACAAAGTAGTTAAAGTAACTATAAAACCATGACAGCTATATGTGGAGATTCGGTGATATGTTTATCATTTCTAAACTATTTTAATTATTTATTGCTGTGCATGTAGTTTCTATTGTTTAGTCTTATGACAAAATCTCTATTTGCAAATTTCTGTGTATGTATGTGGAAAAGACTCAGTACTTGAATCATTCTTCATTATTCAGTAGTTATTATATAATTCAAATTCCAATTTAATGACGTTTCTACATGGGCTATATAAATAGAATGGTACCAAATTTACTATATAAAAAGAATCTTCATACCTTAAAATTATAGCTCCCTCACATTTCTTGAGGCTATAGCATACCTGATTTAATAAGAAGCTCATATGAGAAATGCTTCTAATCCTGGAGTGTTTACATTGGATCCATTTTGAATACATGCTAAAAAATCATTCTAACATAGTGCTAGAACAGCACTAGTTTAAATCTATCCAAGAAAGATGTGCACTATAAGCTGGTGATAGTGTGGTATTGTCATGAGGACATGGCCAATACAATTACATCCTTTCAACCAGTTTGTGATACCTGAGCCTGACAATTACATCCATGACAGCAGGCATTTTAATATTATTCACTGGTATTAAGTGTGAGATGCAACAAAAGCAAAGTGGCTCCCACTTCTGATTTTGAACATCTCAAGGCACTTCTTTGTTTTGCTTCTTTGGGCAAAGGAGGAAAAACAACCAATTTTACCTTTGTATGATTGGATAGTCATGTGGAACAAATGAAGCTAACTACCATGTACACATTGCCTTGACTTTCTGGGATAAAAACGTATATGTGAATGTGTGTGTTTCTCTCTGTGTGTATCTGTCAATCTAGCTAGTGAGCCATCTATCCAAATATACATATATGTGCATGCGCTTGCACACTCCCCAGAACTTTGAAATTTTATTTTTCAGTCTACCGCTCCCAGAATCCCCCACTGACTCTGGTGGCTGAGGGAATTCTAGGAGATGTCGTTTAAGAAGGTACTTTCTCCGAACTCTGACACATGGATAGGGGAAGGGACAGACACTCATATCACTTCATCACCACTGTATGACTCCTGTCACCAGCCCTGGTCCCTAAGAGCTGGATCTCATGATACATCCAAGCAGACCCATTGACAGGCATGAAGGAGGTTATGTTCATGTAACCAAATCCTACATTTCCTCTTCACAGCAGCAGCAGCCTGGGTACTTTCTCAATTTGTTTTTGCAGCACCTTCAAGGATAGCTTTTTGAACAGTACAAACAGCCATGCATATCCATGGATTCTTCATCCACGGATTCAAGCATCCACAGCTTGAAAATATTTTTATAACATATGTTCCAAAAAGGAAACCTTGTTTTTTGTTATTTTATATAGGCGACACCATTTTCCTATCCATTGTATTTAATGGTACTTAACATCCACAGATTTTGGTATCCACAGTGGGTCCTGGAACCAAACCTTAGAAATCAACTCCATTGATTTCTTTTGAAGGCTCCTGAAGGAGGCCTTTCCTCAATGAGGCCAAAACGTGTTGGGCTTTTTAAAAACAATACTGAATGAACAATTGGCCATCTCAGAGCATGTGGAGCTTGTCTCCTCACTGTTTTCTGCCTTTAAAAAGGAACACACAGCAATAGCCCTGTTTTCCATGAATCATCCCCTGTGATGTTGTCCTGAAGAAGAGCAAAGAGCAGCAATGTCACACACTACATTCATTGCTCTATTTAGAAGGATGAGTCTTACATACTAGAATAGCAAACCTCCCCTCCAGTGTGTGTGCATGCGTGTGGATAGACACCTAGGAGGTAGGAAGCAGAGACCAGCTCTACTTTTTTGAGTGGAATGTTGACCATAGTGATGCTAGCATCTGTTCTACCAAGAAGCATGATAACATAGTTGAGCCAATCTGCTGTTTTGCCTAGACAATTGGAACAGAGTGATCTATTTGTGGGCCTCCCCACATCTTTGCTCTGCTTTTTGCCTTTCTTCATCAGGAAAGGAGGGATAATATAGCAATAGCAGCTTCATTATGGAAACCTCAATCTTCCATATTGATACTTTTGAGGGCACTTCCAACTAAGTTTGCCCTCATAGTTGTAAACCTTTCTGCTGCCCTTTGCACAAGCTACACAGTCCTAATGGTAGCTGCATTCCTAATTTTCCATGCTTCCTAAGAGTTATGTTCTGTGTGTTTGTGTGTGTGTGTGTGTAGAGAGAGAGATTCCTTACTATATTTTGAGAGTTGGAGGAGTCATCATATTCCCAACCCTCTATTTATCATATTTTATTACTCAGATTTTAAAATCTCTGGGACCATTTTAAACTAGTTCTTTGGTCAGATCACCTTGAAATTTAATGTATGCCTTTGGTTGATTAATGTTGTTCCCATCTATAATTCCATCTGAAACACTCTATTCTGAAATACATTTCTGTATCCGAAAGTTGTCTTCACAATGCTCTTCTTATTTTTTTAAATGCTAAATGGGAATTAGCCAAATCTAATGTGTGTCTAATGCAAATCTAGTGTGTGTATGTGACTGATCACTACATAAGCATCTGACAGCTAGTAGCTGAGTTAGCACATCTGAGTCAAAATGCCATTTGACATCATTAGTTAATTGTCATATTCCAGTTATTTGGGAGTATATCATACATAGATTGACGGGTCAAGAGCTTCAAGAAATGTCAATAAAGCATTCCAGAGCAGTTTTTGTTGATGGGGTTGCTATACTACTCAGCAAACACCACTTTCTATCACAAAGTCCAGGCCTAATGATTTCTTAACCATCTCTGTTCAGATTATCTTTTTTGGTTTGTTTTTAGTGGAATTTATCCATTGTATTATAATGGTACAGATTATAAAGTAAAACTGAAATTTAAAAACCTTCCATGTGTAGCTAGAATTGCCTTGTCCTGAAAAATGAATGGTATGAGATTAAGTATAAACTGGTGATATACAATGCAACATACAATGGATTTAATCAACTCCATGAGTTAATTCCAGTTGCTTGTAAAAACTAGGGTAGACCTAAATTGCTGAATGGTAACTCAGTTGGTTCAAAGGGAGTAAACTAGTTCAGAGTAACAACTGGATTATGTCCTTGTTAAGTTTCTGTTTTAGCTTTGACTAGGTTGAGGGACAGCCTGCCATTTTAGAAGGTCTGAAAAATTATTTTTTGCAACTTTAATTATAGCAATTTCTTGTTTATCCTTGACTAAGGTGACTGACTTACTGTTTTAGAAGTACTTAAATGTGTTTTTTTATTTAAATTATCATAATTAGTAGTATTAGATACAAACGATTCCAGAAAACACTTTATAAAAACCTTTATTTTGGATATGCTATAATATAACATGGACACCTGTGCTACATGCACCCCATTAAATATCCAGAAACCTCAATCCAGTACATTTTTTTCGATATTGAAACCCACCAATGCACAGGTCCATGTTAGTAATTACTGTTTTGCCAAAGCCTTTCATGAGGAAACTGTGGAGTGTTTTAAGGATGGTGAGGGATTGAGTACAAAGAAACAGAATAAGGGGGGGGAGGGTAAGAAAGGGAAGGCTAACAATGCAGAACTGAATGAAGAAAATGTGGTAGTAAAACCTGAGTGGGCCCCTGTAGGCCACACCAGGTAATTTAAGGGTGAGGGTTGCATGTCTAGTTTATCAAGACATTCATAACTGATGGCCACTTTGAGGGTACCACATTTATAGCTCACAATTCGAAGGGTTATGATTCATATTTTATTATCCAGGAACTGATCAAAGAAAAGGTGGGTGTTGATATTATTGCTCAAGGAGGTAAACTGATATGTGTAAAAGTGAAAGGATTAGATCTGAAATTCATTGATTCACTTGGGAGGGGGGCAGTCTGCAGTCTTTGGGGCAGTCTGCAGCCACCCCTTTTCACCCCAGATCAGGACCATGGCAACCGTGGCGCGATCCGGCCTTCGGAGAACACAAAAAGGAGCGGCAAAACACAGCTCCTTCATGCACCCTCTAAAGGGCACCATACTGGCTGCAGCGTGGCATGATGACACCCTTTTGGCACTGCATCGTGTAGATGCAGTGCCAGAGTGGCGTCATCATGGCACACGCTGTGTGAACGGGTGCACGCCAAAATGGTGTCATAGGGGCAGGGTCACAGTGTTGAGCATGCGGGCACTCCGCCATGACTCCGCCCACAGGTCAGCCTTTTGGGCAGATCTTTAGAGGCTCTTAGTCACCTTTTCATGGTTCTAGCCCCGCTACCAAAGGTGCCGGCCTTTGATGAGCATAAAGGATTTCCCCCTCATTTTTTCAATACACCTGAAAAATGGGATTATGTATGCTATACCTAAACCTGAGGATTATTATGCAAACTATGATGGCTGAGGCACAGGAGGCTTTTTGAGCATGGTATGAAGAAAACAAGACAAAAACTTTTGACATGCAGAAAGAGCTGGTCTTTTATTGGTGACAAAATAGTGAATCCTGTACATCTCCCAGCTTCTGCAAAGCTATACTGCAATGTCATTGGACATCTTTTTCAGCAGCTTGAACATGACTACTGTTTCTCGAACATGACTACAATTGCCTCTGTAATTAAAAAAAACTCAATCGTTATTGTTTTTGACCTCCATCATTGGAGTCCCAAATTCAAAAATATGTTTTGGATTTTGATTTTTACCTGCCTGGTGGCATTCTCTGATGGAAGAGAGTCCAAAACAGCATGAAACCTTTGGGAATCTTTCTCTGGTGCACAATTCTCTTTATCAGAATGTGAGGCCTCATCAATGAAATCCATACTGCTGGGTGTCACTCTTTAGATTCCTTTTTAGGTTGAATATTCAGCAGTATGGGAGGGTTAGAAAAGCCCACAAGCCTGTTATAATTTGGCCAGGATGTTATCTTTGTGGGTTTTATTCTCCTGGTAGTAGAAGGACCTGCAAACTGCTGAAGAGTGCTTGGTGCCTCCATGATGCCTCTGCAGAACATGTCTGGGCATGCATAAAATGGCAACTTCTCACTACAGGATAGATATCCCTGCAGCCAGTCTTGCGGTTGGCTGGCATGGACAATGTGAGTCTTGTGGGGACCAAATCATTAGTCAGGGGTTGCATGACCTCAAGGGCCAATTGGAAAACATGGGAAATCTAGCACAATTTACAGTTTGGGAGTCGTGGTTCAGAGAGGGCCCAAAAAAAGCACCCATTGGTTGGGGAGTAGTAACAAATGGTCTTAGAGAGGTCACATGGCCTCAGTAGGGCTAATGGAAACACCTGGGGCTGGAGAAGGGAGTCAAAGCACCCCCCTATTGATTGGGGTGGGTCACATGGTCCAGACGTCCTGCCCTAGCATTTCAGGGGGAAGGACACACCCATCAGTTTGACAGGTCATCAATCAATCAGAAATCATTCTTTGACACACATCAAAAAGTCATAAATCATTTTTTGACAGGAGCTACACCTCCCTACTACTACTGTACTGTGTCATGGGCTGCATCTGCAGTACAGAAATAATGCTGTTTGACATCGCTTTAACTGTAATGGCTCAATGCTATGGGATTCTGAGATTTGTAATTTTGTAAAATATTTAGCCTTCTCTGTCAGAGTTCTGGTGGCACAACAAATCCCAGGGCTCCATAGGATGGAGTCAGGACAGTTAAAGTTGTGTCAAACTGCATTATTTCTGCACTGCAGATGTAGCCATGGTCTTTTCTCCTGGTTCACTGAAATGTTATCCTAGTCAATCAGGAATCATGTGGCAGAAGAACTTCTCTCTACCTGCTCAGGATGTGTGCAATGCTCAGAGATCAGAGATGATCCATTGCTCTGAAATGGAGTCAACAAATGTCAGTAGCCAATTAAATTTAGCTGGATGGAAGGGTTATATGGTTGGTTTTGAGAAAGGAGAAGAAATGTTAGCTCATTATAAACAGATACAGGGGAAATCACTGTTCCAGGATGGTTTTAAGAGTGGCTAATGTCCACATTGCTCCATTTCCAGGCTGTCCTCCAAAGATTCTCTCAAAGACAGAATCCTATTTTGCAGTCTGTTATCTTGGCTTTGAAATTATAGGTGTACTGGAATGGCTTAGCCCGTATTCTCTGTGTCTCCTGTACGTGCACCTTAGTTTCTGCCTCCATTACTTGCCACTGAAATCTTTAGTCTTTGTGGAGGTACATCTCAGAGATGTTGATGATGTGTGTATTTTAGAGGGACATGTAGATAGTTTGAAAAAAATTAGATGGGTTAATTATTTTCAAACTCTTTTGGAATTGTGTGATTCCTTGGTATTCATGTCAAAAGATTCTCAGACAGAAGGTTAGTAAATTTTCCTGAAAGACAGTTGATTCAATATTCCCCGTAGAAAGGGCTGGGAGCACATTGAGCATGCTCTGTTTGCACAGAAAAATGACTTCAACAAAGATATATGTTGCACACCCAATGTAAACACGAAGTGTGGCTTAGAATGTTTGGCTCCAGAATAATTATTATTATTATTATTATTATTATTATTATTATTATTTGTATTTTACCGCCTCTCCCCACGGATCGAGGCGGGATTACAGCCAGTATCAAAGCAATGATACATCATAATTACAATCATTTAAAAACAACTTCATAAAATAACATATCTAAAAAACACACTATTTACAAATACAATTTAAAAAACGTCCTGAGGTAGGTATGTGTTTGGGGTGATTTCCCTTATAAAGGATCAGAGGGGTATGCTTTCTGGAAGAGATGGGTTTTCAGCACCTTTTTGAAGGCGTCTAGTGTGGGAATGAGTCGTATCTCTTCTGGGAGATTGTTCCAAAGCATTGGGGCCATAGCTGTAAACGCTCTTTGGTGAGTAGCTATTAATCTCACTTTGGGATCTTTGAGTAGGAGCTTCCCAGTTGTTCTGAGAGTGCGGGGCGGATTGTGTAGGGAGAGGCGTTCCCTCAAGTAACTCGGTCCCAAGCCATTTAGGGCTTTAAAGGTAATAACCAACACTTTGTATTGGGCTCGGAATCCTGTATTATGAAACCTTGGCAAATAATGGGAGAGAGGAGTGTGGAGGATAAGAATCAAGAGTTTGAAAAGCACAATTTTCAAACAATTGGTTTGAATAAATATTACTTACATTGGCTTATTTCTTTAAAATTTATATGGTGTTTCTAACTAATTTTCAAAGATTCAAATGCTTGCAATGAGGGTATAAGAAACTGGTTAATTGTTATATCTTGGCATTACAGTGCTGTTGCAGCTGCAAATGTAAACCCTTAGTATACCTTATGCATTTAGACATACAGTATTTCTATTACATACCATAGGCATATGTTATTAGTGTATTTTTAATCTGACCTGATTATTTTATTCTTTTATTCTAGAATGAGAATTGCCTTTCTGAGCTTCACTTCACTAAACAAAGCACTTCCCCTGTCCTGTCCCACTGATCCTTTGCTTAAACTATGCGAAGTTACATGTATTATTCTAGTGTTATCGTTAACTACTGTCATCCAACATAATTCCCGTAATGAAGTTTTCATCCAATGCTTAATGGTCTGTTATAAGTTGACAGAAGTGAAGGAAAATGTGACATATGGAAATTTCAGTCTCTGTCTTGCCTGTTACTGAAACTTGACTTGCAAGCACATCTGCCATGATTCAGCCTAAGAGCAGTTTTAAATATCTGGCCCTGATTATCTTAACATCTTTTCTTTCCTTTTCTCCTGCAAGATGTTTAATTTGTCATAGGGGAACACAGGCCCTGATTCCTATTCTGTTTAGTATTATTCAGCTGTGTCATAGAGTTAGAGTCTTCTTTATCCTAAATGCTTGGGACCAAAAGTGTTTTAGATTTTTTTGGGGGGTGTGTATGTGCGTTTTTTAATTGTTTTGGCTTTTGGAATACCTCTATTTGCATCTACATGCATAATGAGATATCTTGGAGATGGGGCCCAGTTTTAAATACAACATTCATTTATGTGTGGTAGAATGGTTAAAATTCAGAATTTTACTAATGCTCAGGAGCTGAAGATTATAGTGCTGAAAATGAGCTAAGAGCAAAGGTTGTTATTCTAGGTCATGTCAAATGCTCTGTTTAGGAATGTAAATAACTCTGAATGGCTCCAGATTTTAAGTTGCTAGCCCAAATAAAAAGAAGTACTGCATAAACAGTTTGAGGACAGTAAAACAAAACATATACATAAAAGACTGATTGATGGCTAACTCACGAGGGATAGAGATGTATATTAGGATATCCAACGAATATACAGGGGTGTAAATGTTTAATTCAATGTAACTAATGAAATGTGATTTCTAGTTTTCTTTGTTCAAAATAGTATAAAAACTTGGTTCATTTTAGAATTGTGGCCCCAGAAATTTGGATGTATTTCCTTTGGGGAGAACAGCTGCAGCTAAAAATAAAAATGTTTCCTTTCCAATCAAGCTCCTGGTCTCCCTGCTGATTTCTGGTTAAAATTCTGGTTTTAAAGTAATCTATAATCAATAATCTATAACATATGTTTCATATACTTCTTATACACATAGTCTGAACATAATTTTATACAATATTTTAATACAATTTTGTGCATAAAATGAAGCTTGTGTACAATGAACTATCAGAGAGCAAAGGTGCCACTATCTTAGCCATCCATGAAAAAGTATTGGTTTTTAGAATATTTTGGATTTTAGAATTTGAAATAAGGGTGTTTTTATCCTTTATTTTCGGTAAGTCTACTGGTTTGTTAGTGGAGGACACAGCTTTTGGGTTTATATATGTTAGGGATTTGGGTTCTGGCTGAAGATGTTTTAGTGGGAGAAGATGAGTTAAAATGGGATAATCAGGATGAGTGTGCCTTTTGAGTTCAATTTCAGGCAGCAAGTTTTCTTTTTGAGGCTCACCAGAGGTACTCATTCAGCTTTGTTCTGATGCTAGAGATATGTCTAAGATACATGTATGAGAATGACAGTATGCATATATGTACGTAGATATTGATGTATTTTGTATTGTTGAGGAATGGCTGTCTGTATTTCCCATTTCTGGGTTTTAAATGTTCTTAACAGAGGATAAAAATACATTGGTTACTAATCTGCAAAAAAAAAAAACAACCCCCCCCCCCAAAAAAACCATGATTTGTGTTGTTTCTGTAAATGGAAGATAACCTGTTTTCCTCTGTGAGAGATGGCTTCTCCTTTCACGGATCTCTCTCTAATTTTGTCTGTCTGTCTCTGAGGAAGTTTACTTGCACTCAGCACAAACTGGGAAAGAATAGAAGCCAAAAAGTGTCTTGATATATTTATTTCGGAGCATGCAGAAATGCTGAACCTAAAGGAAAGGTGAAAGGAAATTGCTTGCTTGCAGTCCATTAACCTTCTTGGGGGTTTTTCCTTCCCTTCTTTTCTTACTTTCTTGCTTCCAGCAACCCCTGGAAAGGAAAGACAGCCAAAACAGCTCTCAGCACAGCGTCTCCAGCCACCACAGCGCACACACTGCTTCACCTGTCCACAGCACTCAGGTGCTTCCAGACTACCCTGCCACTGAAGCACCACCTGTGGACCAACCAGACAACGCTGGACAGAAGAAGCCAGATCCATTCAAAATCTGGGCCCAGTCCAGGAGCATGTATGAAAGCCGACGTAAGTATCAGAGAACTCAGCACTAGTCTAGTGACAGCTCTACAGAATAGCATTACTTTACCTGTTATTTTAAGGGAGCATTTTCTTGGATTAGGAAAAGGAATAAGTATGTAATTGTGTTTGTTATTTTGATGAATGAGTGAATGAAGTTATATGTGCCTAGGAGTGGGCTGGGTTGTGGGAAGACAACAATGACAAGCTACAAAGATCAGCAAATTACACATAGTTGACATTAATTATTTTTGTCCATGGTGAAGGAGCTTTGCTTGCCTACTACAACAAGTGGCTTTACAAAATAATTGGGGGAAGTGATAGGCAAGTATTTTCAGTATTGAGGAGTTTTTTTTTTTTTAACCTTCTCTGCCTATTCCTTCCTCCTCTTTTATCTCAACTTCTAAGTGGAGATTTTTTTTAAAAAAAATAGTATCTGGTTGCTTGAATCTTTTCTGAAGAAGTACTGTGATTTAGCAACCTGTGGAGACATCAATATTTTCTGGGTCCAGTTATTCCATTATCTTTTTGTAATCCTTTAAAAAATTGCTGTCTTATTATTAGAGGCATAAAGGTTAAAACCAAAGTTCGTTCATTTTTTTCCAAATGAAAGAAAAGGCTTCGTTCACTAGTCGACCCTGATGCAACCAAGCCATGATTATCTTTATTATTATATACCGTTCCAACAATGCAGAGGCCAAATAGAGAATAGTAAGCAGCTTCTATTTCTGTTCTATTCCAAGAATATAACAAATGAGTCCCAATCAACCCATTTTCTACGAGTGGAATGAATACTCTGTTCCTCCTCAGTTAGAGCTCTGTTCGCAGCATCTGTGGAGTTCTGAAGGGTAAAGATAATCTATAACTGTATCACATCATGACATGCTACTCACCATGTACTTGAGAATTCTGTATTGTTTGTGTATTTGCCCTATAACAGAATCAGTATACAGCATAGGTCACTGAGGAGGGGAAGGAAAGAAAAAAAATGGAAGCATTTGCCAGCATCATATCTTGTGTTTTAGCTGTTCCCTTCATGTCATTGATTTCATTTCCAGCAACATGGCATGTAGAATGCATACACAATCTTTTATCACATGCTCTTGTCACAGTTTGTTTTCACAAGAGACCTATAGATACTTGCTGTGACTTCATGCCAACTCTTGTAAATTCGTGTTGAAATACTAGTACCAGTTCAGAATCCCTTATCAGAAATGCTTGTGACCAGAAGTGGCATTTCAAAATTTTATTTATTTATTTATTTTGGATTTTGGAACATCTGTATTTGCATATGTATAATGAGGCTGCAAGCATATGATGGAAAATGGAATGCACCAGAGAATTCCAGAAGAAAATGTGCTTTGTTAACTACAGCAAACATAGATATGAAACATTATGGTTTGATCTTCACGGAATGGGAGTGCCACAACATCTGCTTGTCCTGCTGGGTAGCCTGTACTCAGGACAATTGGCTAAAATCAGAACAGAATACGAAGAAGCAGAGAGGTTCCCAATAAGCAAAGGAGTCAGGCAAGGCTGCAAACTATCACCCCATTTATTCAACCTACAGTATATGCAGAAAACATCTCACAAAAAGCAGGCATAGACTCAGAGGTAGGAGAAGTGGAGGAAGGAACATTAACAACTTAAGATACACAGACAACACAATACTACTAGGAGAAATGAACAAAGACCTGGAGCAATTGCTGAAGAAGGTCAAGGAGGAAAGAGTCAAAGTAGGCTTAATACTGAATGTTCAGAAGAGAAACCAAAAATAATGACAATGGAAGATCTACAATAATTCATCCTAAACTACAAGAAAATTGAAATGATCAAAAATTTCCAGTACCTTGGATCAAATATTGATCAGTCAAGAAGTCAAGACTGATCAGCTGCAGACAATAAAGCAGAAGAAGGTTAGGATTGGGAAGGGCAGTTATGAAAAAAAAACCTGGACAAGATCTTAAAGTGTAAACTCTGAAGACTAAAGTGAGGATCATCCAAGCTATCATTTTCCCCATCGCCTTGTATTGGTGTTAGAGCTGGACAGTGAAGAAAGCTGATAGAAAGAAAATCAACTCATTTGAGATGTGGTGTTGGAGAAGAGTGCAGAGAATACTGTGGGTAGCCAAGAAAACAATCAGGCCTGAACTTTCTTTGGAAGCCAAGATGACTAAACCGAGGCTGTCATAATTTGCCCACATCATGAGAAGGAATGAATTAGAAAAGGCAATAATGCTACAGAAGATAGAGGACAGTGGAAAGAGTGGGAGACCAGATGCCAGATGGTTGACTGAATTAGAGGGACCACAGGCATGGTTCTGCAGAGTCTGAGCGGAGCAGTAGAGGATAAGGAGTCTCACCCGCAGGATTGCCATGAGTCAAGACTCATTGGTAGTTAACAACAACAGTGAGGCTAGAGAAAGCTGAAGATCTTTGAAATGATGGGAGGTGTGGATTCCCATCATTTCACAGTTCCTTATGTCTCCTTCCCTCCTCACAAGTACAGTACAGATACATACAATACTACTTGTGTTGTAGCTTGAAAAGTTTTGGACTTTGGAGTATTTTAGATTGCACAATTCTGGATAAGGAATACTCAACCTGTAATTTTATATCCAAAGAATCATAGTACCCATCATTTTCTAATGCAGTAGAAGGAAGACAGCACAGACATTAGGCATTGATCTGTTCAGGAAGATGCCCAAAGGAATGAGCACCACAACTATTGTTCAAGCAAAAATACCAAAAAGATCAACATAGTCTGAATATAAATGCCCTTTTACAGAGTACCACATTGCTGTGGCCTTGAAAAATTGATCTTCCCTGCTTTCCCTTTTGCTTCCCTTCCCTTGTGAGCCTTGTCTTTTCCATTTGTAAGCGTGATGGAAGGGTCTGCCCCTAATTTTTGTTTAATTGATGTGAGCTGCTTTGGGAAATGATATTTGTTAGCAGAGTGGAATGGGGAATGTACACAGAACTTGCAAGTGGGGAAATTCACAGTACTGAAGTCTGAAATACATTCTGTTAGATATTATGGACAGCAGAGTGAGTTTAATGTAACATGTACTCTGGCTGTAGGATCACTTGCAAAGGTTTTTGTCCTCTGCTACTTGAACTGCATTAAATTTTTGCCCCTCTCCCCCCAACAGCATGCCTCCACTGTCATTGTCTGTGACCCCCTGCAGTTATTTAATATCAGATAAAGAGTTAATTAGAAATTAGCTAATTAGTCATTAGGATTAGCTCAGCAGTATTAACTCCCGCCTGTTCTCTTTATAAAGGAAATTATCTTGGGGAATGTGCTGCAGGACACAGCTGCTTCTTAACCCATCAACCCACATTTACAAGCAAATAATATACATTTTCAGTAGCATTTGGGAGTTATACACATTTTGCCTTCATTTCTGCAACTGAAATTGAAGCTAGTAATTTCTTGTTTCTGACATTTCTCCTAAGTATCTTTTCTTTTACTTATATCCCCTCTTTGTACTGGTAATGATAATGCTTCACCGTGCCCTCCTATATTATGTCCAGCCATCACACAGCTTTCTATAATTTGTTTGTTGATGGGGGGGGAACACTTATGGGAATGAATAAAGATTGTCAGTAATTCTAAATTAGCGCGCGAAAAGACAAGAATCTAATCTAGGACAAATCTTGTGTGTCTGGCTAAGCTGCTGGAAGAAATGAGTTATGAACCAAGTGGATAATTCACAACGCTTTGAAAAATTACTGTTTTACAAAAATGCTTACCATGTTGGCTGGGAGACCCTATAGTTTTGACTCTAAACAGTAACTTTTCCAAGCTCTAACTCCTTGACTGAACTAGGTGGACCCCTCCTCGAGTTCTTAAGTCTCTTTTTTGGTCTAATGATCTGACCTGAAGGAGTACCTAAAATATAAAGAACAAAGGATAATTCACTTCATAAAAGTGCTTGTGAACCTTCTGAAGGTACATACCCAGTTTGTTGAAGGCAATTAAGTTACACATTGTAAACCGCTTAAAGAATGCTTAGTGCAGTGGTTCCCAACCTTCCTAGTGCTGCGACCCTTTAATACAGTTCCTCATGTTGTGGTGACTCAAAACCATGAAATTATTTTTGTTGCTACTTCATAACTGTAATTAAATAGGTGTTTTCCAATGGTCTTCGGCGACCCCCATGAAAGGGTCATTCGACCTCCAAAGGGGTCCCGACCCACAGGTTGGGAATCACTGGCTTAGTGTGATATGAAGTAGTATATAAATGAAGCATGGAGGCAGTCAATCTAGTTTTCAGTGATCTTCCATTGCTGAGACCTTCAGCTTTGATGCAGATTTAGGCATGTTCTGGCAGAACTGGACTTATCTCCCCTGCCACAGAAGCCCTCTGCACACCTTCCCAATGTTGCATAGGAGACCCTGCAGGGTGGAACAGGCATTGATGTGAGCAATTGAAAGGGAAAAGGAATTAGGCAGAAATATTATTGAGTCAGGTTTCATTGAAAATACTTATATCCAGATAAAACCCATGCAATTGTATTTAATACGACTTGAGCATCTATTGATTTTGGTATCCACTGGGAGTCCAGGAACCAAACCCCAGTGGATACCAAGGGCCCATTGTGTGTTTTTCCTTCATAACATACACTTGATTTTACTAGTAATCCAATGTAGCCTTTTTCTCCCTTTTTGCTATGGTATTCTCTCTGGTTACTAATTTTTTTTTAGGAGGCTAGATATAGTAGATATGCAGTGCTAGGCCACTAGAACTCTTTCAACATTCTTTTGGGAAAGAAGATCTTAAAGGAAAGGAAAGGAAAGGAAAGGAAAGGAAAGGAAAGGAAAGGAAAGGAAAGGAAGACACTGAATTGTAAAGGCACTTTACAGTTTCTCATCTCATTTTTGAAGACGGAACTTTTTTTTTGGACTATATTATTTACATTTCTGAATTGTCTCATTAAGAATATACTGCCAGTGATGTTGAATACTAATTAAGAAAACTACAAAGACAACATTGTGCAGCTTAAAGGCTATAGTGGAGACATTTTACATTGCAAACAACTGTAACAGAATATGATAGTGTGTCCCCATTAAAATATGAATAGAAATATTCACAAAGCTTCTGAAAAAAACTCTTTCTATTTCTTATATATTTTGCCTAAATATTTTCACACTGGATGTTTATGATTCTTTCTTCACTGTGATAAATCTTATTCTCATTACTCAGAGGACCAGTACTACAGACTGAATATGTTTTACTTCATTTCAAACAAAATCATCTGTAGAATATATCCAAAATTTGGATTTTTAAAAAATTTTCCTTTATTTAAACAAAAATTTCCCTAGAATATCTCCAGGGCTTGAGAGATATTGTACCATAGGATGCCAGCCATTTTGAGAGGTGTAGTCCAAATTCCTTATCAAAACTCTGGCTGTATTATTCGAATGTATTAACTGCCATACAATTATCAGTAGCACACTTAAATTGCATATTTTTGGTTGATTCCGTTCATGCTAAATATATGCCAAAGATGTCATTATAAACTGTCAGAATTTTTCAGTTCAGTCATTTCTAGCTAACTCCCCAAACCCCTAGGCTTTAGATACTAGTTCAAGCCCCAAATTTCCATTCAGCTTACTCAGTTTGGCATTTGTTGTCTTAAACAGAAATAGAAAAGGAATTGGATCTCAAGCAGAGAACTTTTTAAAGCTTATATTCCAAAATTCAGTGGTATGTAGTGCTACTGACAAGTGGCATAGGTTAATCCCCATTGACATGTTGTTTTACTATCTCTGGTTATAGCCCCAGCACGCTTCTATCTTCTACCAATCTATGTTTTAAAAAGCTTTTTACTTACAAGCTTCATCATGCTTGTGGGAGTAGTTTTGTCCAAGGGGGACATTTACATGGCATCCAAAAAGATGAAATACTTCACCAAAAAAGGACAAAGAGAAGAGATAGATTTGCATATGCAGATTTAGATGTATAGAAATTTCATTTAGAAGTCAATTTATTGCAGATAAAGTGTACTAAAATTTGTATGGAAATATGGCATACCTCCAAAAAGTGGGAGAGACTTTGACCAGGTAAAATGTATTCCTGCTCAGTCTGCTGCCCAGTCACTACCTCTATGATGGGAAATTGCAAGACCCCTGCTCTCCACCTTATAGCTTTTTATCTTTAAATTGCACAGCTCTTCAAAGGGTGGACATGTTCAAATAGGAGACTGTTGGGTTGTAAAGTGGCCAGTATTTAAAAGACCCATCAGCTTTCCAGGCTTTACTGCCACTGACCTTAAAGTAGCCATTTGGAGCAAACTTCAGAGGGAGCTTAGCGTGAGAGACAGCCCAATTACAATTCATTAGGAGATTTCAGTCTGTCACCAGAAGTTGGCAATGAATAAACAGATTTTGATCGCACTGCATATTATCAGGTTTATCTTGTTTATGTTGTGCCAAGATGTTTATCTTATTAGCAGCAATTCTGTGAATGACCAGTATTCATAGCTATCTGTATCAGTATCTTCTACACTTAATTTCCCTCTGATCCCACTGTCTACAATGCTAACCCCCCTCCCCATATATATAATACTGAATATATAGCTGAATCACATGAGCACTTTGTGTGTACAAATTGTGGATAATAACCCTTTCATTATATTATTGTACTGGGCCTAAATGACTCTGGAGGCACCAGATCCTGTCTGATCTTGGAAGCTAAGCAGGGTGACCACCAAGGAATATCAGGAGTTGTAGGCTAGATTTCAGAGGAAGGCAATAGCAAACCACCTCAGTATTCCTTACCTGAGAAAACTCTATGAAATTCATAGAATTAAATTAAATCAACTGATGATTGAAGGCACATACACAGACATTATTTTTACACTGTTTTTCCAAAGCTAGGCCTCAGTTCATCTGATGAAATGCATTCTAGGTACAACAAGGTTGTTAGACCTTAAACCAGTTCTTAATTCCAACTAAAAAAAGCCTGCTGAAATAGTACCTGAATGATAAAAGTCTACTCTAGTTGACACTAGCAATTGAGTTTATTTTTTTTATGGGAACACAGGGCAACAGGACATGGATGTGGGTGGTTCCCTTGTGACCCATTGTTGCCTTGACCTTTGAGCCAGCATTCAGCATAAGTCACTTAACAAAGTGCATCTTACAATATTAGGTTATTGAGTACAGTCTCTTCATAAGCCACATGCATAAATACAATCTGTTTTTTATGTTTGAAATCCATCTTGGCAGTGAGAGATGGACAGCTTTAGTCGGCAGAGGCAAATGACCCTGCCCTCTAAAGGGTGAAGAACACTGTCTGCATGTGCCTCCTTTCTGGCACTCTTCCCAGGAATGACTTTCACTCACAGTCCTTTCCTTATTTAAGGCAGGGATACTGGCAATATCTTAATCCTGCAGAACAAAAATAGTATATTACTTTTCCCTTAAAGCACTAGACAGGCTGCTGAAGCACTCCTGCATAAGGATAAGCCAGATTGCATCTCATGAGCATGAGCATGAGTTCCTAGTGAAGCAGTTGGTATTGCAGGATTTCTACCCAGAGGGAGACTTGACTTGTTAACATCACAAACTCTCAACATTCTAATCTATATACAGTAGTTACTAAAAGAGAGCTTGGATTCTATGACTTTTTTGCGCATCCTTTTTAGTCTAGTGCATGATTTCATTCTGGTGCTGTGACCATTGGCACATCTTTGCAGTTTCCTCTCTTTTCATATTTTTTCCTCCCATCCCACACTGCACTTAGTGTTATCACTCATGCTGATGTGAATTTGACACACTGGGACATCATTCAAAGTATAGGAAATTACTATTTTCTTTTCTTTTTTAACTGTGATGGGAGCATGTATGTTAGAGATAGTCATGGATTGGAAGAGATTTTGGAGAAGCTGGTACTTACAGCAAGAAATGTCTAGTAAACACTGGTATTTGAAGAACATTAAATATTATGACCTAATGGGAAACGGGCACAGTGATCGACTCCAGGCCATTCCCTTACAGATCCAAGCAACACATGATCTAGAAAAATTTGAAAACAGCAACATTAATATTTCTAAGGCCTCCTTCAAAGTTTCATCCTTGAATGTTTCTCTGTCACCACTGCAGCAGCTCTGCTGTTCCCCCAATTGAATGCACAGTTACCCTCTCCTATTTCATGTGCTAAAAATAACAGTTTTATTTATGTATTTGTTTTATTTAAAAAAGGAAAGAAAATCTGCAGAGACGGCAAAAAATTCAAATGTATGTAGTATGTACATATTAAAACAAATTAAGCAAGAGAATGAAGCAAAACAGAAGTGGGACTTAGCAGAACATTATTACAGAAAGTTATAGAATCATTTTATAAATGTCTACCACCTTGTAAGGCAGTTCATTCTGTCTTAGTCTTATATGACATTATCTTTCTATTAGTTTGTTAGACTCTTAGTCCATGCAGTGTGAACCCATTGCTTTGGGTACTGTACACTGGAGCAACATACAAAAGATTTGCTCTGTCAGTTATTTAAAATATATACGCATTTACACTGTTATATATTTCATATACTTCATATACCTATCAGCTTTCAGTCATCTCTAAGACCTAAACATTCCAAACGCCTTCAGCCTTTTTTTCCAGGACTTACTCTCCCAAATTGTCCTGAAAATGCACAATGGTGGCTTGCTATCTAAAAACCAACATGGTGTTTTTGTTGTTTTGTGTGCATTCAAGTCATTTCAAACCTATGGCAAATCTATCTCAGGGTAACCCATCTTGGTAAGATTTGTTCAAAGGGGGCTTGCCTTTGCCTTCCTCTGAGCCTGAAAGAGCATGACTTCTCTAAGGTCACTCAGTGAGTTTCCATGGCTGAGTGGGGTTTTGAATCCTGGTCTCTAGAGTTGTAGTCCAATGCACAACCAAATGCACCACTCTGGCTCACTGTTGTTGTGGTGTGCCTTCAAGTCATTTCTGACTTTCAGTGACCCTAAAACAACCCTTTCATGGGGTTTCCTTTGCTAAAAGTGATTATTCCATGTCTTTTTGTGGGGGGGGGGGGGGGGAAAAATGGAGGGTGATCTGTAACAGAGAGCAGACTAACCTCAACACAACCTGTCTACTGTAGACCAAGGATGGGCGATTTCAGTGAGCTGCAAAAACAGATGGGGACCCACATTCTGTCCAATCTTGATGTAGCCTTTCAGTAATGCTTATAGAAGGCAAGAGTTGGACAAGGAGAAGAAACAAATACATAGACACTTTCTCTGCAAGCATTTCTACATGAACCAACATAGAGGGGAGTAATTGTCCCAGGCAGAGAGTCCCACCATTTCATTGCATTTTCAAAAAGGCAACTCAGTGGACTGAAGTCAGGCAAAGAAAGGTTTCATAGAGGAGTAAGTAATCTGTAAGGTTAACTGAACACTGACTATTTGGGGATGTAGAAGTTAATGACAGGATTTTGGACTGGTTCTGGAAACCAACTAGAAATTAATTTTATGCCATTTTAGAATTGGATGAAATATATTTCCTGTGAAAGATCTTTCTTGGAACCCTGGTAACTACATTTTTAGCTGTTTCTAGTTCCTGAGAGCATACAGACACACAGAGTGTTATAGTAGACTAGTGTGGATGTCACTTAAGACATGACCACCTTTGTCTGATTCGCTATCTTATTAGCCCTCTTCAACATAAGCACTGCATATCTAGCTAGGTATGCTGCTAGATCTAAGAGTGAATCCAATCTCTGTTTTTTAGAAGTCTAATGTCATCTAAGACAAGTTTATTCATCTTTCCCATGACTGAATATGTTCTTAACAGAAAATACTTTAGCCTAAGAAATTTTGGCTTGTTCACCCTCACCATTACTGACTTAAAGCATGCCTTCAAATATTTACACCATCATACATCCTGAGATGATGAGCCTTTCACTTGTGTGGTCTATTTCTATTTCAAAGATTTAATTAAAAAGAGAATGACCTGACAATGAGGAACAATCCTCAGAGCAATCTGAAATATTCAGAAGAAGTGCTCAAACATATATTCTTAGCATACTTGTATAATAGCTTTGGATAATGAACCTGTGGATATCAATAATTGTATAATTAGGTACAAATATATTCCATTTATGAACCCTAGGTTATGTAAATCAAGCAAATTTATACACTCTCATTATTTCCATCCAATATAATAGTCAGGGAATTTAGTTATAGCATCTACATGTCTCTACAGGAGGTGATTCCAGGAACTTCCAATCTTTATTTACATCTGTGGTGATGGAAATTCTTTCATAGCCGTCTGAGTACTGTGATATCCGAGACTTGCAATCCCTAAATCACAGAGTTACCATTCTGTCAGTCATCTCTTCTTAGTTGTTGTTCTCTTTCAGTAAATTATGGGGTTATTTCATTTGGAGTAGTTTAATGCTATACTGAAGTGCAAGTTTAGCCAAAAAGTAAAATAAAATAAAGAAATCTTTCACTTCCATGAACCTGGACTGCCCAGCTGTCATTTTCTAAAAGATAGTTAAGAAAACACTGATTTCTGTTGAACATGTGCAACAACAAGCTTTACAAATATCCATACAAACATAATGTACGTTTCATTTTATTTTGTGCTTTTAAGCAAATGTAATATTTGAATTGCAGCTCTTTGTTATTGGTGAGACAGATAAATTACATTCTACCATTATAATGAAAAATGAGGGAGAAGGAGAAGTAGGTACTATGCCTTTCCATTACAGTGTTGCTCAACAGGTCTTTTTGAAATTAAAGTGCATAAGAGTTAGGTTTGAGGTACAAACAGTAAGAAATTAATTTATTTTGATTGAAGTTTTAATTTGATGAAGGAGTCCAATAGTTTTACAGGTTTGTGACATTTTTGCCTGATAGATTTTGCTAGTGTTGGGTTTTGTATATAGAATTCATTGCCTATATGTGGGGGAAGTGTATGTGTATGTGAAGCCAAGAGGAACGTTTTTATATATATTTTGACCCAGTAGTAGTTTAATGTTTGTTTGGATTATGATATTTATAAAGCTTGTTGTTGCATGTGCTCAATAGAAAACAGTGTTGCCTAGCAGGAACATCAGCTCTTCAGTTGCACCCTATCTAGGATGGTGAAATTAGGGTCCCTGGAGAGATTAAGCCTTGCTTGGGATCTTATTTATTTCATTTCATTTATTTATTTTCATTTATATGCTGCCTTTCTGCAGAAGGGAATTCCAGAGAGTGGGAGCAGCCACTGAGATGGCTCTCTCCCATTTCCTCACCTGACAAACCTGTCATGATGATGATGATGATGATGATGATGATGATGATGATGATGATGATGATGATATGCTGGCAAGACTAAGGGAAAACCCTCCCTTATGGAACTTGAGACTCTGGCAAGTTTGCATAGGTCTTCCAAAAAGTCTAGACCAATTGCTGTATAGGGCTTTATAAGTTATGACCAGTACTTTGAATTGTGTCTGGAAATGAACTGGTAGCCAGTGAGGCTGTTTTAACAAGGGAGTTACATGATGCCTGTAATCGGCCCAGGTCATCATTCTGGCTGTACCATTTTGGACCTGCTGTAGTTCAAGTGACGTATAATCAAGGCATGCGTCACCATAGCCTGAATCTGGCTTCTTGAGGAATGGGTGCAGCTGGCCCACTAGATTTAGGGGCTCTACAGATTGCCTCATTAGAGCAGCATCTCACCATCCCTTTCAGCACCAGATTGGGCCCACAGCAATCTTTATTCACATCTGTGGTGATGGAAATTCTTTCATAACCGCATCCACAATCTGGTAGTTTTCATAACCACATCCACAATCTGGTAGTTCACCACTCTAAAAAGAAACGTCAAAATGCTGCTCCTTTTTAGGGCGGCAAAAAGCCTCCCTTGTCATCATGGTGGTGGCTTTTGGGCATTTCTTTGGTGCAGTGCATCTAAACACTGTGCCAAAGAAATGGTATGACTCTGGCATTGGGGCGGAGTTGGGGAGAGCATCAGGTGGTCACCATGCTCCCACTCCACCCTGGTGCCACATTTCTTGCCAGTCTGTAGAGGCCCTTAGTTGTGCAAATACACTCCTGACCACCACTGAAACTTGGGCATCCATCCAGAATCACAGTTGAGTCCAGGAGAGCCTCCAAGTTGTGAGCCTGAGATTCCATGGGGAGAATACCCCCATACAACTCAGAGTCAATCCCTATCCCCTGATCTGCCTTTTGATTGGCCAGGGGTATCTCCGTCTTGTCTGGATTAAATTTCAATTTGTTTGCCCGTAACCAGTCCATTACTCATGGCAATCCAGTATTGAGACAGCTTCCATGGAATCAGATGGAAGACAGCTTATTGGTGACACTGAATCCCAAATCCCCAGATGACTTTTCCCAATGGCTTCATATTTTCCAAACAGCACTGGCAATAAAACTGTCCTGATGCCAGTCCAATGACCAGAGCATCAAACAAGAATCCCTCAGTGCCACCTTTTGAGTTCGCTTCTGTAGGAAGGATCAGAACCGCTGCAGAACAGTGTCCTTAGTCTCATCTTAGAGAGGTGGTCCAGAAAGATAACATGATTGATGGTATCAAAAACCATTGAGGGGTTCAACAGAACCAACACACACACCCTGTCCAGTTCCCTGTGTACATCATCTACCAAAGCTATCTCCTTTGGAATGTGATATTAAATCATACCAAGGGCACACTATTGATCCACATACAAGCCAGTAAGGTGGTTCCTCCCATTTCTTTTTGTGTCCTGCTCATTTACTTCATTTTCAAAAGATATGCAAGGGACAGGAAATGGATAGAAGATGATTCTACAGAACATACATGTGAAAAGGCTTAGAACAAAATGGACAAACAAAGGTTACTAAACATGCATGGTCTATGACAATAATAATAATACTAAATATTACAGGCAGATAATTAAGTACAATTGCTCAGTGGTTTACAACAAGAAAAACAAGGGAAAATATTTTAATATGCAACATTTTACAGTAAAACTAGATACAAGAATACATGAGCCCCTTCTCCCCCCCCCCCCCCCCCCGTTAGCAGCTTGTGATTTGGCACAAGTTCTTTTACTGTTTTAATTGCATTGTTTTAATCTGTATTGGTTGTATGTTATCAATGTTGTTAACCGCCCTGATGTTTCGAAGGGTGGTATATAAATAAAGTTTTTATTATTTATTATTATTTATCTTGCTTTGTTAGCAGTCAAAGAGATGCCAGACATATAACAGAGTTTTCTTCAGGTTCAGAGCAGCCAGAAAAAATAACTAGGGGACACTTTATTTATCCAAGCCTGTGTATTATTGCTGACCCCAATAAACACACTAATGCATTCTGTTAAAGAATAAATACTATCAATAAAAAGGGAGGATAAGAAGCTATTGGCTGCCATATGCAGAGTAGAGTATTACCTTCATGAATTTCATCATCTTGGCTCTAGAAAGCAATAGTTGGCATTACAGATGTGTAGATGCATGTAATAAAGCACCCCCCCCCCCCACATTAACAAAAAAACCTCAAACGTGATCAAACTCAGGATCTCTTGTACCTTGTGTATGGTTAGTTTATGAGCATCTGTCAACAGGTGGCTTCACCAGCCTAACTTATGTACCATAAGATCTCTGGGTGGCTTATAGTGGAATCAGCTAATAATTTTAAATGTAAAACAATAACACAATGAAATGTAAAATATAGTTGACTCTCTGTATCCATAAATACTGCATCCGTGGATTCAACCATCCATATATATCCCATTAGGATGCAGTGTCTTGTATAAAAAACCCAGGCTTTGACCTAGCACCAAAATGAGACCAATGTTGAACAACTCTTACCAAACTTAAACTTCTGAAAAACCTTAACCTTCTGAAAATGAATATAAAGGCAAGCAACCAGGTTCCAAATTTTAGAAAAACAAAAAAGAGGCAGAATTGGCATTTAAATTGTATCTCCCAAGGTTATAAGTGTGATAAGAGTTATATGTGTTCCTAAATAACACATTCAGGAAGATTGTGGCCTTTGATATCTGCAGTTTCAGGGTATTTTGGAGTTTGAGTGAACATGGAAAGCCCTTTACACAACATGTTTTTCAATCACCTATGTTTGCACACTAGAGTACAGTGAGTATGTGTCTGTCAGGCCATGGTATTATTGTCAGATATCCTTATCTTTCAGAAAGAGAGAGGGAAAGATAATAAACTTTAGTAAAATAAGAAAGAGGGACTGCCATTATTCTAAAAACCTGAGCCTGCTTTTCAAAAATATATTATATAAAATATGCTTCCCTCCCTTTTTCCCCTTCTTTTTTTTTTGTTTTAATCTTAAACTTCCTTGAGGATTGCTACAATCTGTTGTTGTGCTGCCTATGTGCTTTGCAAAGCTGTCATATACTACGTATGGCCATCTGTCAAAACAGCAGTGACAAAATGAATTAATCTGAATTGCAGATGTGTTAACAAGACCCTTTGAAGGGCTTAAGCATGTTTTAATTAAAAGCGAGGCAAAACAGGGTCGAAGCTTTCCAAAGCTTTTAAAATATTGCAGTTATATATTTTTTAATATTTGGTCTTTATTTTCAGTCACATAATAGATTTGTTGTGTGCAAATTAGGTAGAATAAAAAGAACATGAAGCAATCCCTTCATCCATAATTAAATAGACTAGAAAAATGTGAGTGCAGTGTAGGAAATGTTGATGAAGCAGCCTTTAAAACAAAATAATTCTGTTTGTTGCTAGGGTGAAGCATTTATGTCTGGAAGACTAAACATTTGAACACAGCAACTTTGTGCATTTTAGCTACTTTATAAAGAATGAGACTTGGAGGTCTCTCATGCATAGGGTCTCCATAAATCAAAGTCAACTGGATGACAATTTACAACAACAGTAATGAATATGCCTCTGTTGTAGACCAAAAGACAAAATTGTTACAGGGTTAGATTATTTTCATATTGGTTGAGATTCAGACTATGGATCATGGTCCCAGGGACAGATGGTTATAGCATTAACTCTTACCTTCAGAATAAAGGTTTAAGTCCTTTTAGGGTTTACTGTCTTTTAAATGCATGGAAACTGCTCTTATGGGAGTCTGAAACAGGGCTAATGTTCAGAGCTAATCAGACTTAAAACTGATTAGCTACTGTTGAAGCTAATGTAGCAACAAGAGCTTACACAGCGGGAGCCTGATAAAGGGTGACTGTGGTAGTTGAAGGCCTTGTACCATTCAAATTTGAGGATAAATTGGAAATTCCAGTTGGTACAAAATACAGCATCTAGTCCACTGACTTTTATTAGTTGCTGGAAATACACTACTGGCATGATGATACAGTGATTTTAAATTCACTTTGGTGCACTTGTCCAGTTCTTGGAGTTTTTTGCAGGGCACCAAAATGTATATATGTCTTAATTAACACCTCGTTAGACTTTTTCTGCTAACATTTACATTGAAAACCCAGTTGAGAGGGACATGTGCCAAAAAAGCCACAAGAACGTTCTCCTTTAGAATGCTTCTCTGAGAGAAAGCCTTAGGACCGGCCTATTTATCATACATTGATGGTTTTCTGGTAATATTTATGGAAGAGATCTATTTTTGGACTTGTAATCTAAGCAGAGATCCTATACTCTAACACAGCATCAAATGTAGAAAAGCAGTTATTAGGAGACACAGGTTCAGGTTTATCTCATAACCTGCTCAGGAAAAATGTTGGACTTTCTTCTAAAGTGATAAACAGTTATTGGTTCCACAGTGCTGAGGAGATCAAATGATGCTGATTAAATCATTATTGCATATAATAATAATAATTAAAAAATGGGAATTAAAAATACGTAAATCTATTAGCACAAGTAGATTTCTGACTCCTGTATCATCTTGGAGTATCCAATCAAGAAAGTGGTTTTAATAACTCAAACGTTTATGTTTTTATGTGGGCATTTCCAGCAATTATGAATGACTTTCTATTCTTTATGAAGCTGCAGCCGCGTAATTGCTAGGCATATGCTTACTGCTTTGAAACAGCTTTAAGTATGATAAAGTGGTAAAATGTCTTAACTGAGACTCTTGTACTCTTGTACTTTGGACTTATCATGAGATGTCATAAGTCATTCTCACTGGAAAAGAGAATAATGCTCAGGAAAGTGAAAGCCAGTGGGAAAAGAGGAAGACTACATACAGATGGATTGACTCAGTAAAGGAAGCCTTTGCATAGAATTTGCAGGGCTATTGATGATGGGGCTCATGGAGGTCTTTCGTTCATAGGGTCACCATAAGTCAAAAGGAACATGAGATCAAATAACAAGAAGTGGTATAAAACTGATTAAATAAATAAAATGCAATTTGAAATATAAATACCTTAGCATTCAGTCTTTAGCATTTGGTATTTGCTCTCTATAATAGTGAACTTGTAGCAAGTGTCATCATGATTGGGACAGGGAGAATATGCACTGAAAAAAAAGAGGAGAATATTATTGTGCTTGGGAAAATCTAGTATTGTCAGATGGTTAAAACAATAATAGTATATAACATAAATAACTCCTGGTTTTGCAGAAGTAGAATAGATCTTTCCTTTCCTTTCTTTCTTTTGAAAGGTAGCCAAAAAGAGTCATTTCCTCTTCTAAAAGCCCAGTGAGGACATGCTCAGTAGATAAAGAATATCAAATCTCAGTGGGGGAAAGATAGGAAATGTGTGATGAGGGAGGGAAGTTTGTCTCCCAAATCCTGTATGGAAGGACAGAGTTATACATTCTTATGCATTGTCCAGTGGTATGTTTTAATGCTGATGTGCATGTTGGGAAATCTGCAACCTACTTGAGTTATGTTGCAGTGAAAGGAATATTTGGTACTTGTTCTACAGCTCTTCACACACATGTATGAATATATACTTAGGTTTAAAATAACAGGGCAGGTAAGGACTACATCTCCAAGGAACTGCCTTTGCTTTTAATAATGGAGAAAAAAGTCTACTGCTTTGTCTTGCTTTTGTATCCCAAACATCTCACGGCCTAGAACAGGTAAAGGCCATACCTGCATTAAACCTCCTTCCACCACTGTCTTAAACTCAGATTTAACATATCGAGAAAGCTTTAACATCAGATTTAAGGTCTCAGTTCTGTGACCTTCCACTGTCACATTTTGTCCCTAAAACGACTTTTAACATCCCTGCCTGATTCAGAAGCCTGTAAGCTTTGATACTTGAATAATGAAGTTTGTACTTTTGGTTGACTTTAAAAAAGGTATTACCATAATGTGTATTTTGGATTTTGCTAAAAGAAATAATCACCTTCCTTTCATACTTATTTTGTTTCAGGAAATGTTCTAAAGAACACAAAGCAAAGTTTTAGCCTATTGCGTACTGGTTTATGGTTACCTTTCAATTTTAAAAGAGTATCATAAAGTCGCATCTAACTGAAAAGCTTTCAGCATAATTTTCTTGTGTATATAGATTTTGCTTCCTAATCCAGCAGATAAGTGTGCTGTCAAAAGTCTGTGCATTCTTTGGTGATAGCAACATTTGATTGTGGATTTCCCCCCTCCTCACTGCAATTCAAACATATTTACAGGGATGCGTATTATATTTTAGTAAACTAGTTTTCACATCAAATATTGTCAGTAAGTACAGATATGGCAAAAACAGGTAGGTCTCTGTAGAAGCTGCAAACATGTCTGTGATAATAGGTATGAAAACTGAATCAGAGCTGTTGTCAGTCAACACTAAACTGAAATGAACAAACAAGAAAACAAAATACATTAAGCTTTGCAAAATGTTAAAATTAATATTCACAGCTATGTCTCCTTCGCCTGCGACTGGACTGAGCAAGGGTGAAAGAGAGAGAGAAATCAATTCCACGAATTTTGGAGAATGTAAGACTGAGCTGAGAACTTTTTATCTGTCTTGTTGTCCATTGTGTGGTGGTGTTTGTGATTGGGGACAATTCATATGGGTGAGGTGGGGATGAACATGAAGAACAATGGAAGTCCAACATGCTTTCATTTTTAAGTAACAAAATGAGGATGGTGGAAATTCTAACAGAAGGAAATGTTCTAGGGGTTGCTTTGTAAGTTTTACCTGAATATTAATCAATAGAAAAATACGATTTACCTATAGTCACCTGTAGCCATTTTTTCTCATCCGCTGTTCAAAACTCTTTTTATTATTTTTGCAATGAAGTCCTTCAGTGACTGGCAGTAATGAGCCAGCATGTATTACCTTCAAATCACTGAATTGTTTCTTTTGTCATGAAGAAATTGTACACCAAATAAAGAATTAAGCTATTGTAAAAATAGAAACCAAAATCCTTCGTTTAATAAGAAAAAGAAAAAAAGGAACTGGGGGGGGGGGGGGGAGACAGTAGTCAAATATGCTTTCATTTTAATTAGGTCAAGTTTGACTTCACTGTTTTATGATTACATTCAGCAGCATCTCAGTGTCACCATCAGTCTTCCAATTGTGATATGCAATTTAATGAAAGCAGCAATTTAAAATAAACCCTGCTTTGGCAGTATCAGGTTGTGGGGGCGGTATTCAAAACAGGGATAATTTGTAAACAGGGTTGTAGAATCATAGAATCATAGAGTTGGAAGAGACCGCAAGGGCCATCCCCGACAGATGGCCACCCAGCCTCCGTTTGAAGACCTCCAAGGAGGGAGATTCCACTACGCTCCGAGGAAGTGTGTTCCACTGTGTTTGGAACCCCCTTCACAAATTCCTCATGTGGTTAGTTTTCTGCTCCAGCCACATATTGCATGCTAGTTACTCCCAATGCACTTTTCTGGAGAAGCTTCAGATACTTTCTGATGTGTAGCTCTGTGCAACAAGATCCAGGTTATTTGCTCATAAATACAGGACCACCCCATTTTGCACCATCAATTTAGTGGATTTCTAAGGATGAGGAAACCATTTGTGCCAGTCACAATTGGGAGGGTGAGTTTTGTTTGGCATTAGTTTGGTCAGGTATTAATAACAGTTAGTGGTATAATGGGGCCAATCAATGCAAAAGGCCATAAAAAGAGTTTTGCATCAGTTTTGTCCATGTTGTGCATGTACGTGTTTGTGTTTCACTGTGCCGTTATCCCCTTTAAAGTATTTCCTTTTGTTCAGAATGTGGTGTTATGTGATGCCAACTTTAATGAAAAGGAGGAGGCATTAGAAGCTTCCCTGTGTTGTTTTCTTATACGGCATTGATCTAAAGCCCTCACTGAAAATGAGGGCTTAGGTCACCCATGCTGATTTTTCGATTTCCATTGGATTATTTCCAAGCATGTTGATAGTTAAATGCTCTAGCCATTAAATGTTCTAACATTAAAATTCACAGCAGCAGACAGATCACAATAATCACCAAGAAAAATCCAGAAAGGGATTCTATGAAAGACACAGGGATCAGTGAATGAATCATTAATATAAGTGGAATAAGTGACTAAGCATACAAAACTCTGAACAATATACCACAGCTAAAGAACTTCTTAACCTTGAAAGTGTCATCTTCTCCCCAGCAAATCATATCTTTAGAAATAAAGACACAGTGAATAATCGCTGCAGTCAACATGTAGCAAGCTGTGCTGTTTATTATGATGCTACATTTATCAATTAAGAAACTTCTTATGAGTGATAGCCCTGAAATGGGTGTTGTTCAAGAACAGATCTAATTAATCCTTTCTAACTGAACCAATACTAAAAACAGTTTAGTGCCAGTGTCTTATATGGTAGACTTGCATTTTAACAAGATGCGGAAACTAAAGCTTTGGCTGCAGATGGAAATATCATAGAGTTGAAATAGGCTAGAACAGTGGTTCTCAGACTTTGGTTCTCCAGATGTTTTGAACTTGGGACAGCCAGTGTGAAGCACTGAAGAGAATCTATACTGTCTTCCTTTATTTTAGTTAACAAAAGACAAGGAGAAGCACCAATTAACTTAGGAAGCAGTCTGCCTCCTTTTATAGTTAGTGGCAGTGTGCAGTGCACATAGATTGTTATGATCTTGCTCTTGCAGTGTTTAAATTAGTCTGTTACAAGACAAAGTCAGCAGTTTCAACAGATAGCCTTCCAGCAAAAGAGGCTCAACTGATTCCATTTGTGTTCTTTGATAATATGTATCACCTTATTAGTCTGTAATTGTGTTTAGAAAATGGTTAGGCCATGGCTCAGTGCACTAATACATGTAGGTTTTAAAAGTGCCTTAGCTTATTAAATACCAGTCAATTAAGATGATACAAAATGTACATATACATCTGTGGCTGTAAAACATAGAAAACCGTACATTTTTGCCTTGTTTCATTACTGCTCTTTCAGTTTATTGTTTCATTAATACAGTACTCTTATTTGAATAAATTTCAGTCATGAACCTAGAAATCTCAGCCAGACTCATTTAATTGAGAATAAACAGTGAGCTCAATGATGAGACAGCATAGCTCTTGTTTGATGCAATATAATCCACACTACACAGAATTTAGAGGGCTTGGTATTTAAGCTGATTATGTTTCTGAAACAAAGCCAGAACATCCCAAAATATAGCAACTTGTTTCACTGATGAAAACTTTTTAAAAAGAGACAGTATTTGGTTTATTTTTGCAAAATGTTGAAAGACTTAAATTGTTCATCAACACAAGTCAAATGATGAAATGCAAATGCAGATAACATACAACTCATAACAGAGTGAACCCCAAAACACTACAGTAGGCTGATGGATGGTTGTGGTATCAATGTAGATCAAGCAGATTCTGCAGTATCTAACACTTCTTCATGAACTGTTAGGGTAATTTGGTACCCAAGTGAGCATATAAAGCAAACATTTTATTTTATTTTACTTTACTTTATATTTATTTATCTTCTCTGCCACCTTTCTTTGAACATGGATCCCAAGGTAGCCCAAAAAGCCTAAATCAAGATACAACTAAAACCTTAAAATAAAACAATAAAGCACGATTAAATAAGCTATCATATTAAAACACTATTACATTTTTAAAAGTGTAAAACCACTTAAAATATAACTAAAATTTAAAAATACAGCACACACACTATTTAAAAAACTTGTCTGCAACTAGTGTATCATTAAATGCCTGTTAAAATGACAAAGTCTTTACCTACAATGAAAAAAGAGCACTTCCCTGGGGATCTTAAGAATAAATGGGTGCGTACTGTGTTCAGTGGAAATTTCAGGGCAGCTTTTGAAAAAGGATGCATAAAAATATCTAAAAGAATGCATTGCATAGATAAAATATAATGAGTAACATATTAAGAGGAAAATCTAATAAAATAGTTGAAAATGCGAAGAACAAAGCACTTTGCCTGATCTAAGCTAAAGGGATAATAATGTTGGTGCAAGCAGACATCATCCCTACTAAAAAAGTACACACTGGCCCGTTACAGTTTTACAGGTTTTAATGGTAATCAAGCATTCATTCTAGTGCCTGTGTGTAAAGTTTTACAGGTTTTAATGGTAAACAGCAATACTCTTCAGTAGTGCATAGAAATAGACTGGAGGCCAGTGAAATTCTTAAATACTGGTGAGATATTTTCATCCTAGTTATTCCTGGTTATCAGAGTCAGATGTATTAAGCACTATGTTCAGTTTCAAAATTCTGGATGTTTGTGAATTTGCTTATCATACAGGCAGGATGTATCTAAATTGTCTCCCTGTGGCTGGTTCTTCGTGGAAATAATTTCAGCATCTGGATGAATTCTTGGTTTTGGACAGACAGATGAGATACCTGGACATTCAAATCTGTTGTAAAATCTTGTAGATATGATGCTGGGAATGTGGATGCAACCTTTTGAATGAAAATTCTTAAAGCATATATTCTCCCAAGGCATCTCCCATCGAGCATCAAAGTTGATTTGATGTTCCATCCTTTGCTGGAAAGGGTGTTATAAACATTATTATTATTCTGAGACAGTTCAATAACCAACAACTAGAGGGGGGGGGAGGCAGACAGAAAACATGTCCAATAAAACAAGCATAGTTAGAAGCAACACTACACATGTAATTAGAACATGGAACATAAGAAGCATGAGCCAGGGAAAACTAGACATAGTAAAGAAGAAAATGGAATGCATGAATATAGCAATACTGGGTGTGAGTTAAAATGGACAGGAATGGGTCACTTTGACTCAGACAACTATACATTAATCTATCCAGGAAAAAACAAGAAGAAAGAGGGTGGCTGTCATACTAAGGAAATATATCTCTAGAGCACTCAAAGGATACAACATGTGATGGCTAATGGAGTGCACCAAAGAATTAAAAAAAAATCAGCATGTGTTTTATAGACTACAGCAAAGGATTGGATTGTATAGATCATGAAAAGCTATGGAATGCACTAAAAGACATGGGCGTACCACTACATTTGATAGACCTGATGAGGAATCTGTACCAAGAACAGCATTCAAGGAAACAGAGTGACCCAACAGTCAAAAGGGTCAGGCAAGTTACATCCTATCACCCTACTTGTTTAATTTATACAGTGCACCCGCGTTATACCTGGGCGTGCTATACGCAGCTTTGAGCTTATGCACTCAAGCTGCGGGATCAAGGGGCGGTGCGTCTCATCCAGATGAATGGGGTGCGTGCCGCGCTGCCACGCACACAAGCTCCATTCAAGTGAATGGGGCTCCAGCATAGGCAGAATTCGCCTTACATGTGGGGGTGGGGGTGGTCCGGAACAGATCCCTCATGTATGTTGAAAACATAAGAAAAGCAGAATTAGAATTAGAAAAAGGAGGAGTGAAGATAGGAGGAAGCAACATTAACGACATAAGATATGCAGACAACACCATAATATTAGCAGAACACATTCAGGAAGTGGGACAGTTAATAAGGAAGGTCAAAGATGAAATTGTAAAGACAGGTCTGATGCTGAACATAAAGAAAACAAAAATAATGACCATGGAAGAAATACACAAATTCAATCTAGACAATGAGGAAATTGAAATAGTTAAAGAATTCCCATATATAGGATCAAACATTGACCAGAATGAGACTGCAGTCAAGAAATAAGAAGACTGGGAATGGGAAGGGCAGCTGTGAAAGAACTGGAAAAGATACTGAAGAGCAAAGACATACAACTGAGCACTAAAGACAGAATTGTTCAGGCCACTGTATCCCCAGTTACCATGTACGGATGCGAGAGCTGGACAATGAAGGAAACAGGCAGAAAGAAAACCAACTAATTTGAAATGTGGTGCTAGAGAACAGTACTTAGGATACTGTGGACAGCCAAGAAGACAAATAAATGGGTTCTTGAACAGATCAGACCAGGGCTCTGCTTGGAAGCAAACATGATCAAGTTGAGACTATCGTACTTTGGCAACATAATGAGAAGGCACGGATCACTAGAAAAAACAATAACGGTAGGAAAGATTGAGGGTAGACTTGATCAAGGAGGCTATGGGCAAGGGCTTGCAGGAACTGGGCAAGGATAGGGATTCTTGGAGATGTCTCATCTGCAGGGTCACCATTAGTCGGAACTGACTCGAGGGTAACTAACAACAAACTTTATTGGACCAGGATGTGAGATCCTTACATTCAGTCTCACGGTTGGTAAGACTATTGGTGCAATCTAAACTGTGAGTTGGTGCAGCATTTTTGTTTTACTTTTGTTGATGGGTTACAGATACATCTTAGTGGTGGGCAAGAGATGACCCTCCAGATGTTGTTACATGGCAGTCCCTCTCCCCCTCATACTTCTCTATTGCTGGTTCACTCCCCTACAGCTGATAAGAGTTGCGGTTCGCAGCAGCATCATCGTACATGAACTTGTGATCACTAAATTTTCCTTTAATCTCGGTTTCCACAGTTATGTGTAGACCAGACTACCAAAATGGAAAACATTTCTTTTGAGTTGCGAGTGTGTATCACTAAAAAATGTATTATCACAGATTGGCATATGCTCTTGATAAACTTCTCCATTTAGATTCCTTTTTTTGGGCTTTCCGTTCTTTCTAAACAAATTTATTGTATTCACATGTTGATTTTTGAAGTTTTGAAACCAGCTCAGAGAGGCATTCCATTTAATTGTTTACAGCACGTGCACTATACTGAGTTCTCTCTGTGCAGAATTGTAATTAAAAAATCTTTTTTGGGCTAAACTAAACAATAATTGATTACATAAATTCAATGGTGTTTTTATTGCAATGTAGGTATTTTTTTTTTTTTTTTTTTTTGATTTTCCCCTGCGAAGTGTCATTGGAAGTTTTCAATATATAATATAAATAATGTTTTATTTATAACCGCTATTCAAAATGGGTGACAGCAGTAAGTAATTTGCCCCAACAGTCTGGGTATTTCATTTTAGCGACTCGAAGGATGCAAGCTGGTCAAGCTTGGGCCCTTGCTTTTATTGAACTCGCAACCTGTGGTTTTTGAGTGATGGTCTCGTACAGACATTTAACCATGCGCCACCCGGGAATTAGAAATCTACTCTTATAACACTGAATAAATTAAAATGAACATTGGACCTATGATAAGATTTAATAGGTGCAATCCATTTTTCATATTTAAATATAATATAAACAACCCAAGTATGAAACACTTTTTCTTAATTGCTTTTCTTAATTGCATTTGAAACATTAATGATCAGTGCTTCTCTGAAAGTTAGTACAATTGGCTTATCATAACCCAACTTTCTTGGCTGATGTGCAGCAGTACAATGGACTGTTGAGTCTGGTTCCAGGATAAAGCCCCATTTCTAGAGGAAACAAAGGCATTTTACATTTTATGCTGAAAAAAATGCCAAAGCTTTGATTATGGATGGATGGATAGATAGATAAATAGACAGACAGATAAATATTGAATCTTGCAGCAGGCAATGTTTCACAAAGTCCTTTTCTGCAAGCCCACACAAGTATTTTTATTATTATTTTTTGTTGCTCTTTTCTTGCATATTCATTTTCTTCTTTGAATGGTTCAGTACTTTACCAATCATATATCCACTCAATCCAGTCCACAGTCTGAAGATCTAATTTTCCATTGACAAGCACCAGATATATATGGTTTACATATGGGTCATGACCATTTCCCAGTAAATTGATCTTTTGGAGAGAAAAAAAATATGTTCATTCTCTTACTATACCAATATAATGTTATATGATTATTTTATTGGAAGAATGAAAGGAGACAATGTCCTATGTGCTATATGATGGTTGGCAACTTCTATTTATTAGAAAGCCCAACGCTTCCCAGTTTGTTTGTTTTTGTTGTTTGTTTGTTTTATTTTGTTCCTTCCTGATTATTTTAGCCATACAAATTTGTCCCATGTGGATGTTTTAGCAATACTGGAGGACATGAGGGTGAGTTACAGAGGTAAAAACATTTGGTTTGTTTGGAGTGACCAGGAACCATCACCTTGACTTTGAAATATATAATTGTACAGCTGGATCTGAAGAGCTTTGTGGCATCCGGATAACATCAGTTTCATTACTTGCTCCCTGGTTTGCTTGGGAAGGGAGAAACTAGAGGAGAAAAACTAGAAACTAAGCAACATCTATAAATGTGTAGACACCCCCCCCCCCCCCGCCCAAAAAAAAGGGGGGGGAGTAAATGCAAAATATTGTGGGCAAACATTTCAGGCACCATAGAAGTTTAGTTTCATCTTGAATATGTTTGAAGGTGGCTGTTGGTACAGAGGTACTGGTGCAACGATTAGCATTAATATGATGGTACAAGAGAGGCTTCACTAGACTTGTGCAGGAAACATTTTCTTAGAATTATGCCTAATAGCTCCATCTATTTATGGTACAGTCAGTTAAAATGATGCTGACAATAAGGGGAAACGCTCTGCGGATGTTAATTATTACAATAATAATTTTAACATAGAGCTTCTGGTTTGTTCACCTCTCTCTCATCTTATGAAAAGAAAATCAACAGTACTCTGATACTAATGGAGTTACATTTTCTTCTTAGACCCTCATTTGCCTAATGACAAAAATCTGTTTACTCATGATTTCTAAAAAGGGCTTTGGATTTATTACTGAAACTAAGGCCTCTGACTTCTAATTGTGCAACAATAAGCAAACATTTAATTCATAATGATTACCATTTTAAACAAAAAAAGAACCAAAAGACCAACTTCTCTGTGCCTAATAGAATTATTATTGAGATTATTATTGAGAATCTGCTAGGTTAATTACAAAATCCTTTTTAAAAATTCTCTAAAATGGAAGGTCCCCAAACAGTCATTACCAATAACTAAAATAAAATCTTAAAATGAAGTAAAATATATAGATGGAAAATCACAGGCAGTAGACTATATTGAGGGAGGGCTTGCCAGCTGACAACTAAACCATGACTCAAAAAACATGGATGTAGGAGATTTTCATAATATTTGTTATTTCATAGAATTCTGTTTCCCAAGTAGCCCCTTAACTTCTCCTGATGTGTGCATCTCTTACAGAGAAATGTGTAGGTTGCATCTTTTTATATGTGTCTAAATTGTCTCATCCAAAAGAGCCACATTACTTTAAAAAGACACCTGAAATGTTGCTAGGTGTTTCATGGATACCTTTCTGGTTTATACGAATGTTACACCAGAAGCTGAGATTGAAACAATATTGCAGCTCTTTACACAGAGAGCGAGCATCCTGCGGTGCACTAAACATGAAGAAGTGATGTTGGCTCAAAATTATTATATTTTCTTTACAGCTGTAGGAAAACAAATTGTGTGGGTACTGAAGTCCCTTTTGGCTGCTGTGGAAAGAGTCATGAGTTTAAATGCCCTGAATGTTTGGCACATTTTAGACTGGGGTTGGGGAGGAAGAACCATATTGGATTTATGCCCATTTTCTTTTAAACCTTCCATATAATAAATTTGCACCCATTGAACATAAGTGCCAGAGTGACAATGCATTAACATTACAACTGCTTGTGGATGTTTGTACAGTGTGTGCTTTATTCCCTAGCAGACAAAGGAACAATCTTGATGTGACCTTTTATATGGCATGATAGAAACAATATAGGAAATAAATAAACAAAATAAATAAATATTGATTTCAGTGAAACAACTGTAAGCATGAAGAAGTCTAACCAAGAAGGTTAGACTTCTTCAAACAAATCAACACTGTTTAGGTTGATGAGCTATGATATGATACGATATGATATGGTATGATATGAGGATATAAGAAATTGTTCTTCCCAAGATCAAACACAATTGTTTGGTCTTCAGTTTCATGGCTGCCCACGATAGCATCTTCTGGAAGCCTCTGGATGATGCACCATTTTAAAATATGGTTTCATACATAGCTACACACATTTTGGAATTTATGTCATGTGTTGCCATTCATTGTAAATGGAACAGCTGCCTTAAAAGAATAAATTTCATCATGTATACATGTTGTATAATCCCAAGGGCAAGACATTCCAATCTTTTGGTACCCAACTGTTATTAAATAATGAATGCCAACTATTTTCTTGCAGTTCCAGATTATCAAGAGCAGGATATCTTTCTATGGAGAAAAGAAACTGGGTTTGGATTTAGGATTCTTGGTGGAAATGAACCAGGGGAGCCTGTAAGTATTTTGAAATTTCAGAAATGCATCCTCTTTTAACTGTACAATCATATTTACCATTTTGTTTTTACAAAAAAATCTATACTTCATGCGCATCTCTTGGACTAAAAATAAAACATGGACACAAAGAACAGAGTGCCCAGCTATGTAGCTATGGTTGCTAAGAATGCTGATCTCCATTCACATGAGAAAGGCTTGTTTCTACCAGCAACTGGCTTAGCCACTTGAGCTATTTTGTAGCAGCTACTGACCAGAACGTCAAACAGATGTTAGCAACTCTGGTCTGCTGTTGATTTAGGTCACACTCAAGCCAAGGCTTCTGATCTCATTACCAGTCCCCTGAGCTGTATATATACAGAGTCATTCAAAAGAATTCTGCAAGAAATCGGATGTGATATTAACTAGAGGAGGAAAGACAAAATCATAGGTAAAAGAACAGAAGTCAAAGGTTTTCTGGTTAAAGTATTTATAAAGTGAACTTTAAAAAAATAGATCTCATAGCAATACACATAACAGTTTGGAGTGCAGTATTAAAATAAAACATTGACAGAAACCCATTACAGTTTGAAGCGATGAAAACAATGCTTCCAGTGTGATAATGTGCTTTGAAAATAAAAACGTAATTTCTTGGTGTGTTTGTTACTTTTATATCCCACTCTGTCTCCACGTCATCTACGTGTAGCCCCAGCAAACTACAAAGCTTTTGTCCTCTCCACAACAGCTCTGTGGTGGAGATCCAGCCTCCATCACTGGATTTTTAAACTGCAAGATCACAACTGATTTTCAAGGGCCATAAATCTAGCCTGAGGATACCAGAGTATGGCTGGGTGCCTGCAGGATGCAGCTAATAAAACCAGTTGGATCTGCTGAAAGGTATTTTGGGTCCCAAGGCCACAAGTTCCTAATGACAGCCTTAATATCATCAGCAGAGTATTCCCATGAATTTGGATCACAATCAGCAGAACTCTGACCACATTTTAGAGTAGTCCTCCCTGGTCAAGAACCCACATGGTATAGTGGGTAGAATGTTAGAGTAGGACTCTGGGAAATCAGTGTTCGAATCCCTACCCAGCCAAGAAGAGCCACTGAGTGACTTGGGCAAATCACACTTTCTCAGTCTTGGAGAAAGAATGACAAACCCCTCTGAACAAATCTTGCCAAGAAACCCCCATGATACCTAAGGATCACCATAAGTCAGAAATGACTTGAAAGCACAAAGCAACAACTTCCCTGGGCAAAATTATACAACACTATATTTATTATTTGAACATAGTATTGCTGTTGAGTGCATACAAACATTCTTGTACTGAATTAATCATTAGTATATCTAGCCTAATAATATATATTCTGCCTCACAGCATCTGTCCAGGAAAAGTTTATTTCTTTCCTTCTGCATGGGGTCCTTTAAATTGAAACATTGCTGTATTTTCAGGGCTTTGAAAGGCTTTAAAATACGGCAAAAACAATGATATCATTACTCCTAGAAACTGCAGGAATGGCAGAATCAGGGTGACCAGATGTTCTGATGGCAAAGAAGGACAAAGCACTGTAAAACGTAGAAGGTTGAAATCATCCTACCAATGTACAGATGTAGCTGGCTTCAGCTTCAGCATGTGTTTATTTTTATTAAAAGTAATTTTCCAAGCTATGTCATCATCATCCCCCACCACCAACATACATATGGAGCATGTCTCAGTAGATTTATGTTAGGAACTCATAAAATAATATATTGGAGAGACTTGAAGCATGTGTATTTGTTTCAGTATTCAAGATCCAGTTAATTGTCTGGGGTAAGAAAGTGTTAGGTGTAGAATTAACCAACTATGTGAGCACTTTTCCACTCTCCTTTTTAGTATAATTTGCCTCATTCCAGTGCCTGTTATTTGGATCTGATTTATTAAATCTGTTCTTTGCCATTAGAGTACACATGCCGTAATTCATATGGAAATTTCCTGGAGTTACATGAGAATGAATTGCATAGTCCAGTTGGTTAAAAAGTACTTGTGTATGGTTTACAGAATGGCAGACTGGGGCCTCCAAATGTTTTGGATGGCAAGTCTCATATGTCCCAGCCATCATGACTAATAGGGATTAAAGGAATTATAGTTCAAAACGTTTGGAAGGCACCAAGTCACCCGCCCCAGTAGATGGTCATATTGTGCATTATGTGTTATTTATTTTATTTACTTCATTTTTATGCCACCTTTCTCCTAGATGGGACCCAAGGTGTTAGATTGGACTGTTCTACAGTTCTTATCTTCTTCTCACAAACATACATATATTTTCACAGATTTACATTGGTCATATTGTGCCACTGGGTGCTGCAGATGCAGATGGTCGCCTACGATCTGGAGATGAATTGATCTGTGTGGACGGAACGCCAGTTGTTGGGAAATCTCATCAGCTTGTAGTCCAACTTATGCAACAGGCTGCTAAGCAAGGCCATGTCAATTTAACTGTCAGGCGCAAAGTGGTGTACACAGGTAGGCTGCAATGTGACTGTTTTAATATTTTATTTTTTCTCCATCTCTGGATGAAAGTGAACTACTTTCTGAAGATCAAAAGACTCTATTCTTGTAAAAGGGGAAAAAACAGGAATACACATTTTCATTTTTTTTTTGTTTTTGTTTTTCATCTTCACTTTTGTTGTTGCTAAAGCTTCTCAGACATAGAAGCCAAATGCTTTCAAGCTGAGAAGCTGACTTATTAGAAGGGATATGCAGCTACTTTCTAAGGTACCTGATAGGTTTACCCATTAGGTTTCATTTACATTTTAAAAAGCTATTTCCTTGTTGGACCTGTATAAGGAATGCTGTGGAAGGATCACAGTGCTACCTATGAAGAGGGACCATATTAACCAGCAGTATTATAAAACTGAGTATGTTTAATGTTCAGGTTCAAGCATGGAAAATTGCTTGCCTGTGTCTGACCAAGGTTCATTTGTCCAGCAATATGTTCTCAGCAGAGTCTTCTGAAGTGTTGCCTGGCATGAAGGATTCATCAGGATTTAACAGACCTCCCTTCCCCCACCACACACACACTCATTTTTCATCTGGTACATGTGATATACTGTGGGCCATTGGTTTCTGTTGGGGTTTGGTTCCAAGACCCCCAGTGGATACCAAAATCCGTGGCATAGTAAAATGCTGTATTTTATGTAAAATGCTGTTTTTTTATATAAAATGGTAAAATCAAGGTTTGCTTTTTGGAATTTGTACATTTTTAAAATATTTTCAGACTGTGGATGTTTGAATCTGTGGATAAATGGAGATATAGTACAAAAAGGAAGCTTCTGATGACTTCAGTGCATGAAGAGAAATGTCTGAAATGACACTCAACCACTTGCCCTTCCCAAAAATGTTTTTGATTACAACTCTTCTCCCCACTGACCATTTGCAATAATAGCTAGAACTGATGGGAGCTGTAATGTGAAATATCTGAAGGAACCTAGATTGGGAAAGGCTAAATTATAGGATTTGGATGGTAAACTGTCTAATTGTTTTGTTGCTGGAGGTGCATTACTTTAATAATTCACTTCCAGTTATTTCTGTAATAATATTAAAAACATAATGTCAAGAGAATGTTGCTAACTGAGAATTGTATCTTTCTCACACAGTCCCAAAAGCAGAGAATGAGGTTCCATCTCCAGCTTCCTCCCATCACAGCAGCAACCAGCCTGCTTCTCTGACGGAGGAGAAACGCACTCCACAGGGCAGCCAGAACTCACTCAATACTGTCAGTTCAGGCAGTGGCAGTACCAGTGGGATTGGTAGCGGAGGTGGGGGAGGCAGTGGCGTTGTCAGCACTGTGGTGCAGCCATACGATGTGGAAATACGCCGGGGAGAAAATGAAGGCTTTGGTTTCGTCATTGTATCTTCAGTTAGCCGACCAGAAGCTGGAACAACTTTTGGTAAGTTCTGAATATTCTTCAAATTGATCTTATTCCTTTGTTTTATTTGGCTGTATTCTGGCAATAGTTTGCCCTCCCAGGAAGAAGTCAAAGCTTGGAAATAATTAATTAAACATTAAAATGTTGCCCCAGTTTATTAAATTTCCAATAATGAATTTAGAATTTGTTATTTTACTTGTTAAAGTAGCCATAGAGTTAACATTTTGCACCATTTTGCTCTGTTCTTGATTGCACTAGTACTTTTAAATGCTATCTTTAAATTTAACAATTAATGAATTAAACAACAAATTAATATTCATTGAATTTCCATAACATTTCACTGTTAGTGAAGTAACTTCATTTAATGAGATAATGTCAAGGTATTAGTGCAAAAACTAATGTTTCCAAACTCTGTATGGCACTAGATCAATTTGGGAGTTTTTTGGTTTATGCCATTAATAGGGTGGGATTTTCCAGCTTCTCTGTTTAGCTGCACCTTGAAGACAGTCTTATATTAAGTCTCCACTTATAACCAATAGTTAGGTAAGAAAAGGAGAAAAAAAGTAGCTGTCATTGGTTAGAGCACTATCCATGCACTGAGTCTCAGTTGATATATGTCACCATACATACAGCGAGAATAATTGTTGCAATTACTACTTACCATTCTTGGAAACGTCCCTTTATATTCAGTTAATATGTTTAGTTGGAAAGTTAAACACTGGGAACTGTTTGCCTCCCAGATTTCAGTCAAAACTGAATTTGTTTCTGACTAGTTGAACTTTGAATAACTGTCAGTTACAGCAGCAGTAGAAAAGGTTGTCACTCAGTGAACTTTTCACCAGAGACTCTAGGCTTGTGGTTCACTGGCCTCTAAAGCAGATGGCTGTCCCTGGAACATTGCAAGTTTTAATAATAAAGGGTGCTTTATGCTTTATGAAGTGAATAACATTTTTTTTAAAAAAAGGAATACACATGGCCTTTCAATGCTAGTACATAAAAAGTGCTTTCACATTCATTAACTTAACCTTTGCAATGCACCTCATCTACTGGAATATTCCATGAAGGGAAGAACATAAAGGAAGGAAATAGAGTTTTGGGAGTAACTCATTATTTCTATGTTGAGGACAAGGAGGAAGAGAATTTCACTGAATTATGAGCAGCTAATTAAGATTAGGAGTGCTAGTCTTCAGTTCTGTATGCAATATTTTCGTGGCAACTTTTCAGTCTTCTCACTGTCTTTAGAATTATGGCCTCCTTGATTGTTAGGAAAAGGCAATTTATTTCAGACTTTATTGATGATTTTCATACCAGCTCTCACTGTGGGGTAAGCACTGGTAAAATGCTGGTAAAACATCAGGTGTGTGTGTGTGTGTGTGTGTGTGTGTGTGTGTGTGTGTGTGTGTGTG
>NC_056523.1:31401010-31479100 GCF_019175285.1 Sceloporus undulatus | reverse complement strand
AAAGCCTGACACGCTTCTGAAACATCAAGGCATTGTCCCCTCGCTGCTAGTGTCCTTGAATCATTCACGGAGCAGCAGTAAACTATGAATGCAAAGTTTCAGTTCATAGGAAATTGCTGCTCTGTGAACGATTCAAGGATGCTAGAGGCAAGGGGACAATTTCCTGAAGTTTCAGAAGTCCGCCAGACTTTCATACATGTGCACTTCCATGACATTTTGCCAGCGTTTTACCAGCACTTATCCCACGGTAAGTGCTGTTGTGAAAATCTTCAACAGTCAATGGGAATATATGACATTCCAGATAAGAAAGTGCTCCTGCAGTCCCTCCAGGAGGTCCATATTTAACGTTTTCCAAATCATCTGGCCAACATCAAATTTAAGATAGTCTTTGCCCACACACCGCCACATGCATATATGTTATTTGTATGTTGGTGTGCTGTGTTTCCAGCGGTTCTGTACTGGCACAGAGATCCTAGATCATTTGGTGCCAATACATAGAATAGACACATTTTGAAGCATTGGCAAGTGTTTTGTACATGACTGCATTCCTATTTATGCAAGGACCTAGTTTGGACCTTCCAGCCATGCAGTTCAGATCTGACATGTATATTTGATGGTCCACGGTCATCCCCTTCAGCTATCAGAGAAAATGAGATCTACATTACCTCAAGCATCCATCAACTGTGACTTGTTGGCAATTGGGATTTTCTCTCTTTCCTTTGGCTTATGGGTAGAACTGAAGATTCCAAAGAACATAAAACATATTTGTAGCAAGAAATGGCATTTGGAGAGCTTCTCCCATGGCTTAGAAATCTGATCTAACCAAATATAAACAGGCCAGCTTGAACCTATCCAATCTAAATACTGAGTCACCAAGGGCTTTAATCATTCAGGACTGAACTTGTCCTGTTTTAAAACAAAATTTAGTTCATTGCTTGTCTTACCCTACATTGGGTAAGGAGCAGCTAAGTCCCATCTTCCTGGTTCCTGTCTACAGCATTAACACATACTGCTGTTAATTTATTAGGAGTTCTTGAATCACTTCTGCCAAGTGTTCCTGGGCAGATACCCAAGGGGTGAAATTATTGTATACTCTTTCCTGCAGTGAAAACCAAAGTGCACATGGAGTTACATATGATAGCTGTTCAGTCTTAAAAGGGCCTCCCTCTTGGCCATCTGTGAGGGTGACAAAGAGATGATAATTACAGATAAGATCATGAGGCAGGTACAACCATTAATCCTGTTAAGATCCATCAAATTAGTAATCACTCCCAGATGCAGAAGGCTACCAAAAAAGAGAATATTCTTTCATTGATGGTTTAGCACATAGGCACCTGGTGTTCACAGATTTTTACTATCAGTTTTAAATGAAGCAGTGTGACATACAGTTGGCTGGTCTCTTAAGAAAAAAGTGTTCTAATGGCTTTAACTGTTCAAACCAATCTTAATAGTTGGATGTATTAATTTTTGAAAGAATAACTCCTCGTAGATAAAGATATGAGGCTATGTGCAAACAGGTATTATGTTTTGATTTCAGATTCTCCCTCCTCCCACCCTGTTCCCATGAAATATTTCTTTCCCAATATTCTGCATGAGATGCCTGTCCTCAGCTATGCAGTGCTCACCCATAAGTGCTTTTGTCTTTTTATGTAGATAGTTCAGCCAACAAAAGTTGTTCTCATGTAAGGTAGCTAATGATATTGTATAGGAGAGGCCAGGCTCACTATTACACATTTCGTGATAGCTGATTCTTGTCAGCCTTCTTTTGGTGAAGGAGCATTTGCTCACGCTGGAAATTAATTCATCCTTCATTGTGATCTTCTTGGTTCTATGATGGTATAAAATTACTAATATAAATGAAATTCAAGTGTGTTTTAGGATGAGTGGATTAACATTATTTCCACCCATTTGCAAAAGATACAGGCAAGTTCTAACTAGATGCTTCATTCCAGATATACTCAGTGGTCTCCACCTGTCATGCATGGTTTTTTGGAGGACACACAAATGTTAATGTGAAATGCTGGGAAAGCTAAATTGTGTTAAAATACATCAAATATGGACAGACCTAAAGCCAAGGGCCAGCGTTTGGTTGTGGTCTGACTGATACATCTCAAATTGACTTGGAAACTTAAAGCCAAACTTAAATGTCAGGTCAGAGAACAGCCAAAGTACATCCCCAAACTTGAGCTGAGTTAACAAAGTATAGTGCTAGAGTTCAAACTAGGCTAGGATAACTGAGGAATGTGTGAGAAGAAGGTCAAAATAGCCAGTGATAAACCTCTAACAAAATCAGATAGTCTAATGTCCTGCATGAGGAATGAAAGCTTATAGCCCTTGTCCTGTTAGAAGCACTCTCTATTTCCATATTCTATAAGCTAAAAGTGAAGAGTACCTTGGACCAACCAGCCCTTTAAATAAGGGCTACTCAAACTGGTGGCCTGAACTGGTGCCAGTCCCTGAACCATTGGCTGCCAGTCCTTAACAAGTTTCCTGGAAAGGAAGAAACAGTTTTCAGCTTCTTAGTAAAGAAGAGTGGGATTTTATCCAGTGGTGCCTGTTCATCAGAAGTCCAGACACAACGGATATATAAAATTCCTGCTCCCACCCATGTGCAGCCATGTGTTCCTCAGATCTAGTCCGGAGGGTTGATGGGGACCATGTACTTTCTTCTTCAGTACATCCTAAAAACATAATGAGAGTGCTAGATTACCCCATTTATATTAACAGGCTTATATACAAAACATTTGGACAACTGGATTTAGTTGTCACATATGCAAATACAGTCCTTTGTTTCCACTCTTTCCTTCAACATGTGTTAGAACATAGTTTTATATTTACTACTGTCATCACTCTCTGTCCGCATTTTAACTAATACCCATTCCACCCATTACTACAACTTTGTTACTCTTTTGTGATGTACAACCCATACAATATAGAAAATATTTGACTTTGATCCAAATTCAGTCATGGCCTTTTGCATGAATATTCTTCTGCAGTAGTCTCTCTGTATTCAAATATTCTGAAGTGTGGAGGAATTATTCTGAGCTGGAAAACAAATTTTTGTCCATGCAAAAACAAAAACAAAAAAACCCTGCATAGAAAAAGGTGTTCCTGTGGAAAATGGGTGATTGCACAAGAACCCTCTTTTATGCACATAAAACAGGATTTTACACAAACTTTCCTCACATGTTTTTTCTATACAGAATAATTCCACCACAACATTTCAGTAAGCTTGAATACTGGAAGAAAATTGTGCAAGAGCCTTGTTGGTCAATTACTCTTCCTTTTGGGGATTCCTTACTGTGGAAAACCCTGCTTTTCAACCTGGGAATGAATAATAAAGATATTGTTTCCACTCCTCGTTCCCACTTCACCACTGTATTTCCTGATAATTGGTCCTTTTCAGTAGCTACTACTCCTGTTCATTCGTCATTCTTAAAAGGATTGAATTCTGACACAGCAAACAAAAAAGATTAAGTAGATTAGGAAGTGATTGCAAGGAAATAAATTCATTCGTCATCACTTGCTGTTTTTCTGTTCCTTGCCAAGATCCAGAGTTGCACTAGTGTAGTTCTGTTGGTACAGTAGGATTTCTCCTTTCTTTTTTTCACTCCTGAAACTTTGATACTACCTAAAAATCTACCCCGGGGTCTTTCCTAGTCCTCCAGAGCAGATTTGAAGGGTGTACAAGGAGCTGCAGAAGTGTGAAGGGAATCACCTCCTGTCCAGTTCCTCTAACTGACAATTGGATCCTGGCCTTGTCCTCTTATCCCAAGGAGAAACATGTGGAATAAATTCTGTGAAGGCCAGCAAGATTGACAAATAAATATTCTCAGATTCTAAGTGTGTATTTTAGAGGGATTAGGGCAGTCTTTGGGTCTTCCCAATTTTTTCCAATGAGATCACAAAAAAGGAAGAGTTATCCAATCGTTCATAGGCCACTGGCCCTGAAAAGGACATATTTTGCAATCATGTTCCCATCTGTAGTGCCTTAAATAGTTCCTTTGACCACTGTAGAAAAGTCAGCCCAGTTCCCTACCTTTCTTACCCATGCCATGTTCACTTTATATGATGGATTGCTCTGAGTTGTCAAAATTCAAACAAATCTCTTCGTCCTCTGTAGCTATAGTACAATTCTCTTTCAAAATGGAGAAAGATCAAAACATTGGCAGAAGCTTTAACAGCCACTGGCTGAAACAAAGATAAGATATTATAAAGTGAAGAATGAAAAAAAAAGAGTTGCATTCCCATCCAACAGTTTCAAGTTTGCGGCTCAAATCCCCAGAGATTTTATTTTGGGGACTGCTGAGCACATTTGCAGCCGATCAAAAGAAGCCATGTCATTCTCAACCATATTAATGGGAGAGATTGTGTGCGTGAGAGTATACAAGGGATTGTGGAATGCAATGTAGGAAGCGCCAGTTTGCCAAGTGCTAATTCACGCCCACAGCGTCAATTGCCAATGTTTTGCACAATGGCAGCAAAGCTATCCTTTAATATCTTTTGCTTGATGCATTAATTAATTAACCCTTAACCTTCTCTTTCCCTTTTCAACCCTTTTTCTCCTTTCCCCCTTCACCATGTTCCCAACGTATATAAACAATTTTTTTAAAAAAAAATTGCACACACACACACACCCCAAAAACAAACAAACCAATATTCAATACAAAAGCAGGCAATGCATGTGTGGCCATGCCTCACAAAATAGGTCGGATTATTGAGGGGAGCCCAGCAGACCGATGTGGGAAGCTGAAAGTGGGGGACCGGATATTGGCCGTTAATGGATGCTCCATCACCAACAAATCACATTCGGACATCGTCAACCTAATTAAAGAAGCAGGAAATATGGTTACTCTGCGCATTATTCCAGGGGATGGTAAAGTATATATTTTCTTTCTTTCTTTCTTTCTTTCTTTCTCTCTCTCTCTCTCTCTCTCTCTTTCTTTTTCTCTCTTTCTCTCCCTCCTCCACTTCCCTTATTACATAGCTATTGCTTGTAATGGGCTTGTGAGTTGCTCTGTGCCATCCCAGGCTTGGAGTATTAACATCTGAGCTATTTTAAAGTCTCAGACATATTATTTTAAAATGTACAATGCTATTATTATTATTATTATTATTATTATTATTATTATTATTATTTTGCTTTTGTAAACATACTTATGTTAGTTTGAAGCTGGGGGAATTGATGCTACCTGATGGAAGAAAAGTGATCCCACAAGATGGCATCATTGTGTGGAGACCATACATAAATTATTTGGTTAATGTTATCAGAAGAGTATGTTGCCACATTGATTCCTAGCTGGGATATGCATTTGCCCACTCAGCCCATCCATCTTTTTCTTCCTTCCTGTACTAATGTTGCCAACAATCTGTAGCACATCTTGATGTTTTCACAATGTCATTGCCAGACCCCTTGATATTTAGTGATCCAAAGAGCCCTTACACCCCCCCCCACACACACCCTAAAATAAGACAACTTCTTGTAGAAATATGAACCACTGGCGATTTCACTGACACGCCAACTATGTAATTTAAACATGTTTTGGCATGATGATCAATGATTCCTGAGATATAGTGTCAAAGACCATTGTTTGTCATGTCATATTGTGAAAGCATAATTAAATGGTTGGGTGGTTTTCTGTATCAAAATTTGAAAAGATGGATGAGGCTAAATCCTATTGTTAGCCCTGATAAGAGGAGGCCATTGAATGGATTACAGTTGTTATGTTTTATGTAAGTTCCTATGATTCAGTGGGTCTACTCTTGTTGGGTCTAAGAATTAGATACAGTCCATACTGTATAGTTCTGGCTGTTTGGACTAGTTAACTTCTGGTGGCACTGCCAATATTCTCCAGACCAATATTACTTGGTAGAGCATTGTGCGCTCTGGAAATCTCATTATTTCCCACCCAGAACAACACTTTCTGGTTCTCATGGTTGCATGATCTTTCAATTGAAGGTGAGATACAGGCACATATTTTTGCATGGACAGCTCACAAGAGGAAGGTGAATTTGTCCTATTCAGCTTTTCGGCACATTGAAAAGAAGACCACACCAGCACACATAACCTCCAACCTTGGTTCTATCTCCTGCTACACCTAACAGACAGTAGATCAAAAAGAGGATCCACAGCAGTTTTCCACTTGAGTTGGAAACATGAAAACATCCAATTTCTCACAGAGAGGCTCTCATGTTCAGAAAGTCATCTTTTAGTCATAAGAGGGTCAGCTTTTCCACACTGCAAAAATAAACAAACTTGATAGCCCCTTTAACAGTCATAGCTCCATCCTGTGGAACCCTGAGATTTGTAGTTTGGTAAGTTTTCAGCTTGGTCTGTCAGAAACTTCTGGTGCTTCACCAAACTACAAATCACAGGATTGTGTAGAATAGAATCGTGGCAGTAAAGGTAGTCTCAAACTGCTTTATTTCTGCAGTGTGGCTATACCCAGTGATAGAAATAGGATGGTGACAGAAATTGTAATAGCAGACAGCAGAGCTATCATGCTCTTCCCCATGCTGTTTCAACACAGTTTGATTATGATTAAATAAAGTTACTGTATATACTCATGTATACGTCCAGAAATTTTAGTAAAAAATTGTCACAAAAAACCTGGGTCAACTTATCTATATGTCAGTGTAAGCACTGTACTTATATATATATAAAAAGAGAACCATCCCATTATTTTAGTAGAGTGGCAAAAAGTGAGAGATTAGTCCGTCCTGAGAACACTTAAAAGAAACACTGACCCCCTCTACTCTCTCTGCTGTGGCACTGCTTCTGGCCTTTTTGAATGCCAGGGTGGAAAAATAGCGGTATTCTTTAACATCATTTTCTTTTGCTTTGTTCTTTACGTCCTAAGCTTGACTTATCTATGGGTCATATGAATATCCATAATTTTGGCCCCAAAATCTGTCCTGAACATGAGGTCAGCTTATAGTAAAATAGATACAGTATTTTTAGATCATAAAATGGGGCTTCACAGATCTTGTGCTGTTAGTTAGGTGAATCTTCACTCATGACCATTCTATCTCTTTATTTACTGACTATGTATTAACTGCATATGTTTTTCTCACACTTCTAATGCTACCTTCATACTCTTTGCCATGTCTAGCCTTTGGTATTTTAACATTCATTTAATTGTTGCAAAAACTGACTGACTGACTGATTGACTGATTGGTTGAACTGACATGCAAGGTGGTTTTGAACATAGTTAGATGCGCAAGTACCCTGTAAATTATGCTTATTAAAATTCAAATTAAACTGATCATACTATTAACTCATGCTTGTTAAAATTCAAATTATCCAGTCATTCAAATCCAGTTGCTCATAAATAAAACAGTATATATCTCTTTGATGATGATGATGATGATGATGATGATGATACAAATAAAATATTAAAAAGTCCATCTTATCCATTTCAAAACACTCTCCAGGTAGTTATGGGAGATCTGACTGAATAGAAAGGTCATTGCTTGCCAGCAATTGGACAACAGGGAGGGTGCTTGCCTCCTCAGACCTGCCTCCAAAGGTGGTGGGACCAAGAGAAAGGCCTCTCTTCCTGATCTCAAATTCTGTATAAATTTGTGTAGAATAGTCTGGGCTTTGAGAAGCTCTTAGGATATCATATTCCATGCAAAATAAATAAATTATAAATTAGCAGTTCACCTGTTAGAGGGATGCTGTGTTTGAGTATAGGCAGCATATGCTTGAATTGCCTTTGACACTGTACCCAATAGGGTCAGGGATGGAGAGAACTACCTTCCTCTGAAAATGCAGATTTACAGCTGGAAAAAGCACTCCCTGTGATACTTATGATCCCTGTCCAAACCTCGCGGGCAATGCATTAAGGAATCTTGAATCAGATTCCCTAGTTTTAGAGAACTGCTGATCTCTCTGTCTCCTTTTTTGTAGGCTTAAAATACCCATCACTAAATCTAATGTACATCCTGTAGGTTTTGAATATGCTTTCATCGTTAAGGGATGACAATGCATGCAGGGATGGGATATTTGATTCTCATCCTTTGCATTTCATTGTAGAATAATCCGGACGTTTTATGTGTTCAAACCAAGGTTAGGAAGCAAAAGAGTTATAGCCATATTTTAAGCCTGTTGAAAAGAAGCTTTGTTTTTATGTCCAGATCAAGGGAGCCTTTAAAAGACTTATTTTTGTTTGTTTGTTTGTTATGAGAGAGTTTGCCTTTTAGTTTTAGAGATCCTGGATAGAAGTATTGTTCAAAGACAGGTCAGACATGTTAAAAGGTCATCAGTTAATAGGATATAATTCTGTTATTCATTAAACTGATTCATCACTTTACCTAATATACCTGTTTGGCATTTGAATGATTCAGCATTAGTTTCTAACTAATATACTAACAAAATTTAAGACAGTAACATTTAAACTGTAACATTATAGTGTTGGGTTTTATTTTTGTTTTGTTTTGTTTTGGCTGCTTTGAGCATTTTTGAGGCTAAAAATATTTTAAATAAAATGAAGACCTAAATAAATATTAGGTTGCTAAGATATGGTTTCACTTTGGAGAGTATTCCAGACTTTCAAAGAACAATGAAACATAATGCATGTTGTATAATAGAACGGGTGGGCAGGATGGCTGATCCACTCTCCGTCTTTTTGACTAGAATTCTCCAACCCACTGATCAGAACATAGTGCAAAAACCATTCTCTTAGAATTCAGTATTTCTTAGCCTTTAGACATTTGCTTTGCATAGCAGAATTAAATAAATTCTTCAGTCTTTCTAAACAAAATTTCTGTTGTGGATTATCCCAAGTTGTCTTTGTCTCAGCAAGATAGTTTTAGAGCGAGGAAGCAGTTTGTTGCAACTATTGTCACAAATCCTCCTTGGCCTACTGCAAATTGCCCAAGTCCAGAGCTACATCCTTCTCACTCATCTGTTAGAGGACTAGGTTAATAGGAGTTAATAAATATGAATAATAAATATATGTAATAGTGGGTGAGAGAACTGAAGTGTTCTTTCACCTGTTAATCTCACTTGGACAATTTTCAGGTGGGACATTTGGCCACTCTTCTCAAATGCTGGTTTTAACAAAATCCAATGCAGTTAAATTTACTTGATAAATCTAATTGTTAGTCCTAACTAAAGTAAATCCATTGAATCATATATAATTTACATAAAAGTTGATACATCAAGTTCCCATCAATTAAATGGATTGGCTCAGGCTGGAACTAACAATGGGACTTAGGCCTTAATTTTATGAGTGAATTTTCATAAGACTCATTTGTGGCCCACAATTTCACTGGATTTTTCAATACACTCACATATTCCTAACTGTTTTCACCATGTTGTGTGTTGATGTTTTCACCATGTGTAGGATCCAAATAGGTTCCACTGATATAAAGTAATATTACTTTATTACTCCCCCCCCCTTCTAGATGTAAATGCATGTCATCCACCAGTCATTAAGGAGAACTGATTTTCCTTCCTTTTTGGGCTCTGTAAATTACATGATGGTTCTACATCTGTATCAAGCCTTGTCTGGAACATTCTAGAGTTGCCCTTTCTGGTGGGAAGTGTGCCATTCCCATTTCCTTTCTAAACAGCCTAGCAAGACTTTGGCCCAAAACACACTGCAGAAATAATCCAGTTTGAGACCAATTTAACTGCCCTGGCTCAATGCTAGCGAATTCTGGGAACTGTAGGTCTGTGCGACATTTAGTCTTCTGTGTCAGAGAGATCTAGTGCCAAAATAAACTACAGTTTCCAGAATTGCCTACCACTGAACCAGGGCAGTTAAAGCGGTCTCAAACTGGATTATTTTTAGAGTGTGTTTTGGACCATTGTTTCATCGGAGCTTGAACTGTATTTCTTTTCCCCTCCTTTTTTTAAAATTCTTTCCATCTTTATACATTCCTGTCTAGTCTGAATGTTCCCCCATTTGATTACATATTCTATATTACTTGATCTATGAAGAGTGCCCATGAGTCAGCCTATGCTATTGTGTATAGGTTTTGTAGGAGTAGGCACATATATACACACACCCAGATAGATAGATAGATAGATAGATAGATAGATAGATAGATAGATTCAGAAGGCAGTTTCCAAATGGCCTTTGGTTGAGTACTGAAGACACCCAGCCTACGAAGATCCATTTTTGGGCAGGCTGGGACTAATAACAAATTTTTCGTTTGGGATCTTAGACTTCTAAAGAAACTTGGGAGAAGGGAATAACCTCAGTTTTCAAGAGATTTCATTGCAGTATGCCTGAAACTGGTCAAATATTACACAAAAATAATGTAATACAGAGGTATTTACAGTATAGAGTGCTTTAAAAACAAGGCTTATCTTGTTTTTCTGGAAACTGTTGGACAAATGTATCATTTCACTTCTAGTTAACAAAATAGCCAGTGCTGCAGATCTGGAATCTTGCCAGTGGGAACTGCATTATAGCAATGATGCATGCTGCATATACTTGCTGTTTTGAGGATCAAAAAATAAAGGAGACCACACTACATTCTCTATCAGACAAATGTAATCTTATCCTCGAATATTCATGAAATATTGGGATTAGGTATTGCAAACAGTGTAAAGATGTTGCCTTTCTGTTTGTTTGGGGGGTTTTTTGGCTCCTTTTTTTTTGCCTGCGAAATAACACCATAGCAGCTGCTGGGTGGCTTGATTACGCCCCTCTGGCTCAGCACCATTTGGGCATTGTGCCAAAGGGACATCATCATTGTGTGTGCCATCTGAATGGGGACGTTCAGCCCTCACCCTGCCCGCAGGACGACGCTTTTTGCTCGTCTGTACCAGGCCTTAGTTAACAAGTAAAAAATTGCACTGAAACACTAACAAGTAGAGAGCCAGTGTGTCATGAGAAGATTAGGCATGCAAGATTCCAAGGCAAGCAGGGAAATGTGAAACCTCTAGTTTTTCTGAGTAGTATGCCCTCAGTGGGATTAACACTAGAAAAAAACTCTTGCCAACATATCCTGATTGTGGGCTTTCCAGAAACATAAAAACATAGTGGTGAGCTAGTAGCACTGCGGGTGTAATCCTGCTTGATAGACTATATTGTGGGATCATTATGCTGATGAAACTCAGCCTTTGTTCTCCTCTTCATCAAGGTCATCTGGGATTTTTCAAGTGCTGGACCAGTGCCTAGAAGCTGTAATAGGATGAGGGCAAATAAACTGAAGCTGAATCCTAATAAATTGGAGGATGTGTAGATTGGTGATTTTTAGATTCAGGAATTGGATAGTCACTCTAAGTCAGTTGGGAATACAGTGGTACCTCGGGATACGAAATACCCAGGTTACGAAATTTCCGGGATACGAAAAAATCCCATTGGAAATAATTGTTCCGAGTTACGAATTTGTTTCGGGTTACGAAAAAAAATTTTGGTGCTTTTCGGCGCTTTTTCGCACGAAACGCGGCTTTTCCCCATTAGCGCCTATGGCAATTCGGCTTACGAAGGCTTTTCGGGTTACGAAAGCGGCCGCGGAACGAATTAATTTCGTAACCCGAGGGAGCAGTGTATAATTCGGATAAATAGCTGTGTTAATTTGGAATAACAGAATATCAGTATGCAACAGGATCTTATAGCACCTTGGAGAGTAACTGTGCAAAAGAATTTGTAGCATAAATGCTACAACTTGTTTTGCACAATTGCTCCCAAGGTGCTACAAGATACCATTGCATACTGATATTCCAGCCTAACATGGCTATGTTTCTGAATTCTACTCCCAAGGAAAGCACCAAATTCAGCTGGATGTAGGAAGGAAGTAGATCAAGTCTACAAAAGCTTATGCTACAACTTATTTTCACATTTAGTCTCAAAGGTGCTACAAGACCTCTTTCAGTGTCATGCCTCCCAGAAGAAATCATGTGTGTTTTGGGAATACTTCTAGATCAGTCTTTCTCAGCTTTTTTACTCTGGAGGAACCCCTGAAATGATTTTCAAGTCTCAAGGAATCCCTGCATCAACGTTCTTGTGTCTAGTGACGTCTAACAGCACTCTAGTTGAGAAAACCTGTTCTCGATCATTTGTGATCACTGCATGCCCAAATGGACTCCATGCGTCAGGGAGGTGGGGCTCAGATTTGACTGATCTGCCCCTTTTTAGACAGGAATGATGTAGCCACAATAGTTTGTGCATCCCAGTTCTACAGTTGCAAGAAGCTTTACATGGGGCTGCTCTTGGAGACTCATGCAAAATGCTGATTGGAACTTCATACAGAAACTATATAATACTATTCTCAAAGGAATTGCACTGGCAAACAATATGCTCCTCATCTTGATTCAAGATGCTGGCAGTCACATTTATAACCCTAAATGATTTGGGACTCTAATATATGAATGGCTTCCCCTTAGTGTCAAGAACTGTCTCTTCTCCCCAGAGTTCAGTAAACAAGACTTCTGCATTGAAAACAGTACAGCTTTATGCCAGAAAACCAGAAGTATTAGCACAAAGACATTTGCAGACAGAAGTGCCATCATCCACAAACATTAGCATAACATTAACAATGTGGGCTTCATCTTAATGTGTTTATTTATTAAAACATGCCAGCCCTCTCTTCCATATTAGCATCATTCACCCAGCCTTCAGTACTATCCTAGCCTCATCTCTACTTTCTATTTCCATAAGCAGACTTTGAGAAAATTCCTCCCCAAGACATCTGCATATTCCTGTGCCAGACAACAAGCATCTCTTTGCACCACCAACAATTATTTACACTAGTAATATGCCTCCCATACTTCTCATCATATCCCAAAATACTCTAACCTTCATATAATTCTTCTAGTTATCTAAAACACTATAACATCCAGTTGAACATGTGTATGTATTACAACAATACCCATCTCATTGCAGAATATGTCAGATTCTGACACTTACAGAAGGATGCAAGGCTGGTTGGATCTTGGAGCCCCTGGGATGGAACTCACAACCTTGTGGCTGTACTACAAGAATTTAACCTGTACCTGTAGCTGCTGTACAGACATTTAAACACTGCGCCACCAGGGCTCCTTAGAGCACAAGCTCTTCCATTTTGTAGATTATAGAGGAAGGAACTAGTAAAGCCACCTCTGAATATTCCTTGCCTAAGAAAACTCTTATGAAATTCACAGTGTTGCCATATGTCTACAGGTGACTTGAAGGCACATACACACTTACATACATTTAGGTCTGCAGTGTTATTCAGTGAGAAACAAGAATCATCTCATATTGAATGGACTTCTGAGCACTGGACAATGCCTATTTTTCCTCAGAATTTCCATGCACTGCAACCTACATTTTTCTTCAGCAAGGCTTTTGAGGGATGCAGCTGCTACAGTGGAAGGGGAAAGGTAGAAAATGCTGTTTCTTGAACTTCAGTTTATGTATAATAGAATCCAAGCCAATATATATTCTGCAAAGAATAATTAGTTGAGATATTCCAAGATTTGTTGACGTTTAGCTACAGTGGTACCCCGGGATACGAAATACCCAGGTTACGAAATTTCCGGGATACGAAAAAATCCCATAGGAAATAACTGTTCCGGGTTACGAATGTTTTTTCGGGTTACGAAGAAAATTTTTGGTGCTTTTCGGCGCTTTTTCGCACGAAACGCGGCTTTTCCCCATTAGCGCCTATGGGTTTTCGGCTTGCGAAGGCTTTTCGGGTTACGAAAGCGGCCGCGGAACGAATTAATTTCGTAACCCGAGGGAGCACTGTATTTGTTTTTGAGCTTTCTTTTTCTCTTTTCATGTCTGCTAGGTGCTTTCAGTTGTGATATTTAATAGTAGATAAGAACCAAGAGAAGGTTATTGTTCTCAACTTTGCAGTGATCAAACTTCTGTAAATGTCATATATGAACCACGTATTTACATTTTCACTTCTGTTGTGAACACTGAAAAAATAGATTATATGGTACTCATCATCTGGTTTGCTGGGAACTTGTTCATATAAGAAAATAATTCACTTGATTTCTGAGTTACTGTGCTAGTTTAATCTAGAAGATGAATCTGTGCATGGACTATTGAAAAGCATTGTGTACTGTGTAGTTCCAATTGAGTTTATTTTTGATAGTCTGTTTATACATGCAAGTGATACTGCAGTCATGAAGTGATAAACAGGTCTGAAATCTCTATGGACTTATTACTTTGAATCAAACATTGAAGTCCCATATTTATTCCTTCTTTACCCTCATTGTTCATGACCTCACTTACCTTTAGTATATGACTGGGTGAAATTGTCCATTAAGGCCAACATGAATTTTATCAGTATGAATTTATCAAAAACATCATGATGCTCCATCTAACATGATGATATCAAAAACTCTCTGTTTATCATATAAATTGCCAAAGCCAATTGGTTTAAATGGCAGTGTGGACACATGAGGCCAAAAATAGTTGAGCAGCACTGAGGTGTAAAGAAAAGGAAAATACAGTCACCCCTCCTGATTCACGGATCTTAGATCTGCGACCTTGCAAATCTGTGGAGGGGTGACCTCCACTATTTTTAATGGGACATGCCCCCACACGCATGGGCATGCGCCCCATTCAAGCCTATAGAGGGGTCTGGAATGGATCCCCCGCGAAAACAGAGGGCCAACTGAAATATTAAGAAGTCATAGCAGTTTGGGGAATAACATGGTGCCAGAGTGTGTTGAAACAATATGAGTGTTTGGCAAAGGAGTATGGTATTTGGCTGTATGTTATTTCTGAAGTGAATATTAAAATCAGTGAATATTTGCCTTGTTAGTTTCTGCTTTTTATTTTTGGAAATCATTACTGGAATATTATAACTTCTAACAATTCCCTTTCACAAGCATTGACAACCCATCAGAAGATGACAACTAAACATGCTAGTAATGCTCACTGTTCCTTTTTCAACCATGAGTCAAAGTATAGTAGTGAAAAACATTTTATCTTATTTTTCCTTGCAACCATGAGGCACGTTGTTGTTGTTGTTTTTTTAAAAAAAGTATAGGAAAATTGATCTGGGCCACACTGCTGTACCTTGTGAGACAATGAATTATAGACACAACAGGGATGGGAAGTAGAAATCCCTGAATGGCAGAGTGCAATTAAAGTAACATGAAATCCAGACACATAGTCTTAACTAACTAGAATTGTTCTCCTGTGCACTTATCTGTTGACAGCTACTGCGGGGAAGGGGAAATGCCACTATTATGCTCATGGATGCATTACTTTTTTCTTATTTCTTTCCCGCACAGTAAAGCTTTGTAGGCAATCTCTTCACCAGTGTGTTGTTAAATAAATATGTAATGGTTAGCTGCTTGTATAATCAACTCTTGGCAATATGAGGTTTAAAAATGTATTTGATACCTTTGAATGCGTCACTCCAGCCCTGAGAAAGGTTGTGTGTGTATTGTTATCACAAGAATAGCCTACCTCACAAAGAGCATAATTTTCTTTTGCAGAATCCTCCAATGCAACTTTATTGACCAATGCAGAAAAAATAGCTACAATTACAACCACACATACTCCTCAACAGATGCAACAAGAGACCAGGTCAGCTTTTTCATCTGTTCCAGAAATGTGTTGATCTGTTTCTCTCTACTGCTTTCCATAGATCTTAATTGCCAAAAATTTATAATTTCCTCTCTCTCCCTTTTCATTCCCTTCCCCAACCTCTTATTAATGTTAACAGAAACAACACAAAGCCAAAGCAGGAGTCCCAGTTTGATTTCAAACCAACCACAACCTCACAGGTAAAAGCATCCTTTTCAAATCCATTTCCTTGTGATTGCTGACTATTTTGGTTTGCTTCTGTTTGGTTTGCTAGTCCGTGCTCCCCTGCAACAAATCTGCATTGTGGGGACTTCCTCCCTTCTCTCTATATGTTAGAGAAATATAGATCACTGGTGATGTTGCTTCCTACTAGAAGTGCACTAATGTTGATAGGAGTGTGGTGAACTGGAAAGGCTACTTGCAGCAGACCAAACTACATTGGTCTCCGACTCTGCTGCCAAAATCCTGGTCCATGCCTTAGTGATCTCACAACTTGATTACTGTAACATCCAGGCAGGGCTTCCTCTTTCTCACCTCCGTCCTTTAATTTCTGTCCAGCATTCAGCTGCACGCATCATCACATCCGCCCACCGCTCTGACCATATCTCTCCTTTGCTGGCATCCCTTCACTGGCTCCGCCTCCCTTTCCGCATTCGGTTTAAGCTCCTTCTGTCCACGTTTAAAGCCCTCCATGGGCTAGCCCCTCCTTACTTATCAGACCTTCTTTCTCCTCACCTTCCCACTTGGGCCCTCCGTTCTGGTAGTCAAGGTCTGCTGTTCCAGCCCAGGTTTTCCTCTGCTCCATCTCGGATTTGCCCCTTTTCACTCGCTGCCCCTCACTCCTGGAACCTTCTTCCCCTGCAAACAAGAGCCATCACTTCTTTAACCAGCTTCAAAACGGAGTTGAAGATCGTCCTGTTCAGAGAAGTGTTCCCAGGCCTTGCATAATTGTCACTTGCCTCCCTGGATGAAGATTAACCATCCATTATGAAGTCAAGTCCTCCCTCCAGTCCATCTGCCTTGGTGGTAGAGAGGAACTGCTGGACCTCATCCCCTTCCCCACCACTACTCCCTTCTCCTTTTGTGTCGTGTCTTTTTAGATTGTAAGCCTGAGGGCAGGGAAACGTCTAATTAAAAAGACTGTATGTACAGCGCTGTGTAAATTTATAGCGCTTTATAAATAAAGGTTAATAATAATAATAATAATAATAATAATAATAATAATAATAATGAAAACCAAAGGCAACTGTTACATAATATTACAATTCACAATGTGTATGTAAAATGTGTTGCTTCAGTTTAGCCAGAGTAGTAAATCGTGTTTTGTATGGTACATTTAGATGGTGAAAATGCAGCACAGCAGAGATCCCAATGTGGTTCCTCCATGCTCTAGATGGCTTTGTGTTTATTTCACTAAGTATCAATATCTTACAAATCTGTTACCTCTTCTACTGAAAATTGCCATAGAAACAACAGCAATTATTTCCTCTGCAATGTTAATTTCATATATGAAAAATACAAAGATAAAGTGATTCTGTATTATCTCTCACATTAGATGATCACTAAAATACTTCCTGGTGATTTATATCAAGGACAACCATTCAACTCGCTTCTGTTCTCTGTATACAATGAGATTATTTTAAAAGCCTATGACCTTTTCACCTTCATTACAGTAACAACTGAGGTCTTTACAAACAGATAAACTTTGGGAACAAGCCGGATATAATTTGTTGTTCATATCAAGTATTTTGTTAAAAAAAGAAAACCTAATCTTTTTAAAATATTAAGTGAAGTTAGTTGCCAATTGACTCCTTATTCCTTTTCCCTAGCCGGAGCAGGATTTTTACACAGTTGAGCTTGAAAGAGGACCCAAAGGTTTTGGTTTTAGCCTGCGAGGTGGCCGGGAATATAACATGGATCTCTATGTGTTGCGGTTAGCAGAGGACGGTCCTGCTGAGAGATGTGGGAAAATGAGGGTATGTCTGTCAACAGTCACCATTTTATATGATCTACCCCTTCACTTTCTCTAGGTAAAATATCTTAAAGGATCAGTGTGTGTGTGTGTGTGTGTGTGTGCACTGAATTTGGTACTTTTTACTCTTCTTCTTTTTAAGGAGAAGGTGTTTTTAAGCCAGCTTCCAATAAGTAGTTCTCTGCAAGACTGCTATGTAGTTGTTTCATGAATTTGAAGAGTGAAGGGGACTAGACCTTTGGGAATATATAACATCTTCAACCAAAAGTCTAACTTATATATCCATAATTTATACATACTTATATATACATATACTTTGTGTGTGTGTGTGTGTGCGCGCACGTACACACACACATATATATATACCAATACTAATCAAATCCATGGATTTTAATAGTATTGGTATATACACAGTGTTAGTGATGAGAGTGTTTGGGACAGGAAGCAAAGAACTTCTTAAGCATACCTCGCATAAGCACACCTCTGGTTTACCTCATTCTTTGATCACATGATGCAGTTCATCTCACTGGATCAGAGACTACCCTGAAAATTTTTCTGAGCTTTGAGAACAGTGTGATGTGACCTTAGAATTTCATCTGCAGTGGAATGAGTTCTGAGTCATAGGGGCTGTGCACACCACCCCTAAAGGAGCCGCCAGCAGCAGCTTCCATTTTCACTAGATCAGGGCTGTAGCAACCGCACGCCGCAGCCCCACTCTAGCATTTCCAGGGCACAAAAAGGAGCCCCAAAAAGCAGCTCTTTTTTGCGCCCTGGAAAGGACATGATGGCCATGGTGCTGCGGCTTTAAGGCGCTCCTCTGGCATTGTGTCATGCGGACAAAGCGCCAGAAGAGCGCCATGATGCTGTGTTCTCATGTAGACACCATGCCACGACTCCACCCCCAGGCCAGCCTTCATGGCTGATCTGCACAGCTCCATAGCCATGTTAGTCTGGAATATCAGTATGCAAAGGGATCTTATAGCACCTTCAAAACCCACTGACCAGAAGACAGTGTAGCATAGGGTTTTGTAGACTTTGCCTACTTCCTCAGATGTATGGAGTGATATGATGTCCATACCCAAAAGTTTTACATTTCTATGGTTATTTGAGTTTCAAGTTTGTTTATTGGAGTTTGCTATTTGAGTTTTGGGTTTGCATTTCTATGGCTATTGATACAATCTGATAATAAAGGTCTTTCCTGGATATCAGTTCACTCCATGCAGCTGAGGAGCTTATGTTATGATTTCTTTTGCTCAGTGAGTCTCAAAGATGCTAAGTATCTTTTTGCATAGTGTAGTAGAATGTGTTCACCATTCCTTCAGCCAGAAATAAGAATCAAGGAAAGGAAGGCACCTGTATAGAGACAAGGAGAAGAAATACATAGGTGCAGAAAATATTGTTACACTGTACATTTGGAAAAAAACCTTCCTAAGGGATCTGTAAAATATAAATACTGTGCTCTGTACTCTCCATATGCTCTTCTGTAAAGTACAGTGGGCCCTCCGTATCCGCGGACTTGCCATTCATGGATTTAAGCATCTGCGGACGGCAAGCCCATGGGGTAACAGAGGAGGAGAAGAAAGGAAGAGAGGGAGGAGGAAGAAACAGAGCTGCAGTGCCAGCTGGGGAAAAAGAGGAGGAGGAAGAAAAGAGGTGGCTGCAATTGCGCAGTGGTTCCAGTGGCAGAAAGAGGAGAAAGAGTCGGAGGAGGAGGAGGCAGCCCCCTGACATGGTGAGGGGAGATTCGGGCGGCCAGGGGGAGTCCTATTTTCCCAATGGTGCATGGCCACATGGCCACGCCACCATTGAGTTCTATGGGACTTGAGCATCCATAGATTCTGGTATCTGCGGAGGGGAGGGGGATCCAGAATGGATCCCCTGTGGATACTGAAGGCCTACTGTAGTTGGTGGAACTCCAACAGAAGACCCCATCAAAAGTTTGGCAATATGCCTTCATAGAGGTGACTGGACATATGAAGGAAACTGGGATATGTCTGTCACCATTTGAACCAACTGTCTTCTAGCATGGGCTTGATTGTATGAATGTAATACAAGTGTCAGAGCATGGCTTTAAATGGTCACATGAGAAGACACAAAGTCCAGTCCTCAGACTCAGATTTCATTAAATCCAGTTTGTTCTATTAATTTATATCCTACCCAAAGTAGATACTTAATATTGGCACTAATATTCAGTTTTTACAGAATATTAAAGCCAGAACAGATTAAATATATATAAGCATATCAGTAATATATATATATATATATATATATATATATATATATATATAATCAAGACTGTTTTAAAAAGAAAACCATTAAAAATTCATTAAAAGAGAGGACACAAAAAACAAACAAACTGCCCCACCAATGCCCATCAGCCCATTCCAATCAGTTCCTAAAAGCCCAGTGAAACAGGAAAATGTTAATTTCCTTGTGGAAACAGAGCAAGCAGGGAACCATCCCAGCCTTTCTAGAGAAGGAGTTTGAAAGTCTGGGAGCAGCCACCAAAAAGACCCTATCTCATGTATCCATCAAACATGCCTGGGAAGACTAAAAGATTAAGAGGGGATACAGACGGGCGGCTTTATGCCGCCCATTTTTGCCCCTCGTCGGTGCTGTGCCAGCCACATGGCACGGCACCAATGCACTCCCTAAAAAGAAGCCACTGTAGGCAGCTTCTTTTTAAGAGCATCATAATGGGGCTTGCGCGCCATGATGACGATGCTTCTGGCAAGCGCTATTTGGGTGCTCGGATGCCTGCACATCATCATTGCACGCCTCATGTGAACGGGGGCATGGCAAGATGGCACACTGGTGCCGAAAGTAGGGCTGGGTGCGTATGGACGCCCAGTCCTACGGAGCCCTAAGATCGGCCCCAGGCAGGGGGTTGGACTGGATGGCCCTTGTGGTCTCTTCCAACTCTACGATTCTATGATTCTAACCATCTGTACCAGGCCTAAGTTTCTATCAGTTCCAATTCTTTTATTCATTGCCTGCCTTCGAAAGTTTTGCCCTAATCATTAATTTTTTTATTGTTATGGCAGATTGGCGATGAAATTTTGGAGATCAATGGAGAAACCACAAAGAACATGAAGCACGCTCGAGCCATAGAACTAATTAAAAATGGTGGCCGCAAAGTTCGCCTCTTTCTGAAACGTGGAGATGGCTCTGTACCAGAATATGGTGGGTCAAACTATGAAAACATTCCTTTTCTTCCTCCTGGCATCACACCATGAATGATATATCTCAAGAGCTGAAGCGGGGATCCTTTTTTTTTTCTCCCTCTCCTTTCTTTTTCTCTTTTTTTGTTCCACCAGTGTCTTACCAACTTTGGCAACAAATGGTTCATTGCCTCGCTTATGCTGAATTTTCTCTACATATTTTCATCCTTTGCTTGCTACTATGGACTTCTGTGGGGGCACAGTGTACAGGCAAGATCATCTTGAAAGCAGTATTTTTGGTGATCGGAGGGGGCAAAAACATAGAGACAAAAAAAACCCTACTGTCTCCTGTCTGACTAAACAAGGAATGTTTGTTGAACTGTGCCAAACTGTTTCTCAGCGGATAAATTGTTTCCTCGTCTTCTGACCATGCAAAAATGGGAATCCTGTATTATCTTTTTGAAACTGTAGCCTTTGTTGGGCTTCTGTCCTTGGCTTTTTGTCTGTAATTGTAGGCATGAATTCCAAGATGGTGTCTGGGCTTTTATTGTCCCCTTATATTTATGTAAATATTTATAAATTTATTTTTTAAAGGTATGCAATACAAAAGTATATACACTTGGACCCTCTCCCTTGCCACCTCCCTTATCCTTTGGTATGTATGTTCGTTCTCAACTGTGTAAGCTATGAACAAATTCAAACTGCCATTCGCAGTGTTTGTCATAACAGAGGAGCTCACATCTTACATGATCCATGCCAAGAGAAATATATCTGGTATTAACATACACACACTCACACTCACACACACACTCCTCTTGTCCAGCCATGTATTTAAGTTCCCTAGGTAGAGGTTTTAGGTGGCTTAGTATTGTATATAATATTATTATGTCTTATTTATTTGAGATGCTTATTCAAATGTATGCCCTAAATCTAGGGCTTTCCCAAATATAATTGGTTTCCAACCAGTTATGATTTATAAGCACATAAATGAATAGATGTCCTTTATGCTTCCCCATATTTGGGATAATAATAATAATAATAATATATCACTTAATTATATCCTTTGGCCTAAATCCCATTGCTAACCCCAAGGAGTGTAGACTTAATAAGAGTGAGTGTAGTAAGTGTTGACTTACTATTCAGCATTTGAGTTAGTGGGTCTGCACGAGCGGTGACTAGCAGTTGGAGTTAGGATATACAAAGGTTCAAACTGTCCTTTTCTATTTTTGTCCTCCCCAAACAAAATGGAGAAGAAGAGAAGTGGTTGAGTACCACATGGCTGTAGGGGAAGAGATTATTGCACAGTGTATGGGTCTATTTTCACTAATTGTTTTTACATGTTGGGAAACAAATCACAAGTTGCCCCCCCTTACCCACATAGCACACACAAATGTACACTGATAAATTGGCACCAAATTGAACTGATCTTGCAGATGGTTCAGTACCTGTCAGATGTCAAAGCAGTTTCTCCTGAAAGAAATGAAATTGAGGTTATGACCTTGATCCATGTCAAGCTGTTTATAATGCCACTGCTAGATATGAACGGAAACCATCAGGCTTCAAGAAAAAAACCTGAAGAGTTAAAAAGAAAAGAAAACTTGTGAGGAGGCACATATGCCAACATGAAAAGCAGACTCAATACAGTTCTTTCAGGGGCAGCCAAGAACATATTTGAAAGGAACATGGGAAAGAGTGGCATAGCACCCATGGAAAAAGTTTTCTCAAGGAAAGTAGTACATTTTAAGGCTGCTTGGCGGCATAGATAGAGTGCTAAACTGGTTAGATGGCTAGTTCTGCAGTGAATACCACACACTTCTTATGCCTTTTATTCCTATCTCTGTTTTCTACAAAATGTGACTATTTCTCACATAGGCTATTTTCATTTATAACATGCTCAAGACTTCATACTCAGTTTCCTGCTGTTACACCAGATCAAACAGTCTGGCTGGCTTGCTCTATACTCTTAAATTCATCTCTACTATTTTGTCATACAAAACTCCTGTGTTTGCACTTCTGTTGTACAAACCACTCAGGTGGCCATCTTTCTGCAGGACTCAACTTGTGTAATGTTCTTTCTACTCTGTCTTTTCCTATGCTCTTTGGCTGTAAAGTATTGTATCATATGCTAAACATTGCAAATATATCCTGTAAAAACAAAAAAAGTGCTTCACATCTTCAAGAATGTCTGTTGCACTGAGGATGAAAATCCAACACCAGGGTGTGGTGTGGGAGCTGCTTCTTTAGTTTGCTTGTTCTTTCTTTCTTTTTAATGTTTTTGGCTGCAAATAACTTTTGAATCACATAACAAACAAAGAAACAAAAAATGCCATTCTCGAGCAAGGGGCTGCACTGGTGCTGCCGTATGCCTGTAACATTCGGGGGCTTTGCTTCTTCGGTACTCTTCACAGCACTCACTAACAAGTTGCTTCAAAAATGATGTTAGGTTCCAATATTTTTCTGACTTGATTGGAACGTGCTTCTCTAATGAGGCTGTATATTTTTGTAATGAGTTTTGTACTTATTTTTAACGTTGTGGTCTTTAGTGGGCTTCTTTTTGTTGTTGTTGACTGTTAATTGTTTTTCCTCTAACATTCTGTCTCACTGTTCCAGTTTTGTCCCTTTCTCCCTCTCTCTCTCTCTCTCTCTCTCCCTCTCCCAGTCTCTAAATCTCTCTGCCTCCCTCTTCCCCACTCCCCAGAATGGATGCTTTAGTTGTCTGGGTTACCTAATCACCTTTTTAAAATGTTTAATTACAATCTGTTGTTTAACAACTGCTGTCTCTGCAGCCTTATCTTTGGGTGATGCCTAGACAATCCTGACTGGAAAAAAAGAAATAAAATTTTCTTTATTCTAAGATTTTTAAAAAATGAAGATTTTTTTTCTTTCCTCTTTATTATAGGGAATCTAAACATTCTACTTTTCTTTTCTCTTTCTCCTACTTTTCTTGGTGCCGGGCTCTTCCTTCCTCAGCGATGATACCTCCTAATATCGCTGCATGTATGAGAAATGACAAGCTCGGGGAGTCTTGCTTCTACCTTATGGGCCATAATCAAACTACGGTTTGTAGCTAAAATCAATACTAGGTGTTTCTGTGCTGTGGCCTAATTCTCTCACATTGCTTTCCGCTTTGCTATATTTCTGTATATATGGCAGTTCATTCTGAGCATCCTACAGTTCCTTGAATTGTAAGTACGCTGCACATCATGGTCTCTTGTGACAGGCTGCAGGATGCCAAAATAACCTGGCATCATTGGAAGAACAAAATATGGTCTTCTTTTCTTCTTTTTTTTAAAGCAAGTTGATACAGTGAAAGTCATATGTGGTTTCCACATAGAAGTCATCAAAATAAAGACCTGCAAATACCAAAAGTAATTCAGTTTGTCAAGAAGAGAGCTTATATCTGAGAAGAGCATTTAACATTCAAAAGTAAAGAAAAAGTCTTGAACTCCAAAGTGTTTGTTGGCTTTAATCATTGTCATTTTAATTTTCCTAAAACACCTTTTGGTCTCCTACTAGTTATTTAATTCCATATCCATTAAGGTGTCTTACAGAAGACATATGTGTTTACCTTTTTTCTTTTAAGAAAAAAACAACGATACAGTACCTCACAAAGTAATCGTACTGCAAACTTTCCTCATTTTTGTAATAATTCATAATCATCCATTACAAATTGTTATAACATTTTGAATTCACTGTAGTACAAATTCTTTCCTTTTTTTTCAAGCTTGCATCTTTTATATTGCACCAATATTCCACATTTTAAGACCCATTCTGTACATCAAAAAAGCTTTCCATTCCTATAATCAGATCAGATCCACCCCCAGTCCATCACCTCTCATTGTGTGTGCTTAAGTTGAATCATTGTGGCAAAACCAAAACTATCCTCAGTACATTCTCATAAAAATATCAAAACTAACTGGGACTAAATTGTATTCCCTCTGTTTCCAATAATGGGAACTAAAAAAATTTGGTCTAAAACTTTTCACTGAAAATGGTATCTTCAAAGAACATGACTGAGAAATACTTTTGTACACTTGCAACAATATTGTAAGTTGTAAGGACAATGTAAAAGCCCTCTTCCCAAGAAGACAATTCTATTTTTCTTTTTTCTTTTTAATGAAAAGATTATTTTTTTAATGGTTTTTCTACACTGGGAGATGGCAACCATGAAAGGAAAAGGAAGATATGAAGGTATTAATTCTAAAGGACAACACATTCTCGTATGAACCTGGGAAAGTTTAAAATTCTCCCATTCGTGATGTTGAGGAGATCAGATTCTGACATGAGGTGGACATAAACAGGACAAGCATCAATACTAATGTATAACTCCTATCCATTGCATTTACAATGAAATTAACTAAGCTTCAGTAAGTCTCCTACTGACTGCTTAACAATTGTTTGTTTTTGTCACTAATGAAGTCTAAGGAATGAATGACTGGTGTCAGGCTCTAAAATGAAGTCACTGGTACAAAACATTTTGTTGTTGTCTTTTTCAGACCCCAGCAGTGACAGGAACAGTCCAGCCACAGGCTCACAAAACGTATCGGAAGTGAAAAACATGCCATCTGACAGACGACAACACTCATCATTGGAGCCCAGTTATCCACCAGATCTTCACAAATCATCACAACATGGAGAGAAGCGGATATATTTTAAGGAACCCAAAGGCAGTAGAGAATTTGGCAGACAATCCAATGAGCACCACACATGGAATGGAACTTCTAAAAATAGCAATAGCATGACAGGCAGGAAAAAAGACAGGTCACCAGAAGGAAAGCGAGACCGACAACTAGAGAGAATGGTGATGATCAATGGACAAAAAAGAAAATCTCCCGAAAAGAGGAGGGAAGGTACTAGGAGTGCTGACAATACTTTGGAGAGAAGGGAAAGACATGAGAAGAGGCGAGACTTTTCTCCAGAGAAACGAAGAGAGAGATCACCAACCCGCAAGAGGGATGGCTCTCCCAGCAGAAGGAGGAGGTCACTGGAAAGACTAATGGATCAAAGGAGGTCTCCAGACAGGAAGAGAGAGAGCTCACCCCCTGAAAGGAGGGCAAAGTCAACTGATAGGAGAAGGGAGAGGACCCCAGAACGGAGGCGAGAGAGGTCTCCTGATAAAAGGAGCAGAGATGATCGAATCTACTTAAGAGAGAAGGAAGAACGCACTCTGAAATATGACACTAGTAAAAATAACAGGCACCCACCCGAGCAAAGACGGAGACCCTACAAGGAGTGCAGTACCGACCTCAGCATCTAGTGGCCTTTCAAGCAGTCAGAGTTCCTAAGAAGGAAAGTAGCAAACCTGAAATCCATTTTAGTTTGTCCCATCAAATGCCTCCAAAGTCAACATGCAGATGAAATCTAACCATGAAAATATGTACAAATATGTTGTGCCTGGTATGACAACATCAAAGTATTTTCCAATGTATTTCCTTAAAAAAATAGTTGCCAAATGTTCATCCTGAACGATTATGAAATTGCGTTCTTACCCGAATAACTGGTAACCATAATGGGCATAAATCCTTTCCTATTAGTAACCTTTTGGTTTTGTTGGTTTTGCTATGTTGTTCCTTCTTTTTAGTTATTTGGAGGGCAAGCCAAGCAGTGGTAAACAGTTTTATGATCAACAGTACTAGTTTGATCTTATTGTGATCCACTGTGATGATATACTGTATATTGGATTTTCTAAAAGATGGGTTGGAGGAAGAGGGGGCTTATTCAGTAAAAATAAGAATTATGATCAGAAGGAAGATTTTTTTTCCTTTAAAGAACATATTGCTCAAATTAAGAGAACTAGTGAAAAGTATACTATTGTGGGATGAAGGATATTTATACAAATCCACACAACACAAGATGTTAAGGAATTTATAGTGTGTTCCATGAACAGTGTGTACTTTCAAGTCTCCTTTAAAAGGAAGCAAGGTGGCCAAAGACTGATAGCCATCCTGTATTGTGTCATGCACGTGACAGACCATCACATTTGTCCATATTTGCAACACGTAATGATACTTCACAAAGGCAGCACCGCTGTGGGTCTTGTTCAACTAGCAGGACTGTGCAGATGAAACTGGAGCCTGAATGGTATCATTTGTCTGCTTTGAAGGGGAGTTTTTGTTAATTTTGGTTTGTGGGTCAAGATGCATTTTGAGGAACATCTGCTTGTTTCATTGAGTGGATTATAATGCCTTCAGGTGAGGCTAAATATTTTAGTACTTTGATTGCCAAATGGAGCTCTGTCTCCATGTTTTCGTTTGTGTTTTCTTTTTCTTTTCTTTATCACTCACCAGTTGACCATTATTTGGGACAGAAGATGAAAATGCAATGAAAATGAGATGTACCAAGGATTGTCAAAAGAAGAAAAAGCTGGAAAGTTTCATTTGGGGGCTGTTGGTATCCAGAAATAGCTTATGCTGTACTTTGGACATTAAAGAATGGAGGGAAACAACATAAGGCTCTATTATATTTTTTTTAATGGCACGTTTGTGTGGTAAGTCTGCTGTAGTGCTAATACGAGATATTAATGGATTTCTGCCTAGCTGAGCCAAAAAAATGCCGTTACTGTTGGACCACTAAAGGTTTTAAACTGCTGCTTTTTATTTTACAGTGCATTGATGTGTACATGTATACTGTTTCACCATTTTGACACACTCACACCAAGTAAGGATTACAAGTCTATCACTGTTGTTGCCATGGTACTGTAAAGAAAAAGAAGAAAGATGGCCAATTATTGTGTATACAGAGTTTAAATTGTAATTAATAGAGCCTGTTGAAAGCAAACAGACAAAAAACTGTTGCCTTTTTTTCTTGTATAAAAGAGACTTTATGACAAAATTTAGCTGTGAGGAATGTGCTAAGTGTTTATATTTCTGGGGGGAAATGGAACAAATTGATTCATGGGGATATATTTTAATGTAAACTGAATCAGGTATGTAAAGATGTTTTAAACAGGAGACTATATAAGTAACTCTGAAGCTTTTGTTGGTTTGAATATCATATCTTTCCTCATGGTGGGGGCTTGCCTGTCTGACTCTTAGGCACTTGTGTGCATTCTCTGTCTTTGGTCTTCATTTCTTGCAGTGTGCTATAGTCATCATGCTCTTTTCTGTGTTGATGAAAAACAGTACGTGGGGCCAATCTTTTTTATAAAACACTATGCATATATAAATACTACATTGTTCATAGCTTTATTTGACTTATTCGGGTTTATACATAACATTAGTATAAGTAGATGTGGACTTTACCCAGTATAAGATTCTTTCCTTGGGACAAAACACAATGTATATGATGTAGTTTACTAAGAAGGAAAGAGTCTGTGAATGCTATTTTTATTATCAAATAAAGATTTCCATACAAAGCATATATATGACTATAGTGGTAAGATTAAGCACATGTTGACCCATTGTATCTTGCTTTTTAAAAATTGTACCTAACAAAAACTTGATGTGTACCTCCCTCGAGGACACAAAGGTATTCTCCAGGTACTGTATATGAGCCTTCTCTCAATGCAAATGTATGTGTCTTAATTCTCTCTCAATAGAGACAGGCAACAATGGTGGCATCAGCGGCACATTTTCTATCCCCGAGACCCTCCTGGGAGCTACATGGACTGCAAAAATACTGTCAAATCGTAATCCAGTTCTGGTTATGAAAAATGTTGTAATACTCCCTCGGAAAATGATACTCTCCTTTATTGGAGGTTTTTAAACAGAGGTTGGGTGACCACCTCTCAGCTGCTACCTTTCCTTGTTATGTAGTGGGACTGAAAGATCATTGGGTTTCTCTTCCCACTCAGTAAATCTGTATTTGTTTGTTAAACAGTGCAAGGCACCCCTGCAGCCTATTGCAATTGCTGTTACTGGAGTTTTCCAGGAAAGGTAACTCAGCACATTTTGTGAGGGGAGGACAATATGGGGAGTCTGGAGACTTTGGAGGGTGCATGTGGTCCCAGGTTTGGAATTTACAAGCTCTGAATTGGAAGACCTGTCCCTACCACTTAATGCTAATGTGACACATAGAACTGTATTGCCAAATCTTCTCAACCGATGGTGAAGAGAAAGAATCTTAGTTTGGTGACAGATCACATGACCGACATGCAAAAGGGATCAGGTTCAGTCCCTGGCATTTCCACACTGGGCTAGATAATTCTTTTGCCTGAAACAACAGAGAGCCACTACCAGTGTGTCAGCAAGCAATACTGAACTGAACTGATTCAGTGTAACACAGCTGACCTGAACAGCCTCTTTTCTCTGAAACTGTTTTAGGGACTTTTAAAGCATACTTACCTGTCTTTTTTGGACCATGATCAGAATTCTGTCTTGTCCAGAAGGTCCCTAGTGGAATTCTGTTGTTGAAATGAAGAATACAGCTTGGCAGGCAAAGCTTGTTTAGACTTCTTCATGTCAAACTGGAGCATATGCGTAATAACTGAATACATGGTTGAATGTATTATTCAGCCTAATAATTTAAGCAAAGCCAATGATTTGATTAGAAATTTATGAGCTAAATTAATAAGATGGCAGGATGATGTTTTGCAAAGATATGGAAGGGGTGGTCAGTGCTTTCTTTTACTTCACACAGGGGAATAAAGATTAATTCAGTATGTGATGGGCACAATCCAAGCATGCTCCCGATGTGGCTTTCATTTTTTGCTCTAACAGGAGTTTCCTATTTCTAAGAACAACCTGATTTTGCAGCTTCCCAGTTTTAAAAAAATACCTATCACTATAGCTGCCATCAGATAGGATTATGATGTAATAACATTGCAGGATCTGGTATACTCACATCATCATCATAGCTAAGCACCGCCAGCAGATTTCTTGAGTTCTTCATTTTCACTTTTACATTCTATCATGGAATTCAAGGCAAAAGTTCCAGAGCCAAGCCAGATTCCCGGCTTGGTGATGAGCAGACATACTTCAGACTAAATCTAGGAACAGATCTCAAGTGCATAATATTTGGCCTTATTGCTGGGGTGGGGGTTAGAAAGAGGAGGAGACATTCACCATGGCAGCAATTGTGACACCCATCTCATACCACCAAAAGGAAGCCCTGCTCTGTGTCTGGGAGCTGCTAGAACCACCAGCATGTTCCTTATCCTTCCCTCTCCTTCCATCCATGACTGAAACTGGAAGGCCCAGTAGGCAATACATGGTCATCCTGATTGGGCTTTGTCCAAGAAGACTTGCCCTCCCCCAGACTTAGCTATGCACCTTCCTGGACTGTTGAACAGCTTTGGTTGATCTTAATGATTTCAGTTTTCCCTATTTCTAGAGCAGGATCATATTGTCTTCATAATTAAAACAAGCCATGTCACAGTTGTCTCTAACCCTTTTTCATAATCATGTCTATACTGAATAATACCAGTTTATCCCTTACAAGCCAGTTTTACAATAACATTCATCATCATCATCATGTCATCCTTGGCTAATGCTTCTAGAGCTGTACTTCTGCCTCTACAAATGTTTTGTCCTGGGCCTCTTCTGTTGCTCTTCAGCAGTGTTTAGCTGTTTTGACATAATGTTTTCAAGACCTGAATAGATGTTCGCCCCATAAGTGAAGTAATAACTTCAGAGTCAGGAATAACTAGTGTGTATGCCTTGCAGGAGAGGTGTAACTGATGTCTTCAAAAGTTTTTCCTAAGTTGGATATTTCAGATAAATTTAATTAGTTCAACTCTGTTATTCAGGGGATCATGTCTAAAAGTTGGATAAGCCTTTATAGTAAAAAGATCATATTGGGCCTAAGTAATGAGTCTTTTGTCAGATTGATAAAAATCAATCTCCCTTTGTTCCTGGTGCAAAAGTTTCAAGCTTCTCAAAGTTGCTTTTGTCCTTTGCTAGAAAGATCCCTCTATGGAGCCTGTAGTCACTTTCATTTAAAAGAAAGCAAGAGAGATAAATTAAAAGTAGACGCTGTGTTGCTGCCCACAGAGATATCACTCTGCATCCTCTGTAGGTAATTCAGATCGGGTCATTAGAATCCACAAAGGCAACATGGTTTGTGTGTGAAGATTGGAATCTCCTAAATAAGCACAGTTAAATTCCGTTATTATAATGGACACTTTTGTGTCTCAGACAATTTCTTCAGCTTTGGTTCTTTCACTATGTCTTCCATTGATTTAATGTACTATGTATTTCCAGTGTGTAATTGTTCTCTTTTCAAAATTAAAAAAAGCCAATGCATGCCTTATGATCTTCAGAACATCTCTGTCCACATTGATACCTACCAGGTGTTCGCACCAACCAGTCACATGTTGTGGCCTACTAGACACTTGAAAAGAAAAATGAAAGAAAACCTTAAGGGAGTATAGAAGAGGTGGAAATCAAGCAGCCCTCCAGATTTGTTGGACTTCAAACCCCCCCCCCCCCTCCAGCAGCCCTAGCAAGTGTAGACCATGGCAAGGAATACTAGGATCTGCAACCCAGAAAGATCTAGTGGACTACATGATTTCAACTTCTGGTGTATAGAAAGTAGCTATTTATAAGAGCCCAGTAAGTGTTGAGTTGATAGACCGTTCCTCAAGGGCAACCAAATCAAGTCCCACCATATCCCCCAACTGTCCAGATGGTCAGAGCAGTCTTGAATAATCTTCTGTACTGGCTCATTTTTCAGCTGCTTGTAAAATACCCATGGTTGAGCAGGGAATTGCAGAATTAATCCAGTTTGAGACTGCTTTTACTGCCCTGGCTCAGTGCTAGGGACTCCTGGGAGCTGCAGTTTATTGTGGCACCAGAGCTCTCTGACAGAAGGCTAAATGTCTCACGAAACTACAGTTCCCAGAATCCTCTTGCACTGAGCCAGGGCAATTAAAGTGGTCTCAGACTGAATGATTCCTGCATTGTTTTGGACCATGGTCTCAAGAATTGGTAGTCCAACACTCAAATCACTATGCCATGTTCTCTCACTTGTCCTGCGCAAATTTTGCAGGTTTTTAAAATTACAAAACAACATTTGCTGTGGAGGAAAGAGAATTTTCAGTGCAAAAATATCACGCCCACCTAAACCATTGCTGTTTTCTGCAGAAGAAAACCATTTGCAGATTTGCTGCAGAATAAGCCCCAAATTGTGAATAATGTTTAGAAACTGCACAGGTTTTGAAATAATTAGGTGGGAAGACAACTGAATTTACTAGTTGTTCACTTCAAGGATGAAATTAGCAAAGAATTACATGCAAAGTAAGGTGCTTCAGGCAGTGGGTAACTTTCTTCTGTCATTTACCTGAAAATGTAATTACAAACCTCCTCTTCCTCCTTGATATGAGTTCTTAAAAATCTCATTTGTCACTTTTCCCATTATTAGAGTGCATTCCACACAATTGAGATTCTGCATTCTGTCTCGTATGCGGATTTGCGACAATGTGTCATCTACATATTTTAGCTCTTCTGGGCGGCCCGAAGCATTGGCACTTGTACACAATCATTAGGCAATTTCTGATGGGATGTTTGAGCCAACCGGCTCTCAAGAGTTCTATTAATCCTAGTATTTTTAACCTGGTGCAATATTCTTTTCACATTTTCCCCAGCAGGAGACAGTTAAGAACCTGTAAACTGCCGATTAAGGTATTCCACACCCACAAGAATGGCACCCCTGGGGACAGAACGCGATCCAATGTGTTTTTAAATGCGGCACTAAAAAGAGAGAAACTGTCACATATAAAAGCAGTGTATTTTTTAAAGGAAAAAGACTGCTCTCTCAGACACAAAAGCACACTTTGCTTCATGTGTGGGTGCTGATTTAGCAAAGGAATAGACAAATATTACAGGCTCTGTGGTTTTGTGATATTTCCTCTGTTCTCAATGTTATGTGAGGAAGAAAACGGATGTGTTTTCTTAGAATAATGATCTCAATCTGTGTGTCGCTTTTGTTTTGTGGTTTTTCTCTGCACTGGTTTTTACAACTGACTGGGTCAAACAGTACCATGACATGAACTACATACAAATCAGAGTGCACACTCAACATCTTAGAGACCATAAGAGCTTTGTATGTTATACAGCAAGCCAGCGATCCCAAATGTCAAGATGCAGCAGAAATGCCATTTTTCTTGTTTCCAGGCTAGAAAATGTCTAGTTTTGACTTCTGCCTCAGCTCTCAATTTTGAAATCCTCTAAGTGATTCCTCCTATTATAAACTGTACTAGGGATGCAATTTCCTTTATTCTTGGGATTAATGTAATCTTCAATACTTTAGTATCAACATATTTTACCTGCATTTGGAACCTTCTTGTAAGGGGCCAAGCAATGTTTTAATGAGGTTGTGCTCTCCAGCCACAGTATGAATCGTGGCAGAACATGCATACATCTCTCCTCTCAAATTGCCTTTGTTTTCTATACTCTAATGCTCATGTTGTTTACCCATCATTTATTCACATTGCAATCTTTTCCTTAGACCATGTCATCTTGCTTTTTGCTTTGAGCAAGCTATCTTTATTTACCTTCAAAAATAGAAACTGTTCTCATTTTTGTCCCATTTCTCTTCTGCCTTTTCTCTCTAATTTTAATGACAGGTTAGTTTTCTTTTAATTTTCATTCCTCTGATTATGTAAAATCTCTATGCTAAACCAAGAGTCCTCTTCTTTCTTGATATAATAGTTGATGGCTCCTTAGCTAGATATAAAGTTTCATAGTTTCTTTCTTATCTCACAGGTGATCCTCTGAGGCTTCCTTTCTTTGCATCTTCTCAGTGACCACCAGGACTCGGACCAATACCCTCTTTGCCTCTGTAATCCAAATACTTCCAGTTAACACTATTTTCAGGATGATAATATCCCACTTTCTGTTACTTTCCTCTCTCTTTTATATTTTCTTCAGTATACTTCAGCCGAGAACATATGTCCCCATGCCACTGGCATCCACTGGTGTGGAGAAGGTAGCTAAAGATGTTTTCACTCTCTCTCAACAGACTAGAATCGGGGCAGACAATGAATCTGGATCGTAGGTAGTTATGGACAGACAAATGAATGCACTTTCTTACTATATCCAGAAGCAGAAGGATGGAAATATTGCTTCCAAATGAATGTGGTGATTGCCACCAATCTAGATGCCTTTAAAGTGGGTTGTGGGGTCAGGTGTTTTACAAATCCATGGAGGCCATCAGTAGCTACTATCATGATGGCAACAGTAAACTGAGGATGTGGGACTAAATATACCTTTCCTCTGACCCACAGGGATGTTCTTATGGTCTTCTGTAACTCATCAGAATTCCTTCTCTCTCATTGTCTACCCTTTCTTGTCTATATCCTAATACGTTTAGGCAGATAGGAAACATATCTTGTCTTTTAACAGCCTAGTTGAACATGAGTCAACAGTGTGATGCAACAACTAAAAAGGCCAATAATTTTATGCTGCATTAACAAAAGTATAGTGTCTAGATCAAGGGAAGTAATAGTGCCACTCTATTCTGCTTTGGTCAGGCCCCACCTGGAATATTGCGTCCAGTTCTGGACATCACAATTCAAAAAGGATGTTGAGAACTAGAGCATGTCCAAAGGAGGATGACTGAAATGATGAAGGATCTGGAAACCATGCCCTATGAGGAATGAATGAGGGAGCTGGGGATGTTTAGCCTGGAGAAAAGAAGGTTAAGAGGTGATATGATAGCCCTCTTTAGGTATTTAAGGGGGTGTCATATTGAGGATGGAGCAAGCTTTGTTTTCTGCTGCTCCCGAGAATAGGAACCGGAAAAATGGATGCAAGCTACAGGAAGAGAGATTCCACCTCAACATTAGGAGGAACTTCCTGACAGTAAGGGCTGTTCGAAAGTGGAACAAACTCCTTTGGAGTGTAGTGGAGTCTCCTTCCTTGGAGGTTTTTAAACAGAGGCTGGATGGCCATCTGTCGGGGATGCTTTGATTTTGGTTGCTGCATGGCAGGGGGGTTGGACCAGATGGCCCTTTCGGGTATCTTCGAACTCTATGATTCTATGATGTTAGTACATTTAAATTCCCTTCAAATGTGTAATAATGAGATGTTTGGCATCTGGAACAATGTAACAGTTTACAAAATATGGACAAAAATGAGATTATCTATAAATACCATACATTCTCTGCTCCCAAATAAAAGAATAGGTTTTTTTAAAAAAAATGTTATTGTACATTGCTGCTCACTTGGGATAATTTGATTAGTCCTGTTACTTCAGATCTCTTTTGTGCAAATCTATTGTGGTTTTTTAAGCTTCTCTTCTACATGCCCATTTTGATCAGAGTGGCCTCTCACCCATCCCGTTTTCTGAGCATGTTCTTTGTCTTGGTCAACCTTTTTGCAATTTCTAATTATTCATTTTCTCAGAGTCCCCTTCAGAAGTCTTGTTTCAGAAACAAATACCGATGGACTTCAAACTGTATTCATCAAAGTGCGCATTATGCCTCAAATGTGTTTGGAGCAAAATCCCAAACTCTTGTAAGATCAGGAGGAAAAATTTAAGCAAGGCACTGTATAAATTCAAACCCTACTTTGGATTTATCTGAAAGCTAATCAGCTGCCTTTTATTTGCACAAAGTTCAGTTATGTTCCATTAATAATCATTTGCCTAATTTATACATTTAAACATAGAGGAAGAACTCAGTGATGTAGAAGTGTTTCTCAAGCTTTTGAACAGATGCAACGGATTGTGGGGTGACCATGTGGCCTATTTTACAGATGCCAGTCCTCTGTTTGAAGCTACCCTCTTTTTAGTGGTTCCCAACATCCTTCAGATGTGGACTTCAAATCTTTGAAGCCCCAGTCAACATGGGAAGGAAAACAGAGTGGGAGGTTTAAAAAAATGTGGAGCGACAGACTGAGAGCAACTATTGAGTTTTAAAGGCTGCCCAGTTCAAGTCCACCACATTTTGTTTTAATAGTGAAATAGAATGAAAAGTAGATATGCAAGACCTGAATGAAATACATGTAAATCAGTAAGATCATTATACAAAATCCATCTTTATTTGAATCTAAGTAGTTTGTGTCGTTTCACCCATTTCTCTCCAAATAGTAGTAGACTCTGCTAAGCAGAATAAAGCCTCCATGAAATGGAGTAGGAAGATATTGTATGGCGTTTAATGAGGCTAGCTCTATTTTCAAGGTCCAAAAGGCTCAGAAGGCTGACCAAAAGTGGAGGAAAGGATTTAGATCTAGAGTAGGTAGTGGATGGATTGCGGGCAGCCTAGTGGAAATGAAGAGAGAGAGAAAGAAAATGCCAAGACAATAATGAAATGAAAGAGAAAAGGAGTGGAAGTCTGTGGAAGGAAAGAAATTACTATGTCAGGGTCTTGGAGGGGAGAGAAGGTGAGGCCATCCTGAATGTGTGAGGGTGAATGCAGATTTGGAAGTGGATGAAGATTTGGAGACATTAGCAAAGTAAGGAGGAGAGAGAAAGAGAGACATTTCTTTGCATATGAATGCCAGTCTTAAAGTGCAGGAGCACTGTCTTGGCAAACTGGATTGTAAGCTATGGGATCTGGGACAGCTATTTTTAAGCTATATTGAAGTTCCTTCATCTTGTATTTAATTGTTTACCTAGACTCTTTCAGTTATTTACCCTGCTTTCTAACCTCTTCTCCATAATCTGGAGAAGGAAACCCTATTAACCCTATTCACAGAATCTTGATTTCCTCTGAAGGAATTTCCCATCAGTATGTGTGGTGACTTCTTAGCTAATGTGATCTTTTCATCTGAAGCTTATGGCTGATTCTGTTTTATATCCAACTATTGGAGAGTAGGTGTTTTAGGCAGGCTTCTATGGTTCATTCAGCACCATGTTGCCATCATGAAGAAGTTCTAGCGGTAACAGATCTACATACAAATACTGAGATGTCTCCAGTTTTGTCACTGCTGTTCCAAAAAAAAAATCTTGTAGACAGTTTGTTGGCTAAGGGATGAACAGAATATTAGACTAGATGATAGACATTTGATCTGATCCAACAGGTTCTTCTTATGTTCCTGGACTGAAGCTATTTGAAGCTTTAAAGATAATAACCAAAATTGCAGCCGGTGAAAAAGATGACTTCTGTGCTCAAGAAAGGTTTTCAACCTTGCTAGTCCATGATCTGATACATGGTCAAAAAGCGAAAATATGAACACTATTTATTGCAGAAAGGATATAATCAGGAACATATCAGAAATTCCACATAAATAAGGGTTTGTTATTTTCATTATATTTGCACATTTGCAGTTTCTAAATTTTTTGAAATGGCCCACCTGTCTAAATCTATCTAGCATCCAAGAAGATTGAGAATATATTTGGATTTGCTCACTGGATGTTCATCCTTTCTCTAATCTGTTTGCCAGACTTGGGAACATTTGTGATATCTAACTCTTTTAGTACATTTCTCTAGGCAACAACTGAGAAGAAGACCCATTCATAAATCCATCAAATCTCTGAATTCCTCTGAAATTCAAAGAGCCAACTGGATGGCATTGTTATGCATTTTTCTTTCAAGAGAAACTTTAGACTGGGTTTTCCGCGGGTGATAGTGGCTCATTTCCATATGTTGTTTTAATTAGTCTGAAGATAAAATGCCTTCTGCCCTCTCCCTCCTATATAAACAGAATATTAAAGTGTTTGGGTTATGAATAGCTTAGCAGGCTGCAATAACGGGTCACTCTGTACCATATTAGATCTTGAGTTCAGCTTCTAATTTTGCAGACTATTCTCTCATTTTCAACACTCAGTTGGAAAGTAGCTTATTTGGTGTAGCTAAATAAATTGCTAAATATTTGTCTAATGTGAAATTTCTTCATCACATGTCTGTTCTAATAGTTGGTTCTTCAGTATTATGTTTATTCCCTTTTCCTTGGCTTTTGTTTTAATTTGCCTGCACTGCTGTTATTGTTGTCAGCTGTGACTAACAGTGCATAAGCTCCAACATTTCACTGATGAAAACCACAACAGATGTGGCCAAGCAACATCAGAGCGGGGTCAAGAGGACAAAAAATACTAATGAGAATGAACTCACAAGCTAGGAGAGGCCGCAGCAGTTTGTTTTGTCTGAGTCTTCTGGGAAGGACACAGTCTCCCACCCTAATTGTCTTTTCCCTCATGCTGAGTTGAATACAAAACCCTAGCTTTTCCACTTTGAACTCAGTTTGTTGCACTTGAAATAAGGTAAGAACAAAGATGGAAACTGGAAGGAAGAGAAGGAAACTCAGATATTTTAAAAGCAACTGAAAAAGTTGGATGATATACGATTAATTGGGAGTGTCCCTGCCAAATCAGGACAGTTGTCACGATTAAGTTTAAATCAGTTGTCATGATTAGCCACAGTGTGACCACATCAACATAATCTTGTGCCCTTGTCCCAACCAATGGTAAAAGATGATACACAATGGCGAAGAGATGATATACAAGGTGACCACATTTGAATTGCCCGGAATGTGAACTGCTGTTTGCTGTTCATGGAAATAGTGTCCTGAAACAAGGCACATAGAGAGAGACAAACGTTTCTAGGAAATCAGGTTTGGCTAAGTTGTTATTTTGATGTATAGGCTATTAAAGAGCCATGAATCTGATATAATCCAAGAGATGTTACTACGTATGCAAATTCTCCACTAATTCTTCTCAAAGGAAGCAATGAGTAATTTTAGCAATTTTCCTAAACAGTGAGAAGGTCTCTAGAAACCACACAGTTTTCTAAACCTGTTTGCAATTCAGACTTATGTTGTGCAAACTTTGCATGCGGTTCTTGCAAAATTGCACTTCCTTCCTATGCAGGAAGCAGTGCTTCCTGTGCAGAAAATAATATTTCCATGCGGAAATACAATTTTTTGCACAGAAAGTGCTGTAATTGGGGACCTGATCTTCACATAATTAACACACATTCATTTTGCACATAAAACAGAGCAACTTTTTATGTGCAGAAAATGCTATTTTCTATGGAATACAACCATTTTTTTTTTTTTGGGAATATCTTTGATCTTTGGGGAGTAGTGGTATCACCTTCCTTTAGGGTGTCATCCAGTGGAAACCATACATGTCTTGACTGGCTGTAGTTGTTGCAACTAGGGAAGGCAAGCAGGCAATTCCCTGCAATGTCAGAGACATGGATGACAGCATAGCCTAGACCAGAGATGCACAAGTTGCAGTCTTGGGGCCACATGCAGCCTTCTCCATGTCTCATCTGCCCCTGCAGACTCCCTAAACCACAGTTTCTGTCCCAAAACCGAGTGGTGGAAATGCCTGTCCTTGAAGCCTCCTGGAATTTGAGTCTACCTTGTTTTGTACAGATTGATGTACACTAGCTGGGTTTGTTGTCACGTATCTCCAAGTCATTTCTGGATTATGGTGACCCTAAGACAAACCTACATTGGGGCTTTCTTGGCAAGTTTCTTCAGAGAGGATTTGCAGTTGCCATTTTCTGAGGATGAGAGAGTGTGACTTGCCCAAGGGTTTCATGGCTCAGTGAGATTTGATCCCTGGTTTTCAGCATTGTAGTCTAGCATTCAAGCCACTAATAATAATAATAATAATAATAATAATAATTACTATTATTATTATTATTTGTATCTCGCCTCTCCCTGTATTGGATCAAGGTGGGTAACAACAAACAAAAACAATAAAATCAAACATGACTATCAATCTCCCTCCCATCCTAAAACAACATTAAAAACAATTCCCAATACAATGGTTAATAAAATAAAAAGTCTGGTGGGTACCGCTAAGCAAATGGAGGGGAAATTCTGAGGAGATCAGTTTGGGAAGGCCTGCTGGAAGAGATCCGTTTTTATTGCCTTCTTAAGCAAAGATGTTAGATGGCGGATCTCATCCTACAGGTCATTCCAGACTTTTGGAGAGGCAACAGAAAACGTCCTCTGGGAAGTCATCTTCAGTCTAGTTCTCTCTAACTGCAGTAGGTTCTTCCCAGAGGACCTGAGAGTGTGGGAAGGATTGTATGGGAGGAGGAGTTCCCTCAGGTAAACTGAGCCCAAGCCATTCAGGGCTTTATAGGTAGGTAACCAACACCTTATACTGTGCCCAGAAGCTAATGGGCAGTCAGTCTAGGGATTTTCAGATAGTTGTAATAGAATCAAATTTGTAACTCCCTGTCACCAATTTGGCTGCCATATTTTGGACCAATGGCAGCTTCTGAACATGGCATGAGGTTTGCCCCATGTAGAGCACATTGCAGAAATCGAGACAAGAGGTTACCAGTGAATGTACAACCATTTCTAGGTTTTCCCGTTCCAGGAAAGGTCGTAGTTGGCAAATCAGCTGAAGCTGATAATTGGCGTTCCTGGCTGTCGCATCCACCTGGGATGACAGCTGAAGCGACAAGTCCAGGAGCACCCCCAAGCTATGGACACAGTCCTTTAGGAGAAGTGTGACCCCGTCCAGAACTGGAGAGTTTATCAGCATATGCGGATTGGGATTGCCTATAGCGAGTACCTCTGTTTTAGCTGGATTCAATTTAAGTCTATTTTCCCTCATCCAATCCATTACTGACTTCAGGCAGTCATTGAGAGAGGAGATGCCTTCCATGGTCACTGAAGCTGTCCAAGACATGGAGAAACAAATTTGGGTGTCATCAGCATACTGATAACACTCTGCCCCATGTCTCTGGATCATCTCACCCAGCGGCTTCATGTAAATGTTGAACACCATTGGTGACAGTATCACTCCTTGAGGGACGCCCAATTTGAGCTCCCTCTTGGCCGAACAACTGTCCTCAAGCGACACCATCTGGAACCTGCCCGAGAGATAGGACCGGAACCACTGCAGAGCAGTGCCTCCGATTCCCAATTCCCTCAGGCGTTCCAGAAGGATACCATGGTCTATGGTATCGAAGACTGCTGAGAAGTCCAAGAGCACCAACAGGGCCACACTTCCCCTGTCGATGCACAGACAGAGATCATCGACCAAGGCGACCATGGCAGTCTCCACTTCATATCCTGACCTATGATGCCATGCTAGCTCTTGGGAGTGGAGGGAATAAGGGCCTAGCGCAACCACATATTTGCCCCCAACATGAACTTTACCTTCAGTTCTGAAGTGTTTAGAATTGCAACAGTCTAAAACTTCAATTGAGCATTTAGAAATTTAAGCATCCAAAGAAAAAGGTCAGCCAAGTGACCTAGGAAATGCAAACCTAGCAAATTGAACCTTTTCATGCATCAATGCTTTTAGATCTTACACTCTGCAATGCTAGAACTCTGAGGAGTGATGGAATATTTCATGGGGGAGCAGAATTCCTTTTTGGAGGTGCAATGCCCTCATTTTGCCACACCCGTGGCTATACATCTGGCTTAATATTGTTAAAAAAAATTAAAATGCCAATTAAAAAAATTCAAAAATAAAATTCCACATACTTCTCATTGGCATTGGTTTTTCTTGTTTGTTGGCATGTTTGACAGACTGTGCCCCCCCCCCCAGGCCACACAGACAGAAAAATGGCTGTTGGATGTTCCAGAGGTGTTCACCCTTGTCCTAGGTTCATTGATAGCTGGGTCATAGCCATTGCAATGATGCACTTGTCAACAATAGAGGTACATGCTGAAACCAGGGCAAGGTACGGGTATAAAGACAACAGTGGGAGTAGTTTAAGGGGGAAGACAATGACAATCTTTCACTGACAATGATATGCAATTAGTTTCATTCAGTTTCCCCAGAACCCATAGTTGGCATGATCTCAGCTTTTAGTGTAGTAGAAGAAAAGCAATTCACAAAGGAAAATAAAATACTAATATTCAAGTACCAGCAAATGGTTTGCCTGAGAAGTAAACACAACACTTGAACAGGACAACACAAAGCAGAGAGATGGATATAGTACTTCAGAATCTTTCAGCGCTATTCTCAGACTAACTCCATTAGGTACCACAGAATTTGACTCATTACTTTCCCCGCCAACATGGGCAGAACATTGCTATTTCAGCTGTAATTCATCACAAGGTATGTATGTGTTCCTCATTTTATAGGCAGGGTGTAGGGCCTGAGCAGTGGAAGATGGAGGAAGAAGGGGGACATAGTTAGCTCATTGTTTTGTGTTTGGCTGCTGCTTTGTGCCACATCTCCTCTTTGTGGATGAGGTCAGTGAGCAATAGATATCCAAGTGAAGGAGGAGGAGAGCAAAGAGGGAGAAAGACTAGACAGCAATTGAAACAGAGATGCCAGATATAGAAAAAAGGATACAGGAGGATAAAGAGGGACTGGAAGAAATGATCTGCAGAGTCTCGAGTAAAATAAACTAAGTGAAGAAATAGACTGTGGAAATCAGGAAACATGAAATGAGGTAGATGCTGTACCTGCTGCACCCAGAAAAAGAAGGGCAAGGGAGAAGAAATGAACAGTGATGTGCTCCTGTGATGGCCATGTAAGTGGCAATGAAGGCAGCTTGGTACAGCCAGGAACCTAGAGATCAAGGAAGAGTGAAAGGAAGCTGGGGTGAGAAAGATGGAGGGGGACTGCCCAGGCACATGGCAGTAATGTAGGTAGCCCCTGTTGCCTGGTTCCAGCACAAACAGGCACCCAAGTACAGAAAGCAGTGGTCAGATGAATCACCAGCTCCATTGATTTCCCCATCAGAGGCAATCATATTTGGTTGTTAATTGCCACCAAGTTGACTTTAACTTATGGTGACCCTATGAATGAAAGGGCTCCAGGTCTCCGTGTTATCAGCAAGACTGCCCTGCTGTGGTCTTGCAAGCTCACAGCCATAACTTCCTCTTGTTGAATGCCTTCTGACCTGGGAGTCTAATCTTGTGACACTATCTCTTGTTTCATTTTGGATTGTCTCATGATAGGGTTTTCATAGTTAAAGAATGGTTAACCAGTATCTCTTTTTGCATGGTACTAACAAGTCTGAGACATCCTTGTCAGTGTCACCTGCCACTCCTGCTGCCGCCTAGTAGTTGCTTGGCACATTTAGTCGGGCTCCTCAGCAAAAGGACATAGAAGACTCTACCAGCAGCAGTGCAGCCATCAGTGTAACCTTTGCTTTACAAGCAGAGGTGGGGAACCTATGACCCTCCAGGTTCTGATGAATTACCATTCCCACCGTTCCTCACCACCAGCCAAGCTGAAGGATGTTTTAGCCAGGCTCATGAGAGCTTGGTTGCAGCTACATGAAGGAAGACACAGTTAAACCACTCCCAACAGATGGCCACACAGCCTCTGTTTAACATTTTTCAGATAAGGGGACTCTACCACGCCCAGAGGTAGTCAAACAGTTCTTACTGTCAGGAAGTTCCTCCTAATGTTGAGGTGGAATCTCATTTCCTGTAGCTTGCATCCATTGTTCCAGGTCCTATTCTCTAGAGCAGGGGTAGGCAACCCTTTTGAGCCGGGGGCTGGGTTGCTGTCCCTCAGACAACTGGGGGGCCGAAGCCAAAAAAATAAATAATTAAATAAATTGTAAAAAAATTAATTAATTAACCGGGACAAATGTAGGGCAAAATTTTCAAATGGAGGGCACTTTTTAAATAAAAAATGGAGGTCATGCGAAAAAAAATTGCTGATTTATTTAAAAATGTTAAGATAAATCCATGTTTCTGAGGCTTTATAGACAATTGCCCCACTGTGCCCCTTGTGTGAGACGCCAAAGGCCCCAGCGGCAATCGGCGGCAGGACCAGGCTGGGGCCGGTCCCAAGGCCTCGCCGGGCCGCATCCGGCCCGCGGGCCGCAGGTTGCCTACCCCTGCTCTAGAGCAACGAAAATCAAGCTTGCTCCATCCTCAATATGACATCCCTTCAAATATTTATACAGGGCTATCATATCACCTCTTAACTGTCTCTTCCCCAGGCTAAACATACCCAGCTCCCTAAGCTGCTCCTCATAGGGCATGCTTTCTAGACTTTTCACCATTTTGATCACCCTCCTCTGGACACACTCCAGCTTGTCCACATCCTTTTTGTATCGTGGTACCCAGAACTGGACACAGTATTCCAGGTCAGGTCTGACCAAAGCAGAATAATGTGGTACTATTACTTCCCTCAGTCCAAACACTATACTACTATTGATGCATCTGAGATGACAGTCAATTTTTGGTGATGGACAGAGCTTTTTATTACACCTGAGCACAGCAGCCTAGGCCAGCATAAAGGTGCACTGCGGGCACTATATCATTTACAGAGTTGTGTCTATTCCCCATTACTTAACATCTGCCTCATTCTACCTAATGATAGGACCAACCCTATCTGTAGTAACTGCTCCTGCCTTCTTTGTGACAACTATAGTTCCACTCTCATAACCTCTCTTCCAGGATGCATTTGAAGATTCTGTTGGCCTTATATATCACTTCCTTCCATGATTAAAGTGGATTACAGTTCCACACTGTTTTGTTAATATCTGTGCTTTCCTGGTTATTCTTCATTCTTGCTTTGCATTCATACTTCTGTGATACATACAAACCTACATACACAACTGAGCAAATAGCCTCTTTTGTGGCAGCAGCAAAGCAAAAACTATCCAATTCTTGTCTCTTTTATCTATTGTTGAATTTTTGTCTGTTGCCAAACCGAAATGTTTCTTTAATGTAAATCTTAGAGGGGATCACCATAGCAATGACATAATCTTAAATAGAAAATGGAACAGAAAATGGAAAGTGTTGAGTATATATGTATGTGTGCGGCTCAGTTGAGGCATAGAACTCACAAAATCTATTAGTCAACACTGAAGTGTAAAAGATGCAAGACTGCATCTGTCATGCTTCATGAGGCTGCAAAACCTATTATCCTTTCTGAAAGGCAAAATATTTAACAGGGTGAAACATTTGGAACATCCATGCTGTGCTGTATGCAGCTGAAACGAACTCTTGCTATCACGTCATTCAGTTTCAGTTTTGCTAGATTCTTTTAAAGCAGTCTTCAGGTGTGGTGGAGCAGTTATCTCACACTGTAAGGTTCACAATCTTCAAATGAGGACTTGATCTAGCCATATATTTGCAGTCAAAAGTACACGATGATGATAGTATTACTGGTGAACCACATACAGTATGGGAACAGTGTTGGTCCACCTGATGTCGCTGAACTAAGCACTCAAGTATTCTTCATCACTGGCTATGCTGGCTAGAGTTGCTGGGACTTGCAGTACAACAACTTCTGGAGTTCCATATGATTCCCACTGATGCTTTAATGTTTTAGGCCATGGGGAAGTTGATGTCTGGAAATCTGAACAAAAGACAACCTTAAGTGAAGATATTTTTTTTTTATCCGTGTGAACTCCCTACATGGGAAGGAAAAAAAAGAAAGGGTCTGCTATTGTCCTGTTTTGGTCTCAGCACAAGACCAGTCCCTCAGAAAAGGAGTGCAGGAAGATACGGAACCCAAAAGACACACAAGGGGAAGTGTAGCTCACAAGCAAGGAAGCTGAAACAGAGAAATCAGTTCAGTCCAAGTCAAGCAGTATATCAAGGTGATAGTCCAAAGGGAGATCCAAGGATGTAGTCAACAAACTGAGCAAGGTCTAAGGCTATCAAGCAGCATGAACAGGAACAAAGGCAGGAAAGTTACATCCACCAAGAAAGTCAATTGTCAGCAACAACTTCTTGAGGAAAGTGCTGGGCTATTTACGATCTGACAGCCTTTCACAGGTTCTGATTGCTGAGCATTTTGGATATAAATGCTCAGAGTATCTCCAATCCTCCTTCTCTCAACAATGCTCTGCTGGGAGGTGATACTGCCAGATGTGTGTCTGTGCCATAACAGAATGCTGTGGCTGCTAGGGTGTCTCACCCATTATCTCAGGCACTGGCATGTCTCTCTGTCACTTTGTCTCTCTGTCTGAGTACTCACTGTCTGTGTCAGTCTGCACCGGGGTCCTAAAGGAAGGGCATGAGACCTGGCATTTGCTGCATTATGAAGAGAAGAGCAAGGAAGTGGGTGTGGGAAAAAGTGAAGTGAAATCTGAGGGTGCTGGTCTCCAGGTCAGGAGGAAACAGACAAGACAGAAAAGGACTGCACAAGGGACCCCCAAACTATCTGTCTAGCCCATTGTCCCATGGAAGCACAGAGTCATTTCTGCAAAGCTGTTGCTCATCTGTCCACATAGTGGAAAGCAGTGAAGGTTTCTGTGTGTGTTGTGCTTATATACTTGAACCTCAAATATTATACACCAATCATTGGAGGATATGAATCGTAGCTTGCAGAAGTTGATACTAAAATAAATCTGTTAAGTCTTATCTGTGCCACAAGATTCTTTGTTATTCTAGATCAGGTTGGCATGGATACTACCTTGAACAATTGAAAACAGAACAAATTTGTCCCTGAATTAACACTGGAGGATTGCTAATAAACCACACACCTCTGGTGAAAGATAAGGATGCAGCAGTTTAATGTATTTGCTCTGCAGTACACATTCATGTGAAAGGTATCCTTTATACTGACACCCATTAAATTCCAGTGAAAACTTTTTTGTGTGTAATGTGAATAGGAGCCACTATGAACAGCTTCAGAACTGAGACATGGAGCAGTACAGAAAGGGGACTGAACTCTTCTAGCCATTATCTGGACCAACCATCCAACAAAAAATCATCTTAGGATGGATCTGCACCGCAGAAATAATCCAGTTTGATACCACTTTAACTGCCATGGTTCAATGCGATGGAATTCTGGGAACCAGTTTGTTGTAGCACCAGAGCTCTCTGACAGAGAAGGCTAAGTGTCCCACAAAACTACAATCCCCAGCATTGTGCCATGGCAGTTAAAGTGGTGTCAAACTGAATTATTTCTGCAGTGCAGATGCAGCCTTAGAAACTGTTATTTACATTTTAAGGGCACCTCCCATTGATCCTTAAGCTTTCTCCAGTCTTCTGTTTACATAACACAAAAGACAACAACCTGTGCATGTTAACTGCAGTCACACAATTAACATCACATCTAGTTCCACCTCCTCATTTCCTTTAAGGGGCAAGCTGGGTCATTCTAGCAGAAAGAAGACCACCATCATCCCCGAATCAGCCAGATCTTGGTCTCAGGACATACTTCACCTGGGGAACAAGTGAGATGAAGGGCCTTTCAAAGTAGCCAGTCTACAGCACACCTTCTAGCCTCCTTGTAGGCTGCCATGGCTTACTGCTGGGTCTCCTTGTGGGTTCTATAACGGTGAGTACAGAGAATGGTGCAGACATTATATTCTACTGCAAAGCCCTTTCTGCTTAATCTCATTTCTGTTCAAGTCCCCAGCATTTTAGCTAAATAGATACCTTGCCTGTGGTGTCCAAAAAAAATGAGGAGATGGAAGAACCCCTGCTAACTCCTGCTCTAAATTCTTTCATGCAAAAACCATCTCCTTATTTGATCTTTCCCTTTCCTCCATCTTGCCTCTCCCCTCCCTCCTTTTATGAGACCGAGCAACCCGAATGAGAAATGCTCTGTTGGCAGCAATGCCAAGTTTATCCCAAGAGGTTAACTCTTTTTAGAAAAATCTCTTCTATTATTAATCTAACATCCACTTTAAAAGAGCCACTGGGAGAAAAAAAATACAGAGATGGATCTCGGTATAGTGTTACAGTTGATGAATGGGAAAGCAGAACAGCGCAAAAGCTCCTCCATTTTAAGTCCACCATGAGTGTTAAGCACAGTTCACAAGCTGCTTTTGAATTCTTTATACCATTGAGTTCCTGGTCTGATATGTTTGACACTTCTTAGAACATTATAATTGAAATCCTCTATCAAGTATTGTGCCACATACCTTGGCAAGCTTCAGAGAGTTATAGATCTGCCAGCTGTGCCTTGGTGCAATGTGGCAAAGGAGATGTACAATCATCACAGAGATGACAGGTAATATGTCAGGACAGACTTACGTGTGCAGAAAGTGAGTAAGGACTAAGATGGGGGGTTACTTTCACAAAGGGATGAGAGAGTTTTTTTGCTTACTCAGGTGTTTTGTGCACCGTTGTGTGAGGACTCAGTTCTTAAGCTGCTTGTTATGTCCTCTTGAGCCAAACTGGAAGGCACTCAAGTGTTTGTTCAAAACAGAAACTGCCATGTGTTCAATTGTGAGTGATATGCCTTTGCTTCTCTATTGACTGCTTTGCCTCCGCTCCAGCCTAAGAAAAAAGGAGACAGACGAAGAAGCATTTCAGTTAGGTGGGTGTGAAACTCAGTATGGGTTCACTTCCAGTTGGAAAGGCCCTAACATGTTTATCAAAAGAATGGCTGGTTTGTGTCCAAGCCAGCACTTTTTGAAAATGGAGGTAATATGCTCAAGCCATTTTCAGTTACATGAAAGGTCAGCAGTAGAAAGAAGTCATAGAAAACAAATGGGATTGTCAAGGTGGCTGTACAGGGACTTTTAAAATTAATATTATTGTCAATCTATCCAGGTGGAACATAGGTTGAAGAACACTGGTGGGTTTCTTCTTCACTAATTAAAACTCACTGGAAATGAGTTTCAGTTTTAACCATTATTTTTCTTTGTTATTTAAAGGCATACCTCACTTAACACCTCTGACAATAAAGTTCCATTTCACAGAGTCTTTTTATGTCCCCAGGCCATGTTCTCTGTCTAGTGGGCATATTTTTTAGCAGCAGCACTGATAGGATGGTGAAGGAGGGCTTGAGAAACACTGGTTTTCAGTGTGGGACTGCAAAGAGTGTCTGCAATAAAGAGTGGGATCCTACTGTAGCCAGGTATGTTTCCCAACAGCAGGTAAGGTAAAGAGCAACTGTTTCCAGAATCTCTTGCTAAACACATGTGAATAGGGAAACTGAAAGAAAAGAGGAAAACATATTAGCCTGCCCCACCAGCTGTCTCTATTATGTTAAAAAAAATCATAAATCTGGCTACCAAAATATAAATCATAAGAAAAGTGAAAGCTGGTGGAAGGGGGAAAATCATTACTAGAAGAAGCTTTCCAGTAGTCTCTACAAGGTTCAAATGGTTTTGTTTACATATGTAAGCCTTACCTAACCTGGTTGTTTTATTTCATGCATTTATATAGTTACTGTGTTGTTATATTCCACGCATTCTCCCAATGAACTCAGGGTGAGGTATGTAGATATCTTTTCCTTGGTGTTGCATGCACATAAGTTGTCTCCAAACTATGGTGACCCAAAGGTGCAGCTATCATGGAGGGGGGTTGGGCAAGGTTTGTTCAAAGTGGATCTTTTTCTTAATCTTACAACAATCCCCCATGCATCTGAAAGCTTATGCTACAACTTCTTTCACACAGTTAGTCTCAAAGTTGCTACAAGATCCCTTTGCATATCTGCAATAACCCGGTCAAGTTATACCTGGATCAGGTGATGAGATACTCTATGAAATGGCCCAATTGACTGCATCTGGTGGCTTTCTGGTACAATACCTTTAGGCTCTGGGCTAACTACATACATCCACATTGGCTAGTGGACATTAGTAAAAGAGAAAGAAAGAAACGAGATTAATATTGTGCTTGCATTCAAAGGCAGCTCCCCCTTAGTCTCTTCTCTGTTTTAGACTTAGCTTTTAGAGTTTATTGTTTCTGATTTATGGTGAGCCTAAGCTGAACCTATCATGGGGTGTTCTTGGGGGGAAATTGTTCAGAAGAGGTTTGCCATTGCCTTCCCCTGAGGCTGAGAGCATGTGACTTGCCCAAGGTCATCCAGTGGGTTGCATGTCTGGGCTGGGAATCGAATCCTGGTCTTCAGAGTCATAACCCAACACTCAAACCATGCTGTGAGAGTAGCTCCACTGAAACCAGCCAACTAAGAACCATTCATATCAGTGGCTCTTCTTTAAGCATGTCTAGGGGCATTTCCAGACACTGGGCTAATTGTGCTAACAATTAGATAACATGGTGCAGTCATTCTGCTTTTCTCCTGAAAAGATTTTCCATGGTAAGAAAAGTGCTGAAAGAAGTGGAAGAAAAACAAAGGAGGATGAAGATTTTACCTAACACCAGTGAATGAAGCAAGATGATGGGGTGATGAAAGCATTATGTGGAGCTGCTCTAGGTTTGACTCCAATCCAATGTGTTCCTGAGTGCTGGCAAATTCCTATATCCTTGGTTGCTCTTCCATCCTCACTTCTGGCTGGCGCTTCAGTGCTGACTCTTAGATTGTCCTTTGGCTCGGAATTCCTCTGGCTTTGTCTTATAGCTCTTGGCTCACTTCAGACTGCTGCCGACAGCTTCACTCTGGATATTCACTTCTTTGACAATTGAAATTTGCTATTGAAAAATGAAGAACATAAGGGAAAGTGACACAAAACAGAATATAGCCCTAATTTCAGTGTCCTCCACAGCGGTCAAGCATTTCCCAAAGCACACCAAGGATACTGAAATTCTCTAATCCACAGCAAGGTGACTGGGCAAACTGAATTGATATAGAGCAAAAATTACTGTATGCTCTTGCCCAAAATCATGATGACTCTGGCTGGTCACAGAATCAGCACTGCCAGGGAAATTCATAAATATGTTTTGTGAGGTTTTCTTTATTCCTCCTTCTCCCCTTTTTAAAGCATAGCTCCCTGCAGTGTTCCATTGGCCTTGAAGTACTGTTTGAAGATAATGTCACTGGGTAGCCCCGCTGCAGTGCAATACTGTTGATGTGCAAATCCGCTTGGCTGTAGAGAAGCATGCAGGAAACATAAAGCAAGTTTACCTGCTGTGTTGGACTCTTGGAACAATCTTGTTTCACCCTAAATTTTAAACAGAAAGGGGAAAAATGGATCAGAGGGAAAGGCACTTGAAGCATGAGAGATCTAACAGACTTCTTCAAGAAGCAGAATCAGGTGGATGATGCACTGTGAATATGGTTGTTAATTTATATTTAGAAAGTCAAAATAAATTAGGTTCTTTTGCATTATCTATGCAGGTACAAACTCTTCCTTGTATGTCTTTCAGCTGCATCCTAAATCTTATAGCTGTTTAGGAACTAGAACAGCAGTGGACACAGTGACACCCAAAGTCCACATTTTGGGTCCCCCGATGCCAGTCAGAACTCCCCTAAAGCTCCTCAAGCCTTTTATTTAAAAAGGGCAAGATTTGGGATGGCAATATTTGGTCCCAAACCACACTGATGTGCCCTCAAATGCTTGAAAACACAAAAATATCCCAGTTCACCCCCACAAGAACCACAGAACCTTGTACAATATTACCACCAAATGCCTCCATTTTCATCTGTAGTCCTTCTCAAAATACTGGCAGAAAGTGATGCAATGTCACATCCTGTCACCATTCTGAGGAAATGCAGAGGAAGACACAGATACTTTATTCAACCAGCTGCAGAAAGAACCAGGCGGCTGGCTGGTTGGTTAGAGGGGCAAGGCAGAAGGTAGCCCCACTACCCTTCTCTCCCTCTACTTTGCCCACTGGCCTGGCCAGCCACAGAAAGACCTGAGCACCTGGACAGATGGGCAGGCGAGGCAGTAGGCAGCCCCACAACCCCTTCCCTCCCTCTGTTTCACCTACTTGCCATGGAAAGACCTGGGCAGCTGGGAGGGCAAGACAGTAGGCAATTGTGCCTCTCTTCCTTCCCTCTGCCTTGCCTGCTGGCCTGGCCTGACCTAGAAAGACCTGGGTGGCTGGATGGGCAGGTGGGATAGCCAGCCAATAACCCCACTCTCCCAGAGAGAAGGAAGGAAGGGGCAGTGCTCTACAATGGCTGCATCCTACCCACCTTTTGCAGAGGCATTCTGGCTGCTGATGGACAATAAGTGAACATGCTTCTGGACTTTCACCTGGTGCATTCTGCACCTCCTGCACCCCCTAATGACATCCCTGGGACAAAGAAGCAAATGGAGAAGGAATGGAAAACATTATAATTTCTCGATTAGCCAAATCAAAATGTGATTCCCTGTTTTCTCTTTTGCTCCCTACACATGCAAAGTAAGTGTACAGTCAGCGATGAAGCTATGCGGGGGAAGGGTAATAGCTTTGCCCTCCCTTAGTTGGAATAATGCCTCCTTCAAACCCCAAATTTTTGGCATTGCAGAGAGAAAGATATTGAAAATTGTTCACACGTTGAACTTTTTCACTTGCTATAATTGGAGTCCCTTGGTCACTTTGCTTGTCCCCTTTTCTCTGATTGCCTCAGCTCTGTTACTAAATGCTCAACTGAAGTTTTAAGTTACTGGAATGCCAGAAATTTGGGCACAGATGAAAAATCTCATGGTATGTTCAAAGTACAATAGCCACAGTTCAGTCATTTTGGTTTTGCCTGAAAGTTCAGGCCTGATGCTGGTGGGTTAATCTAAAGTATTTTGATACTGCAGGCGAAAACCAAACCACACCAATCAAGTGGTGCCTTCATGCAGTGTTTAAAGCATCATAATCACATCCTGCATGTATTCCACCCTCCTTCCATGAAGAAAGATGAGATTAGTATCCTATTTTAATATATGAGTATAGCTTGATGAGAGGGGTGATGACAGGAGTTGAAATATAATGCCACCCCTAGGAGAAGCCAGCAGTGTGGTCTCTAGAACTACAAAAATCACTATTGATGAATATTGTATATATCTGCTTGTATCACATTTTATAGGAAATTATTCATCTGAATAATGATATTGATGATCCCAATTGTCTGTGAGCTGAGTTCTGATTATAGGAATACCCCACCAGAAAGGTAATCTTCGCTCATATTCCCCAAGAGCAGCACAAGAGGGCCAGGGAACCCTCCACTTGTATTATTTTATTTATTCAATATATATCCTGCCTTCCCCAACCCCCCACCAATATGGGACCCAGAACAGAATGCAAGGCAGCACTGGGCACTGCAAAGAGAAGAAGGAAATGACAACTATCACCTCCTTGCCTTTCTCCTCTGAGAACCTCCACTGTAATGTGAATCTATTCATGGAAAGGAATGAATCTGGATCGCTTTGTTTTCTTCATGTAACACTGAGAACAATATTTGTAGTATCAAGTTCCTATAAAGAAAGGAACTACTGCTGCTTCTTGAGGCATTAACTTTAAGGAAAGGAAAAGAGACAAACAGATCTTGAAGGAATTATAGAGAGAAGCAGGGGGCAAAGCTGATGCTCCTCCATCATACCAATAAAAGAGCAATGTTCTTTTCTCAAGTTTGTCCTTTCAGTTTCTCAAATGGGTTCTCCCCTCCGTGGCATGCATTTCCATATTGAAATTCCAGGGTAGGTCTGATGCTTCCCAAGTTGCTGAGCAGAAAAATTGCAAGGGCTATCTGTTGCAGCAAATACCTTAAAGCTAACATTTGGCTTAGAGACACTTAAATTCCCTTTTCAAACCCATCCACATGAATGAGTCAGAATTCTTAGATCTTCAGGGAAAGGCTTTTTCTTGATCTTGCCACATCACAGGCTCTGTTGGGACATTATCACATGCTGAAAATTGGAAGGTTAAACTGACCTCAGTCAGGGAGCATCGGAGGGGTTGAGCATGAGCTTAAATAATAATTGTTCTTTTAAATGTTCTCTGTTAAAGCAAGTTGCTTTGACTGAACTTATGTCAAGTGAAGGATCTGATTATGAATTGTATGTCTTACACTGTGAAATAAATAAATAAATAAATAAAAAGTGTGTGTGTGTGTGGGGGAAACAACGTTGGAGAGAAGGCAAACTCAGTCTGAACACAATGCCTAGGCACTCCAGCATTAGGCAAATTTGGGGAACTAGAGAATTTATAAATCCTGTTTCCCTCCGAATTTGAATCCAATCCACAATTGGCCAGTGTGAAATGCAGGTCTAGGATGCTTCCTAGATGCCTCCTCTGCCTCCTTCTCCTCCCCCTCCCTCTGGCTGAAAAAGTGTGACTTCCCAGAGAGTTTGTCTTCCACTGGAGCAGCCCCAGAGAAGAGTGACTTGCCCAGGGGGTTTGCCTTCCACCAGAGACCATGAGTATCATCCAGTCCAACCCCTGCCATGCAGGAACTCACAATCAAAACATCCCCGACAGATGGCCATCCAACCTCTGTTTAAAAACTTCCAAAGAAGGAGACTCCACCCCTCTCCAAGGGAGTGTGTTTCACTGTCAAACAGCTCTCACTTTCAGGAAGTTTCTCCTAATGTTTAGATGGAATCTCTTTTCTTGTAGCTTGCATCCATTGTTCTGGATCTTATTCTCTGGAGCAGCAGAAAACAAGCTTGTTCCCTCCTCAAAATGGCACTCCTTCAAATACTTAAACAGGGCTATCATATTACCTCTTAACCATCTCTTCTCCAAGTTAAACATAACCAGCTACCTAAGTCTTTTCTCATAGGGAAAGACCTTTCACCATTTTAGTTATTCTCCTCTGTACATGCTCCATTGTGGGGCTGGGGTGTTAAAAGATAAAGGTAAAGGTATTCCCTGTTGACAAGGTTGTCAAGTCGTGTCCAACCATAGGGGGCGGTGCTCATCTCTGTTACTACTACTACTACTACTAATAATAATAATAATTTGTTTTATTTATATACCGCTATTCCAAAGATCATAGCAGTGGAGAGCAAGTAAGCTAATTAGCAAGTAAGCTAATTTGCCCCCAACAGTCTGGGTACTCATTTTAGCGACCTTGGAAGGATGCAAGCCTGAGTCAAGCTTGGGTCCTTTTGCTGGTCTTGAACTCGCAACCTTGTGGTTTTGAGTGAATGGCTGCAGTACAGGCATTTAACCACTGCACCACCAGTGGCAGAAGCTAGAACTAGTGAAGGGAGTTCACCCCGTCATTTGGCACCCAGGCCTTGAATTGCCAACCTTCCGATTTTGCAATCAACAGAGTCAGTGTCTTAACCACTTGAGCCACCACAATATAATATTAATATGTTATAATATGTTATAATAGATTAATATTAATTATAATATGTTTTAATATGTGTAGTCTGCCAGGAAGCCATTGTCTCTGTTCAACTGTTGATGGATTGAAAGTTGTGAATATATTGTAATTCAGCTGTTTCTCTTTCCAATCTTCCTTAGTAGTTTTTTGTTTGGTTGCTCAAGAACTGCAAAAGTGTTCTTCTATAGGTTTTTGTGCATTCTCACCTCTATTGTCTGCTTTATATCCATTTATCCTTTGACACAGAGACTGGCCTGTTTGCTCAGTGTAAAGTACTGAAGGGTATTGTTAGCAGAGGATGGTATATATCACATTAGAGGATGAGCAAGTAAAAGTTCCTCTGATATTGTGGGTTATGTGATTAGATCCTGTGATTATATTTCCTGGGTAGATGTGTGAGTAAAGTTGACATTGGGATTTTTGGAAAGGTCTTTCACTAAGTAGTTTTACATATGTAAGGGTTGAAAAACAAACCTTCCTGTTGGTTTAATTCAGAAATAGGGAGTGATATAGTTTTATACCAGCCTTCCTAACCATGCTTGCTAAGACTGAAAGTGGTTGCATTTCAACAATATTTGGAGGTTCACGCTCTTTCTATGTCTGGTTTGACAATATTGCTATCTGCAGGGGCAATGTTGCAGGATAATATGGAGCAAGAATGGACATAGCCTGTCCTGGATAAGATGAGATGTTTTTCAAGCAGTGTTTATACCATGTCAAATCAAATTTGGCAGTGTAACGATCAGATCACTGATAATGATCTGATAATTAACATTATAGCATTTAATTAGATAATTAAATTAATAAGGTAATGACCATGGAGGATCTACATCAATTCAAACTAGACAATGAGGAAATCAAAAATAGTTAAAGAGTTCCTGTACCTTGGATCAAACATTGTTCAGAATGGAGACTGCAGTCAAGAAATCAGAAGAAGGCTAGGAATGGGAAGGGCAGTTACGAAAGAACTAGACAAGATCTTAAGGAATAAAGATATACAACTGAGCACTAAATTCAAAATCATCCAAGCCATTATATTCCCCATCACCATGTATGGATGTGAGACTTGAGATCTCATTGCACGGGCCCTGGACAATGGGCCCAGCATAGAATGGAAGGGGGTGGGAAGGGAACAGAACTGGGATGTCACCTATATTACCACATGCCAGAATGCTGCTGATGCAGCTGGAAGTCCCCATTCTGTTCCCCATTCTGTCTCCCACCCATCCCACAGGAGGCAATTTTCAAGAACTGTTCAGAACAATTCCTGAAAATCGCCCTCTGTGGGACAGATGGGAAATGGAATGGGGACTTCTGGTGGCATCGGCGTGCGGTAAAATAGATGATATACCCATTCCGTTCCCATCCCACCTCCTTCTGTTCCACGCCGGGCCCATTCCCCAGGGCCCATGCGATGAGGTCCTTGGACAGTGAAGAAAACAGATAAGGAAAAAACAAACAAACCCTGTTTTGAGATGTGTTGCTAGAGAAGAGTGCTGAAGATACCATGGATGGCTAAGAAGACAAACAAATGGGCCCTAGAATAGATCAAGCTGGAACTCTCCCTGAAAGCCAAGATGATTAAGTTGAGGCTGTCGTACTTGGGCCACATCATGAGAAGGCATGACTCTAATAATAATAATAATAATAATAATAATAATAATAATAATAATAGGATTTATTTATATGCCGCCCAATCACTGGGAATCCAGCTTACAACAGAGGGGATAATAATTAGACAGTTCCCTGCCCTCAGACTTACACTCTAAAAAGACACGACACAAAAGGAGAAGGGAATGGTGTGGGGGAGAGAAAATATAATAATACTAGGAAGGGTGGAAGGCAGTAGAAAGAAAGGAAGACCACACGCAAATGGACAGACTCAATCAGGGAGATCATGGACCTGAAATTATAGGACCTAAACAAAGCAGTGGAGGACATGGGGCTTGGAGATGTCTCATCCACAGGATCACCATGAGTTGAGGTTGACTTAAGGCAGTTAACAACAACAATAACAACAATGATCTGATCATAAACAATTATTTAAGGCTTTATTATATGAAGATCTAGAAGTGAACACATGTGTGAGCAGTTGAAACACTCTCTACAAGATGGCTGGCAGCTGAATCAACGTGTTCATACTAAGATGGGTAGCAGCCAAGTGCAAATGGCAACCATATCATGGTCCCATGTTTTATCTCCAACTTTTTGTCAAATGGACATTGTGATATGTGTGACATTGATCTCATTCCCAGCTTGTTCAAGAGAGACAGTGGTCCTTACTGCCCATTCCCCATACTGCAGCAGATATCTGAGCTTTTTATTGTATAATTTTTTTAAGATAGGAGATTGAGAAATGCTTGAATGTTTTTCCTTCTCATGATGCCCTTGCCTTTTTTGCTACAACCAGTGATATGGGAAAAATGGGCTTGTTTGAGACCACACAATAATCCTGGTCTACCTCTAGCCAAGTGCAGCTACTTAGTGGCCCTAGGTAGTGCATGTGTCCACATCCACTTTGAGCTTGTTCAGTGTGTCTTGGATGAGTATTGCAGTGTTCATGTAGCTTCATGTTGGAAACTTGTTTCTGCAAATGTCTTGTCCCTTGTTTGGAGGCAAATGAATCCATGGCAGCATCATGATTTAATTGTAGGTTTCTTTAGCTCCTGGCAAACCCTCAAGTCATTCCACTGCGTGTGGACACCTGACAATGTACTCAACCCTCTTTTGGGTTTCATTATATTTATATAAACCAAGTATCTCTTATGAATTGGATGGTGACAGCCTGACATTTGCTTGATTCCACTGTCACATACAAGAAAGCAACTGCTGTCATTTCCATGTGACAGAAGGAAGTTGGTCTAAAACTGACATGAATCGTGCTTTGCTAAAACTTAAATAAAATATAAGTGGATGTCTTTATTTGCAGAAGTTGATGTGCTACCTGGGCCTTTCCATCAGGCATGCAACTGAAATAGAAACTGGGATTCCAACGGGAATACCATCTGTACTGCTTCTTTATGTAACCCTGGTTTTGTTTGGGAAACACAGTGCATACACAAACATTAGTGCAGTGGTTGTTTCTGCTCCCAGAAGGCCCAGCCAGTATTGCAAATAGCCAGGGATTCTGGGAGATAAAGTCCAGAAGATTTGGAGGAGCAAAGGTTGAAAAACAGTCTATGGGCAAATAGGATGTAGATTATAATGGGTGTGTGTGTTTGTATGTGTGTACAATTTTGTTTTTAAAAATTGATTTTAAAAAAAGCATTATTACATATTAAAAAAGAAAGTGCAGAAAAAAAGAAAATGAAAAGAAGTAGATAAAATATGAATGTGGGCTAGGGATATACATTGATATAAGCTGACCATACTTCCAATAATACATTTTCTTGAAACTGATGTCTATAAAATACAAATTTCTGCCTTGGAATATAAATCTTTCAGCAGCAGTAAGGTCCAGCCACATTGACCAGCAGTTAAATTCCATGTCAGATGGATATAATTTAAAGCAACGTGTATGTCTGTAAATGCCGAAGATACAAAATTAAAATGTTGTAATATATCCAACTAAACAGGGCTAACCACTAAACATATCCACATCATATCATGAGGGAGCATTATTTATATTGCATTTATGTTACATTGCCAACATTTAACTGAAGTAGACATTTTTTTCCTTTCTAATGAAGTGTTGTTGCTGTCTGCCTTCAAGTCATTTTTGACTTATGGTGACCTGAAGGGGAGGTTTTCTTGGCAGGTTTGTTCAGGGGAGGCTTGCTGTTGCTTTCCTCTGAGGCAAGGAGATTGTGACTTTTCCACAGTCACTCAGTGGGTTTTCATGGTTGAGCAGAGATTTGAACTCTGGTCTGCCAGAGTCCTAGTCCCACATGCAAACTACTGCACCACACTGGTTCTCTCTAATGTGGTGTACACCAAATGAGGTGTAATAGGTGGAAAGGCACGATATAAAGAAATACTGTATCATCATCATCATCTTGATCTTCCCAAAATATCACTGTTTGCTGAACCAAATTTGTGATGTTAATGCTAGAGGAGTTTGCCACTGATTGATTTGTACAGGGCACTATATTGGCACACACCCAATACAGTTAAAAGTGAGTGGAGTTATATTGGGTGTGTGCCAATTTGTACTAAGTTGTCCACTACTTTTCCTGCAAATTTTATCAGAGGCATGAGCGGATGGAGGGAATTTGAGCAAAATGACAGTAATGGAAGTTTTATGTTCATGGCCGGTGGCACTCGTTTTAAGGTTTGCTTCATGAGCTGGAAGGCTGACACCTCAGAAATTAGCTATGGAGGTTGAGGACATGAATCCTGTAGAGGCAATGCATCATTAATCACTTAGTTGAGGAGTAGAAAGTGCAGAAGTGCTTTATCGAGAAACACTAGTTGCCACATAAGCCTGACTGTGTTTACTAACATATTCAGACGTCCTCTGGATGGTATCCACCATCAGAAGTGAGTCGGATGTAACCAAAGACAAGCCCTTTTCAGTAGTCATACCCTACATAGAGAATTCTCTTTAGAGGAAGGCATGCTCAGTGCCTGATTTTTTTGTTCTTTAAGTGCCTTGTAAATGTCTTTTCATGTCATGTGGCTTTTAAATGTTGAATTGCGATGATTTTACTGCTCACAAGTGTTTATCTAATGTTTTATGCTTTTACGTTTTGTTGCTATCATGTTATGATAGTTTCATAACTTCCTTCATTTTTATTGTATAAGCAGCCTTCAGAATATTTATATCCAAGGACGGTGTACAAATTTCTCAAAGGAAATAAGAGAAAGAAATGTGCAGAATGAGTCTCCCTTATTCAAAATCCTTGGGACCAGAAGTGTTTGGGATTTCTGATTGTTTTCAGTTTTTGGAATATTTGCATATACTGTACATAATGTGATACCATGGAGATGGGACCCAATTCTAAACAGGAAATCATTTTTTTATACACTCCTTATACCCATAGCCTGAAGGTAATTTTACACATAATATTTTTAATTATTTCGCTAATGAAACAAATTTTGTGCACACCGATCCATCAGAAAGCAAAAGTGTCACTACCTTAGCCACCCTTGTGAACAATTTTGGATTTTGGAGTATGTTAGATTTTGGAATGCTGCATAAGAGATACCCAATCTATACGACATTTGACTGTCTGCATTCAATGCAGAAAAGTGGGATTTCCTCCCCATGCCACATTAGAGTTAGTTTTGCTCATTTCCTTTTTGGTTACATTAGGTTTAATAATGCAAAGACGTTGCATTATTAATGTTGTTCCAGTTTTCTTATGGCAAGCTTATACCTACCAGTGTAATGCCTAAATGCACTTTTCTGAGAGATTTGCCAACCCCAAAAGAAAGTAAGAGAGCTGTGTGTTGAGGGGCAGGCTTTAGTTTTGCCAGATATCTGCTTTGGCATCTGGTCTCTCTCTTCATAATAAATAGGGGGATAAGTGGTAAACTGCACAGAATTATGTTTTTCACTTTTTCTGTTTGAGCTACCAGGTGTTTGTTTGCGTCTCACATTGCCCAGGCAATAACACTTTTCTTATACCCTTGGCTTGGTTCACACCACCTGCATGATTTATCTTCCACCACTTAATTCCTTGCTGCCCTATTTTATATTATCTGTGCAGCATTCTGCATCACTTTCTGGAAGTGTGATTCAACACTGAAATATATGTGTAGTTGGTGAATACAAACCAGGCCTGTTCTTTCTCCTGTGTTAATTATCTATTCAGCTCTTCGTTTTAGTGTCTACTGGTGGAAATGTATACTTAGAAATAATCTGAAGCCCTGCAACAATGTTGTTTTTATAATACTGCTCGGCACCCTTCCCTCTGGCTCTATCAAGTTCTAAACACCTCCATCTCATGCACACACTGCCTGTTATGTACAAAATAAAATGCTTTGTAAATATGTTGCAGCTGTAGAGGAAGAACCCCTCCTCCTCCCACATGTATTTCATCTCTATCCTGAGGAAAGGGGGAAAGTCAGGCTGTAGGGCTTCTGAAATACCTAATATAAAAACGATGCTTTGAAACATCTTTGTAAAAGATATATGTGATTTATTTATTTGGAATATTTATACCCTGCTCTTCAGCAAGTAAGGCTCTCAGAACTACTCCTTTAAAAAAGGCTACAGAAAGGCTAGTACTGTGAAGTACTTACTCAGTCCTTACAGCTTACAGGTCTCCTCTGTGATTTTTAACATCTTTGGCTGATGAAGAAACCAGTAAATTCTTGGAACTGTAGGATTTGGGGAACTATAGTTAAAGGGGGGGGGGGAAGGGCATCAAGGGCAGACACACAACCTACTCAAGCAAACACAAGAATACTCAGTGCCCTAAAGATCCCACATTGTGGATTCAGCACAAGGTCTAAAGAGGGTTTTAAAAGCCTCTGCAGGATTGGGCCCCCTAATAATACTACTCCCTGGGATAGATATGTTGTGCTTAAGGCTTCTACACTTTGCTCCACTGCCCTTTTAAAATACTCATTTTGAACGATCTGAGTGGACCACAGTTTTAACGGATGCCTGTTGGTATATAATTATTAGGTTCATGGTCAATATGTTTGTAATACCTTATTGAATCATTATTTTACTACAGAATTTTCTTGCAGATTTTTTTGTTTAGAAGCAATCACGATCTTTGCAGTATATTCCATAATAATTGCTGCTCAGCTTTTTGTACAAGATTTTAAAAATTGCCTGGATTCAGTGGAATTGCATGCCCAATTATTTGCATATATATATATATATATATATATATATATATATATCATCTCACATGCTAAAAATCTTTAATTTGGGCTAGTCATTCCAAATATGTATGAAATTTTGTTCACTGGTGTTCTCTCTCCAATTGCTTTGTTTTCCTCCCTCCTCCATTCAAGCTGTGAAATATCTCTGATAAAGATCCCCCCCACACACACACAATTGGCTCTCTCCAAAATGTATCTACAAGATATTTGACACTATGGTACACCCCTTCCATTTTTCTTCAGATAATTGACTCCCCAAGACAGTTTCCATCTTATTTCAACATTATTACCCATATGTTTTTCAAACTTCTGCAATTCCTATATTCTACACAATAAGGTTTCACAATAAACCTTTGCCAAATGTTTCCTGTTGTGTCTTGTTGTTTGCTAAATGTCTGAATGTATTGCCTCAACTGAAAAGGTTAGAACCAGGAAGGAGTATTGGATTCCTACTTTTACAGGTTCCCTAAGATGTATTCAGTGCAAAGGTCTAAAGAAATAATTTCATTATTTCTAAGTCGATGCTTTGGATCTGAAAATCTCACACCATGGGGTTTGCTTGCAGTTGCACTTAGCTTATGGACTTGCCATAGGCAACTGGCTGCTCATTGTGTGAACAAAATAGTGGATGAGATAAGCCTTTGGTTTCATCCAGCATAGTTGTTCTTATGTTCCTATATGCCTTGTCAGCATATCCTCAAAGAAATGTTCCCTAGAGTGAGGACACCTTCCAGAATAGAAAGAAATATTGTGCAGGAGGGTGAAAAGGGAAGAATAGCCAGGAATGCCACATTCTGCAAGTAGAACCACTTCCCTGCAGCACCAGGTACCCTTAGGGCCAAGCTGGTATCTTTCTGTCTCTATGTATGTACTGCAAAATATGTCATCATATTTCATTATTTTAAATTTCAAAATACAGAAAATTCCAGGAAAAGGATCACACAACATTTTAAGGTGGATATTGAGAAGTTGGAACTTACTGAGAAGAGGGTGATCAAGATGATAAAGAGCCTGGAAATTAAGCACAAGAGAAATGGTTGAGAAAGTTGAATATGCTTAGTCTGAAGAAGAGAAGACAGAGGTAACATGATAGCTACCTTAAAAAAATTTCAAGGGCAGAAAGACATAATGGGTTTGTTTTCTGCTGATCCAGAGGATAGGACTGAGACCAATGGATTTGCTTAAATTGAAATCACAAATGAAGGAGATTATAACTAAATTTTAGCAACAAAACTAGTGGGCTAGTTGAAACAGACAGGTGGACTCTCTTCAGGTGTTCCTTTCATCTTCTTCAACTAGGAATATAATTCCTGCTTAATTTTGTTCTTAAATAAAACAAGTAATTTTAGCAATTTCCTTCCTGCTTCCAAAACAAAACAAATCAAATCAAAAAACAAAACAAAACACACCAAGCTTCAGAAACTGTACAGCTGGAAATGTAGGGGCTGAACAGATCACCCAGAGCCTTTCTTCACCAGACTGGGGCCACAGCAACTGCATGCTGCAGTACGATCTGGCCTTTCCACAGCGCAAAAAGGAGCCGCAAAAGCAGCTCCTTTTTGTGCTGTGGAACGGGCACTGCTGTCTCCGTGGCTTTTCAGCACTCCTTTGGCACTGCATCAACTGGATGCAGTGCCAGAGGAGTGCCGTGATGCAGTCGGCATCATGCCAGCATGGGGGCAGAGTCGGGGTGTTCGTCGTGCGGACGCCTTGCCCCCATTCCACTCCCATTCCAGCTTTTGATGCCAGTCTGTACAGTCTGTTGGTCTGTGCAAAATTCAAATGTGGCATTTTTAATACTGTTTCCTGGGCTGAAAATTCTATTTTCTGAAGGAAAAAAAAATCATACGAATTTTTCACAGAACAAATCCTCATCTAGAGAATTGGAAATACTATTTTCAGTGTAGAAAATGCTGTTTTCTGCACAATGTGCAGAGAACATGTCAAAATGTGAAGATTCTGTCTATGATTCTTCTCATCAGGTTTTCCCAAGACTCTTTAATCATATGTTGAATACTTTAGGGTATTATATCCATCCCTAACCTCAGTTACAGCCAGAAGGTGATAAAGGGATCCCACACTGAAATAGATGACAAATGGCAATGGGTCCTTAATCCTGCAGTTTAAAGAGATGGTGTGGGGAACCATGCCTGATTCAAGACAAAAGCTCTTCACTGAGAGATCCCTTGGGCCAGTCCTTTGGGGTGTAGATAGGTCATTCTAGCTGATGGAATGATTTGGCAGAAAATTTCTGAATTCAGTCTTTTCCTTTTTCATAGCAGTCTTAGTTCCTGACCTGTTCCTTCCACTTCCAAGTATGCAGAAAGGAGCCTACAGAACCAGTTTGCATAGGTGATTTCAAGCGAAATCATCCATCTCTGGATAATCCCGTTGTTGTTGTTGTTGTTGCTGCTGCTGCTGCTGTTGTGAGCCAAGTCATTTCTGACTCATGATCATCCTAAGGCAAACCTATTGTCGCATATTGTCCAACATTTCACAGGTAAAAACTGTGACACTGGTTAGGCATGCTCAGAATAAAAAGTTCCCACTGAACTCACTGGGGCTGCCATCTGAGTAGGTATATGTATAGCTGCATTCTTAATTGCTCTTCTTTGAAGTAGACTCTAGTCATCACCTTTGCACATAGATAAACAAACACACTCCCCCCTCTCTCACACATACACACTCCTCCCTCTGTCACACACACAAAGGTGCATATGATCTCACACATTTCCCTATCTTTCTCTTTCTCTTTGTCTCACACAAATACACATCCACAAAAACACACTCTCCTTACTTCTCTCTCTCACACACATACAATTGACCTTCTCTTTCTCTTTCACACAAGAAAATATATAATGCTCCCTCTCTCATTCACTCATATATGCAATCACACATACAGAGATACACAGAAACACACCATTGCCTCCATCTGTCTCCTGTCAGTCTGCACCTGGCCATGCACAGCTCCTAGGGCATGTTCTTGGCCTTCCAAACAGATTAAGGCAACTATCTCTTTGAAATCAGCCATTTTCCTCTCAACTAGATTGGTGTCATAGCTCATTCCCTTTCCTAAAGGCACCAGACCATATTTGATCTTAAAAGCTAAGCATGGGTAGTCCTGCTTAGTACTTGGATGGGAGATCATCAACAAATTCAGTGCCCCCTTTGTATCATCTGGGGTTTGGTTCCAGGAACATGGATACCAAAAAGCCATGGATGCTCAAGTCCCATTAAATACAATTCTTTCGTAATATGGTATCCCTTATATAAAATGACAAAATTAAAGTTTGGTTTTTGGACTTGTATGTGTGTGTTGATATTTTTAAGCCATGGATGGTCTAACCCATGCATAAAGATTCTGTGGCTACAGAGGGTCGACTGCTCCAGGTGCTCTAGGCTCTATTTCAGAGGAAGGGATTGGTAAAACCTCTTCTGAATATTCCTTGGCTAAGAAAACCCTATGAAATTCATGAGGTCACCATAAGCAACTTGAAGGCACACACACACACCACCACCACCACCACCATCACCACCACCATCATCTACCAACAACTAAACAACAAAACAAAACTAAAAGCTCCCAGTTTCCTCTCAGGCTCACCATGCATAGAAATTCAAACACACCTATACACATGCATGTGCATGCATGTGCACACACATCCAAACACTAGCCATGATGGTGTTTTTCCTGTCTAATCTATTATTCTTCTGGGATGAAAATAACTACCACTACTACTACAACTACTACATAAATATAGATCACCATTATTTTTCCAGAAAAAAAACCCTCATAGGACTATTGGAAAATATAGAATCCCAGTTCTTTTTGGACTCACATATTACTATTTTGTCCTTTTTCTCATTGCCCCAGAAACTCTCATCTTGCTTCTTATGGATGATGTGACAAGTATTAATAGAAGTCCTAGCCTAACCTATTATTAGAACCTTGGAAAAGAAAGTCCACTTATGTTTATTTATGCGTTGGGCCTTAACAACATGGTAACAAATTCCATCTGTCGGTGTAATTAATGCAGATGCAGTACAGAAGCCTAATGCTGGCAAGTGCGGCATTTGACTCAACAAATTGATACGAAATGATAAAAGGTGATTGATGTTACAAAAATGCAATTACTCTTTAACATTAGGAAGGGTGTTACAGGGCTTACCCTAGTTCAGGAAGATGTGCACTGTATACAAATGGCACTTTGCATTGATTGCGGACACCAAAGAAACTGCAAATGTTTTATGATGTGTCTCACCTTAGGAAGAGAAATGACAAACCAATGGTGGCCTCTCATTCATTTTCACCCTGGTTTTAATCTTCATTGTTGGCTGAATCTGTGCAGAGACCTCTGAGGCCTTCGGCATTAAGCATTTAACAAGGATGAAATGGTTTCTGACTAATTTCAGATTACATGCTCAAAGGTTCATCTCTGGCATTTCAGTCTATCCTCCTCTTTTCCCACCCAGGAACTGGAGAAAAGGTGTGCTGTGTTCAAAGCAGGAACCAGAAATGATTGAGCAAGATCCAATGGAAAGAACAGTGCTTACAACCAGGCAGGAAAACAGTAATCTAACAAGTAAAAAGAGTACAGTCAAAGTAAATGGTAGCTGAACAAGTTCTATCCTTATCATGAAAACAAATTGTTCAAATAAAGAAATAGGAATGGTTCAAAGCTAAGAGACAAAGAAGATTCGAGAGATGTGTAAAGCAACTTAATAACCCACTGGTCCCTTGTGTTACCTGATTAATAGTTCATTCAACCTGAATATGTCAAACAGAAAACAACAGTACTTTCTTTTGGCTAGATGCACTACAGGAGGAATACTGGAAAGGAATGAAGCACTAGAAGCTGCCTATGAATGCAAGTTACCACCAAAGGCAAGGCAGGAAGATGGTTTGGTGATTTCTCAGACCGATGTTCACAGAGTTTAATGCTTTGGGGACAAGTAATCCTGCTGCAGGTATTGGGTATGAATTAATCTTCTTGGTAAGGGAAAAAATAACATTTCATGATCACTGATCTTAAGGAACATAGTGTGAACAAGTCACTAGGATGGGCCATGTTTCATACCATTTTTAATTTGCATAAGCATATCTGGAGATTGCAGGTGTATTACAGCTATACAGAGATCTCTCACCCCATCAAGATAATATGGGACACTTGAGCTATACACAACATGAAAAGGATGCAGGAAAGGATAGTCAGAAATAGTGTGTAAACATGTCTATTCTGCGTGTATGAAGGGAATATTTCTCTATGATTGAGTTTTCCACTATTCTCCTTTTGTCCCCTTTCCACAACACCTTGTAATCTTTGACAAAAACAATAAATAGCAGCACTGCTTACGCACGAGAGAGGGAATAATGTGCTATTCAGTATCACTTGCTTCACAGGAACAGGCTCTCAACTCAACATCCCTTTCAACAGTGATCTGAAATATGAATACTTGCTTAACTTGAAGAATCACATCTGGATGGGTGACAACATATAATCGAGGTCAAGAAGGATTGTACTGCATGGCCTTCACTTCAGTAGCCAGGAGCAGTCTGGCTACAGATGAAGCATACTTATTAGATTATAATGACAATTTGTAAGCTTTTCCTTTTAAGCATCACAACTGAATCTGTTGTACAGGCAAATCTGGTGGCTGCTATCCAAACTGTTGATAAATCACTTTATTGCTGACCTAATGAGTTCTTCATGACAGGAAGATTTCTGCAGTGGCTCACTCAACAACCTATTTTCTATATGAGGCAGTCATAACAGTGAGGGGAGAGAGAGCGAGAGAGTCCTAAGCAGAACAACGAAGAACCATGCTGCTTCGTAAAGACCTTATTGGTCTAGTTGTTGAGTGCCAGATGTTCTTCCTTGTGCAAAGGATTTGCCAGGCTTCAGCTTAATTCATCTCTACCTCATTAGCTGTAAGTACCACTATGGACCTCCTCCCAATATTTCTTGAAATAATTGAGGCAATTAATGTGTCTAGTGTTTCTCAGCTAAGGTTCATCCATCTTTTCAAATTATTAATAAATCTATTATTACTTTGTATTTAGAATTCCAGAAATATATGCACTGTAGAACAAAACTTTTATGACTTTGTTGCTGTGTGCCTTCAAGTTGAATCTGACCTATAGTGACTCCAATGTGAACCCATCATGGGGTTTTCCTGGCAAGATTTGTTCAGAGGGGATTTACCTTAGCCTTCCTCTAGGCTGAAAGAGTGTGACTTGTTCAGAGTCACCCAATAGGTTTCCATGGTTGAGGAGGGATTTGAACCCTGGTCTCCAGAGTTGTAGTCCAGCATTGAAGCCTCTACACCATTCTGTCTTTGGCTACAGCTAGCTATATAAAATTAATACCTTCTCACAATTAAACTACTGGAACTAGACTTCAAAGTTAGTGGATACTTAATCACCATGGCCTACTTTAGGTAATAACCCTGTAGAATAGCATTCCCCCCCCCGCCCGCTTGAAGGTGGCAAACACAAGTCAAACATGGGCCCTTTATACATGGATCTTGTGGAAGAACTGTGTTAATGAAGTTATATTTTTCCTAATTTCTTCCACAAAAGCTATTTCCACATACATATTTTTTCTACACACATGTTGGTGTTTGATACCACTTGAACTGTCATTTGTAATGTGGTAACTGTGAATGTAATTTTCTGTGCAGAGAGCTCTGGTATTGTAATTCATTTTCTAGCAGAAAAACCTAAGCTCATAACCAAACTATGAATCCCAAGATGCTATAGAATGGTTCCATGGTAGCTAAACTGGCATTAGACTGTTATAATAGTTCAGTATTAAGTTCCTTGGCATTGCTGAAACATCACTCCTTCCTCTCTCAGTTGTGTGTGAAATTTAAACAATGGCTCTGAAGTTTTAGTCATAGGCCAACATCTTGTTAGAGACTTATTCATGAAGAAGTAGTACTATCAATGCAAAGTGAGAATCTCATCATTGCATAAAGGATGTAGTCTGGTGAGAGCTGTGAAACTGGAGTTATGCTCAATCTTAATTTGCATCAACATGATTAAGAGAAAATCTGAAATAAATCTGAAATTTGTCTAGGTTATATTTTAAACCCTGTGTAATTTAATTATACTTTTAAAGAGCAAGGGCTTCAGGAAATTTTAACCTTCCCCTCTTTCTTTGTTGTGCTGTGATTTAACTGAAGCACCTCACTATTCCGCAAAACTCTTTGAGGCTTGGTATATCCTAACTAGCATAAACAACCTAAGATATGCAGATGATACAATACTTCTATCACAAACCAACAAAGACCTGGAACAATTACTGAAAAAATTCAAGGAAGAAAGTGCCAAGGTAGGCTTGATGCCAAACATAGAGAAAACAAAAATAATTACCATGGAAGATGGACAAGAAATTATCCTAAGTAACGATAAAATAAAAATAGTCAAAGCGTTCCCATACTTTGGATCAAACATTAATCAGAAAGGAGACTGCAGATAAGAAGTTAGATAAATGCTAGGGAAGAGCAGCAATGAAAAAAATGGACAAGATCCTAAAATGTAAAGATATAACTCTGAACAGTAAAATTAAAATTGTCCAAACCATTGTATTCCCCATCACCATGTACAAATACAAGAGCAAGACAGTAAACAAAGCTGACAGAAAGAAAATCAACTAATTTGAGATGTGAGTCTGGAGAAGAGTGCTGAGGATACTATGGACAGCCAGGAAGACAAAAATAAAATAAAATAAAATAAAATAAAATAAAATAAAATAAAATAATAATGGATTCTAGAACAGATCAAGCATGAACTCCCCCTGGAAGCCAAGATTACTAAACTGAGGCTGTGATACTGTGACCACATCATGAGAAGGCATGAGTTTTTAGAAAAGACAATAATGCTAGGAAAGGTAGAGGGTAGCAGAAAGAGAGGGAGACCATATACTAGATGGTTGGACTCAATCAGGGAAGCCATGATCCTGAACCTGCAGGATCTGAACAGAGCAGGGGAGAACAAGCGGTCTTGGAGAAGTCTCATTCATAGGGTCACCATGAGTTGAGGCTGGCTTGAGGGCAGTTAACAGTTTTATATTAGCTACGGTTCCCTAAATATCCTAAAGGTTATAAATCTTGGAAACTAAGAAAGTTAGTCCTGGTTAGTACTTGGGTGGGAAACTGTCAATGAATACCAGGTATTGTCAGTGGCATGATTAGGGAGTACAGTGATGCAGTCCACACCAGGTGACACCTCAGAAGAGGGGTGATACCTGGTTGGATCCTCCCCCAGCATGCTCCCCATCTCTACATGCTTTCCCACACACTCTCTGTGCCCACATGTCATCCCCGAGTGCCCCCACATTCCAATTCCCATGTACTTCCCTCACATGCTATCCCTGAGCACTCCTCCATGCTCCCTGTCCCTGTACACCATCCTTGCACTCCCGCCCGTGTGCCATCCTGTCATTTTCCTCATCAGAAAAGGACAGGGTGGCACAGGGGAGGAAGCGTGCATCACCCTGAAAGCCCCACTCCCCAGAAGCCCTACCAGGTGACATCAGGTGTGAGGAAGCCACTGGGTAGTATAGGTTATATTTCAGAGAAAGTGACTGGCAAACCTCCTCTGAATATTCCTTGCCTAAGAAAGCTCTATGAAATCCATGGGTTCACCATGAGTTGACTGGTGACATAAAGGCACACACACATACAGGTGAGTCATAATATCCCTATCCTTGCTCTTATCCACAAGGACCCAGAAAACACTGAAAACACTAAAATATCCTGCTACTTTACAAACTGGCCTATGGCAAGCAAGGAAATACAGTCAGCCCTCAGTATCTGCAGGAGATCCGTTTCAGACCTCTTCCCCCATGCAGATACCAAAATCTGTGAATGCTGAAGTCCCATTGTCCCTAATGGCAGCGTGGCCACTTAGCCGTGCTGCCATTAGGGACAAATGCTCTGAAGTCCTTCCTTCCTTCCTTCCTCCCTCCCTCCTTTCCCCTCCAAGGCTTCTGCTTCAGGCTTGGCTTTAGGGACAGAGACTGGAGTCCCATCTGCTGGAGGGAGCCAGAGCCAGAGCTGGCACCAGGGTTGTGTCTTGGGTCTTCTACATTCCCTACCATTTTAGTGTTTTTCCACTGCTAAATGATAGGTGTGCGACGTGTTTTGCAGCTTGCTGAAAATGCAATAGTATTCAGCTGTTGGGTTTCCTGCTCAGATTTAGCTGTAAAGAACTGATTGTGCCTGACAGCTGATGTTGCTGGACCCAATTGCATAAATATATCAACAGGAACAGGAACTTGTGTGCACTGGAATGAAGCCAAGATGAGCATCAGGGTGCCAGTAGGGATGCACATCCAGATGTTAATTAGAATCCATTCACAATGGTTATGTGTGAAGTACTGGCAGGCTACAGTCCAAGCAAGGGACACCTTACCATGCCACTTTGTAGCGAGGCATCCTCACACTTGGGCCACAGGCCACCTCCACTATGAAAAACATTTCTGTGTGTATCTCTCCTTTCCCAGAGAGTCTTGCTGCCTATTTCATGATTATCCAAAAATTTAATTTGATCTTGACCATTCATGATGTGCTGACAATCTGAAATGCTGAGATGGGTTTATTATGGAGAGATCATTGCATGTGGGAGTTAGACCGTCACAAATGTCTTGTGTACTCATAAGTGAACTGAAAATGCTACTGTTTTCCTATATCTCAGCCATAGGTTGCTGCCACACTGCATAATTAATGCAGTTAGACACTGCTTTAACTGTCATAGCTCTATCCTATAGAATCCTTAGGCGTTTGTGGTTTGTTGTGGCACCAGAACTCTCTGATTGAGAAGGCTTTAAGAAAACCACAAATTCCAGAATTCCATAACACTGAGCCATGGTAGTTAAAGTGATGTCAAAGTGCACTAATTCTGCAGTGTAGATGCAGCCATAGTTTCATATTTTAAGAACTAATTCTCATTCTATTCCTGCTTTTTTGGACATAATTTTCTCCTGCTTGCCCAATGTGTCTCATCACAACTAAGAAGCAGCAGCTGCATACAAGCAGGAAGGTGGAACACTATAATAAACTGCTGCCTCTCTAATTTCATTTAAAACTGAAGTGACTTCCAAGCAAACTTGCCTGAAATACCTACTTCTGGAAGGTAGTTGGCAACACCATCTTTTCTGAGTCTCTATTAATTTAGGAATTGAGAATTTCACTCAGGTCATTTATCTGCTTTCCAGACCGCAACAAAAAGAACTTGCTATTTTATTTTATTTTATTTTATTTTAATGGAACCATTCTCTTGGCAAGGTACCCATGGATAGATCAAGCTAAAGCTACAAACCTGATAATACAACGTTAAAACACAATTAAACAAATTGTCATAGCAAAGCAACATTACAATTTAAAAAGTGTAAAACCATTTAAAAGAAAACAATAAAAATAAAAATACTGTAACCCCCCCCTCCAAAGAAAACTTCCCACAACTAATTAATCTTTATATGTCTGCTTGAATAAAAAGGGCTTTGCCTGTCAGAGAACAGGAATGGAAAGGTAACTCCATAACCTGGGAGCACCCACCAGGAAGGCCCTGTCCTGTTTTCTCACCAGAGCGACCTGTGGGAGGTGATGGGTCAGAGAGAACTCTCTCCTAATAATTGTAAAATAGGTCATATGGTGAGATAAAGGGTTTTAATAAGTTTTATATGGGGGCTTTTAAGGCACTTTGAATAGGGGAGACATATGTCCTCAGCAGTCTGGCTGCAGCATGTTGGACCTACTGCAGGCAGAATGGAAATCTGCCTTGGCACATGAGACATTCACTAATCTTTTTACCCATGCAGGGAGTCCACATCTGGCTGCTTTCAACAGACAAGATTGGCATGGGTCCAGTAGACATGTGGTGGCTCTCACCTCTCCAAGGATCCTGCCCACATCTTCAGGCTGCACAAACAGCAACTTATCCAATGATACAAGATAAGAAAGAGCCATGACTGTACTTGTATCAACAACAGTTTCCAAGTTAGAGAGGACTGTTGAACAGCCCTGACTGTCAAGAGGTTACTCCTAATATTGAGGTGGAATCTCTTTTCCTGGAGCTTGCATCCATTACTCCGGGTCCTAGTCTCTGGAGCAGCAGAAACTAGTTATCTCCCTCCTCAATATGACATCTCTTCAAATATTTAAACAGGGCTATCATATCACCTCTTAACCTTCTCTTCTCCAGGCTAAACATCCCCAGCTCCCTAAGTCTTTCCTCATAGGACATGGTTTCCAGACCCTTCACCATTTTAGTCGCTCTCCTTTGGACATGTTCCAGTTTCTCAACATCCTCTTTAAATTATGATGCCCAGAACTGGACACAATATTCCAGGTGGGGCCTGACCAGAGCAGAATAGAGTGGCACTATTACTTCACTTGATCTAGACACTATACTTCTATTGATGCAGCCTAAAATTGAATTGGCCTTGTTAGCTGCTGCATTGCACTGTTGACTCATGTTCAACTTGTGGTCTACTTGGACTTCTAGATCTCTTTCACACTTAGTCTCATTCAGCCAAGTGTCCCCCATCCTATATCTGTGCATTTCATTTTTCCGCCCTAAGTGCAGTACCTCACATTTCTCTGTGTTGAAATTCATTTTGTTAGCTTTGGCCCAGCTTTCTAATCTATTAAAATCATTTTGAATGTTGATCCTGTCCTCTGGGGTATTAGCTATTCCTCTTAATTTGGTGTCATCTGAAAATCTGACAAGTATGCCCCCAATTCTTTCATCCAAGTCATTGATAAAGATGTTGAATAGTACTGGGCCCAGGACAGAGCCATGTGGGACCCCACTGGTCACTGCTCTCCAGGATGAAAAGGAGCCATTATTGGGCACCCTTTGGGTTCGGCCAGTCAACAAATTACAAATCCATGTAGCAGTTACCTTGTCTAGCCCACATTTCACTAGCTTGTTTGCAAGAATGTCACAGGGAAACCTGTCAAAAGCCTTACTTAAATCAAGATATACTATATCCACAGCATTTCCTTCATCTACCAAGCTGGTAATTTTATATATGTGAGAGAGAGAGAGAGAGAGAGAGATTAAATTTGTCTGGCATGACTTGTTTCTCTGAAACCCAAATTGACTTTTTGTCATTATGGAATTGCCTTCTAGATGTTCACAGACTCTTTGTTTAATGATCTGCTCTAGAATCTTTCCTGGTATAGATGTCAGACTAACTGGACAATAATTGTTGGGATCCTCTTTTTTTCCCCTTTTGAAGATGGGGTCAACTTTTGTCCTCCTCCAGTCTGCTGGGACTTCTCCTGTTCTCCAGGAGTTCTCAAAGATTATTGCCAATGGCTCCAATATTACATTTGCCAGTTCTTTTAATACCCTTGGATGTAGTTCATCTGGTCCTGGAGACTTAAATTCGTTTAGATCAACAAGGTATTCCTGTACTATCTCTTATCCTGTGCTGAAATTGCCCTATTCTGTCCTCTGCTCCATTATCTTCAGGTTGAATATCCTTTAACATCCCTGTTGTTTCCCTACAATTTAATTTTTATCCAGATGCTCTCCACCTGGCTTCCAGCACTGATGTCCTGGATCTCTTCACTGGTGTAAATATCTCTGACATATAGTGCTATTCCTCCTCCTTTCCTGTTTTGCCTGTTTCTCTTAAAAAGGTTATACCATCTATTTCCACATTCCAATCATGAGACTCATCCCACCAGGTTTCAGTGATGCCTATTATATCATATTTGCTTTGTTGTACTAGGAGTTCGAGTTCGTCTTGCTTATTCCCCATGCTCTGTGCATTAGTGAAGAGACATCTTAGATCATGGGTTCCCCCTACTTGCTGCCTGTGCAAGTTTCTTTGCCTCCCACTTTTGTGTCCTTGCACTGTTTGTCTTGTTTCCTCTATGACAGTTTGACTATTTTCTCCAGCCTTTTTGCCTTCCAGAATACTGTCTCCCTCCCCAACATTTAAACTCAGTTTAAAGCCCTCCTGATCAAATTGTTGAGACTATTGGCAAAAACGTTTTTGCCAACTGGTGTGAGATGCAACCCATCCCTTGCCAGAACGCCCTCCACATGGAACCTCAGACCATAATCCAAAAATCCAAATCTTCCTAGGTGGCACCATATGTGGAGCCATTTATTCACCTCTGATATTTTCCTCTCCCTTCCTGGACCATGCCCTTCAGCTGGGAGAACAGATGAGATGACAACCTTTGCATCTATCTCTTTCAACTTCCTACCTAAAACCTGATAATCCCTTATGATATTCTGAAGGCTGTGCCTTGCAGTATCATTGGATCCCACATGAACCAAAAGAAAGGGGTGACGGTCAGTAGGCTTGACCAGTCTTGTCAGCTTCTCTGTCACATCATGGATGTTTGTCTCAGGGAGACAGCACACCTCCCGAGACATCTTGTCAGGCCCACAAACCACTTCAGTACCTCTCAGTAAGGAGTCCCCCACGACCACCATACGCCTCCTCTGAGGCTTAGCAGCAACTGTTCCTTGTGGTGGAACTCTCAGGCTCCCCTGCTCTTTTCCTGAAGTATGGCCCTGCTGCTGTTCCTCATCATCCTTCATAATAGAGAGAGCTTCAAATTGATTCTGTAGCTGCAAGCTCACAGAACGTTCCCTGGTTTTCCTACTTCTGTGTGTGACATTCCTCCAACCCTTTATTTCTGTGGTATGTGAAGTGACCTCCTTCTCCACAGCAACTTTCTCTGTGTGTTTCCAGTCCAAGACCCTTCGGTCCGTTCTGTCAAGGAAAACCTCTTGCTCCCTAAGATGCTGAAGTATAGATACCTGGGCCTCCAGCTGCTGGATTTTCTTTTCCAAGAGGGCTACCAACTTGCACTTGGTGTAGATGAAGTTCCCCACATCCCTAGGCAAGAAGACAAACACCCCACAAATGTTGCAGGTGACTGCAGCAGGTCCCTCAGTGTCCATACTGAGAAGTCTTAAGGAGGCACTAAAAGTGTCTGACAAATTCTTCACCATGGGTGGTGAGGTGGTCTGCATTCTCTTTTTGTAGGGTGAAGTCTAAAAGGTCCTAGTCACTCAAGACAGCTCCACTGGATGACACTGTGAAGATGTAATCATGGGTGAGAAATATATATATTTCATTACCACCATTGTCATGGCATAAGCTTTCCAATGGACTAGCCCGTTTTCAGCTGGACCTGCTCTGAGTTTTCTGCCATTGATACTGTAGATTCTGTTCCACTTCTTTCATCACTTCCTAGTAAGCCCAAGAGGCCTGCTTGGCTCCACTCTGTGGGAATGGACACTCATGGGCACTTGTGTCTTCCACTCTGACCACTTCCCTGTTTCAGAGATTCCAGGCTTCAACAGGATAATTTCCCAGGGCAAAAGGAGACTCTCCAAGAGCCACTAGGAATCCATCTAGATCTATATGCCTCTTGGGGCAGACCATCTTAACGAGCTTCACCTCTACAGAGGCTCCAAGCTCAGTAAATCTAACCCCTACCAGATAGTGATCTGTCCATGACATCTGACTGGAAAGCTCCTCCATACCCATCATCATCCCACCAGCACAGAAAACTAGGTCCAGAGTATGTCCTGTGGCATCAGATACTACTAGGTATAAACCCATGGTTGTCATGGAGGACATGAAATCCTGAGCTCCTTTCAACAAAGCCCAATACGACTTGGAATAAACTCATGCTGCCATGGAGGATATGAGTCCTGAGCCATCCCCAATAAATCAGGATGGATACTAAGGGTGTCCCCTGCACAATAAGCCAAGAGGACCCTATTGTCCGCCCCGCACACTAAGGTCCTCTGGAAGAAATCTACTACAGCCAAAACAATCCAGGTTAACATCAGTTTCCCAGAGAGCCTTCTCTACTACTGCTCCTAAACTATGGAACGACCTGCTGGAGGAGATCTGTCACATTTCCACTCTGATAGCTTTTAAGAAAGCACTCAAGACGGATCTCTTCCAGCAGGCCTTTCCAACTTAGTTACCCTCCCCAGATATAGAGATATTGTCCCCTCATTTGTCTATTCTTCCCCGCGTATGTTTCTGCCTTTTTAAAATGCTTTTAATGTTTTTAATGTTTTTTATACTATTATTGTTTAATTCTGTTTTAGTACTGGGTATGGGGGGGCGGTAGGTCTAGGGTTTGATTTTTAACTCTATTGTAATTGATGTATTTTATTGTTGTAACCTGCCTGGATGCTTCGTGATTGGGTGGGCTATAAATAAATAAATTATTATTATTATTATTATTATTATTATTATTATTATTATTACACCACCATCAAGACCAGCTCATCCAAATAATAATAATAATAATAATAATAATAATAATAATAATAATAATATATTTATATTTCACTTTTTCGCAAAGGAATCAAAGTGGATTACAACAGTTAAAATTACAATTAAAACAACCCCCAAACCCTCCCTCCAATCATAAAAACAATGATCAACCCATAAACCGAGATTAAACAGTAGGAGAATTTAAAACATTCCAATACGAATAAAATAAAATTACAAGCAGATTAGTGCAAAAATGAGTCTTCCTCTGGGGGATGGAAGGGGGATTGGGACGGTGGTATCCATGTCAATTCCAATGTTGGTACTGCCTCCCACAACTTAATCCAGCCAGGTCTCTAATACAAGTGAAGTCAGCATGCTCATCCATGATCAGGTCTTGGATCATGGCTATTTCTCCCTTTACCAACCTGCCATTGAGGGAGAAAGAACCACTGGAAGATTCAGCTATCCAGACAGATGGCTTTTCTAGGGCATAATTCCTCTATGTCTGAACCACATTTGTGATGGGCTCTAGCTGCCAGTATCTGACTGGTTTAACAATTGTGTAGGAAGCAGGTACAACATTAGCTTCTCCATGCAATCAATAGCTGTGTTGGCAAATTTGGGCTATTTTGGGAATTGTGGCTGAGAAGTGTGTTTAGTCTGGTTTTGATAAGAAAGTATCACGATTTGCAAATATTGTTATACACGGGATGGAAAAAACTTGGAATTTTAAAATGAATTTAGAAGAAATCAAAACTGGAAAACTATTTTTATATCCACTGGTTGTGGCTCGAATTTGTTTTTTGGCTGCTTGGTTCTAATGGCTTTAGATTGGGTATGTCTTCCTGAATAGTAGATCCAGATGTATATTTTTATACATTTACTTCTGGAGAGGATATAAATGTATATTTTGACTAAAATGCAGTTATGTGCAGGATTTTTATTATATCTCTGTTATTTATTGATCTACTGATTGTGGAACTTAAATTCATTGGCAGAATTAGTGTCTTTTAAAATGATTTTAAAGCTGGTATACAAATGTTGGGTGCGTAGAGATGAGATGATTTTTCATGCTGCTTTCATCTGTTATTTTATTTCCTTGTATTCATTTTTGTATGTTAGCTTCTCTGGGCTGCTTTTTAAAGGGCAGTATAAATGCTGTCACTGTTGATTCCAGGTTGATTCTGATGATCCCAGTTCTGCCTGTACCCTTCTTGATAATCCCTAATCTTGGACATGGTTATTCAGCTTGGTATAAATATTTGGATTATCCTCTGGCCTTTGTGTGCTTGCCTTATTTGAACCATACCTGCCTGCACACCATTGCATCCTGCATACCCCCTCCATGGCTGCTTACCTGGAAAAAATTGAACTAAAAATATCCTCTTTCCAGTCAGTGAGTATGCAGATGGTAGGCAGTGGCTTCTGCTTTCTATTCCTTGCTGCACTCTATAATAGATGGTACTTACTTGGAGGGTTATAAATACTTTATATGAGCTGCCACATTAGCAAGGTTCTTCTACAAATCAGACACAGCTACACATTCGTTTGGGCCACCTTTACGTTTTCAGTGACGTGAAGAATGTGATTTCTGTCTTTAGAGCTATAGCAACAAATAAGATCAGGTGACAAAAAAAGCTAAGCACTGCCTTTGTACTTGTAAAAAAGGGGGACAGAAAATACATTTTCTTTGACTTGTCTGCAGAAATATATGCATCTCAGTAGAATCTGTAGCCACCTCATGGAAGGAAGGAAGGAAGGAAGGAAGGAAGGAAGGAAGGAAGGAAGGAAGGAAGGAA